>NC_137074.1:22198049-22420549 GCF_951640355.1 Cnephaeus nilssonii
TTTTAGATTCACAGTTTTAGGGAAAACCCAGATTCACAACACATGTCCCTGAGTTCATCACACTATCGGATGTGTAAAGTAAGATGGGTAAGATTCATTCATCAATGTCCATCTCAAATCATTGTTCTACCAATCACAAGTTCAGATCAATGAGCAGTAATTAGAGAGGAGTAGAAGATGATGTTATAGTGACCACAGAAAGGCAAAGGAATCAGAAACCAGTATGTGATGACAGACCACATTTTTTCATCATTATTAGAATTACTTCATAAATTACTAACTCTATTAAGTATTTACCCAAATCACTAACTCCATTGAGTAAAATACAGATATCAATGACTACTTTTTAAAATTCTAGGTTTTATTTGTTTGGTTATAAGATAAATTTTAAATTTGAACACTATGTTATAAGAAAACCAAGTTTTTGTGTATAACACTAAATTAACTTGCATCTTTAATTCAATCTATTTCTAGACTGAAGAGGATGAATCTTTGTATTTATTTCCAAGGAAACATTTGTTTAAGCTTATTGATGCTGAACTCAAATATTTTCTCAGATATTCAGCTCACACACAGATCTCATTAATGGGATTTAAACAGGTAAGAAACCCCCAAATAACTCCACTGATTATTTTAACACTTAGTTAATGGCTTAGAATAATTGATGTGTAGCTGAAGTTTATGTAATTTATAATTAAAACAAAACTCCACCTGAAAATGTCCTAGAGTTGTTCAATTATATGTTAAAACTGAAACAAATCTAAAAACTTTAATAAATATATTTTCTTCCAAGAAATGACACACTGTGACTTTTTTGTTATTGTTGGGTTTGATGTTTTTGCCTCTAAGGAGGTCAGCAATATGGAAACATAAAGGCCAATTTAATTTGTGCATCTGCGGCTGCCAAGTATTTTAATTCAGACAGCTGTGACTGAAGAGTTAATATTTTACTTGTCAAAATCCAAAAGAAGGCCAGTGAATCACTCTAATTCTCATTAAGAGGCTTTCCCCCAGTAGCACCCTAATTCAAAATAATGAAAGTAGAGACTGAGTGCGATTCTAATACCAGTTGAGACCTATCTTTTAATATTTCTCCAGTGATGGATTAGGGATCGGGGAAATTCATCTCAGATCATAGAGCCTAATTTAATAAGGGATCATTCCAAGAGTATTGCATTTTATAATAATGTCATTTAATGTGTCGTCTTCCATTTTTACTGTCCCATATGTATGCTTACACGATGGTGCCATAGGGATAAACTTTTAAAGAACCAGGATCATTTTTAGTTTTCATTTTCCTTAAGTAGGGGGCCCATCAATGAAAGCATCCATTAGTACCTTTATTATCACAATATAAGAGAGAGAGGGAAATGCCTGATTTGGAGGAAAACTTAATAAAACTGGTAGTAAATATTCAACTTTTTACTGAGTCTCAAGCATTGAAGAGGGTGAAAATGTTTAAGAGAAGGCTTTAAATAAATCAAATTTCATCATCTAATATATTACAATAATACAAAAGCCTGTAAACCTGGTAGTTTAAAATGCACAAAAACAGCCTTCTAAAAATCTAATCTTGCTTTCTCCTATTGCTCCTCATTTTCAACTGATTTACAAGGCAAGTGAAGCTTTAATAACTGCTTAGTAAAGGCTAATTATTCATGCCTGCCTAACTTTAGAGAAAAAATATGAAGGGCTATTTTTCCATAAATTGCATTCACTTACTCAATGAGGAAAACAAATTGTCAGGAACAAAATTATATGAAGTACTTAACTTTATTATTTTTATATTAACATCTAACTGTATTTAATCAACTTTGCTATTTTTATCTTGGCATTACAGTGAATGTGAAACACTTGGCAATTACTAGGGCACTAGTTAAGCAAGTTCAGGTCAGAGCATCATAACCATATAAATGTCAATACATTATTATTGGCTATAACTCCTACAGCAGCAGCAGGAGTGCTGCTTAACCACAATTATGTGCTATAAAGCCTTTAGGACAGCTGGTGTTATAGTAAAAAAAGTTTCCTTTCAAATATGTCCTTGCGATTGGGCCTTTACCTTTAGATAACATCTTTAATGGTTTCCTTTTTCATTCTGACCACATTAGTTTAAACCCATAAACTCTATGGATCTAAATTATGCCCTAGAAACCTGACTTTGTTGTAAATGTTAATCAGATTACTGCCATTTTTCAAAAATACAAATAATCTAAATAGAAATATTATAAATGTGTAAGTATTTGTTCATGTGTTTGTTTTTGTGTATCTTTTCCTGTGTGTTTTTGCAATTCAGTGACCCTGAAGCTATTGCAAATGTTTTAGCACTTTTCTTACATTTTAAAATAAATCTTGTTTTCTTATAGCCTTTGGATTTTTATTATTGCCTTGCCTCAAATATACATTCTTGCTATTTTTTCCCCACATATCTTCAGGGCTTTAATGCCTATTTTTCTTTTTTACTGTATTATATTGTCTATTGTAGAATAAAATCGTTTCCTGAGAACTAATTTTTTTTACTATTTTTTTCTTTGCCATATTTTCCCTTTAACTGACATTATTTCTACTCGTTCAGTTATATTCTGCTATCCATTTCATGTTATCTTTTTATCTTCACTCTTTCTTTAAGGAAAGAAATCATGAGTTCTCCTGCTGATAAGAATAATGTAACATGTATACACGTTTGGCACGTGGAATCACTTTAAGAAAGCAGTCAATTTGAAAAATATTAAAAAATAAAAACTTGATATCTAAAGCCATGTCAATAAGTCAGAAAAAGACCACTGGGTGTTGTCATCTAGAATAATTAGAAGTGATTATTTCAATCACACATGGGGTGTTGGGGATGGGGGTGAAAACAAAGAAATAAAACCAAAAACAAATGTTTAAAACTAAGCACAGTGCATGTTATGTTTAGTGACTTGGGGGAAAATAATCATAGCCAATTCTAACCTACTTTCTCTAGTAGTTCCACTTCTGTTATTATGTAAAAATATTAATAACAGCACTCTCAATCTTTACTATGAACAGATCAACATAATATATTCACTTGAAAGCTAGGAAACCTTTATATGTGAAACCTTTATATGTAACCACAAAACTTCTCTTCACACACTGTGATTAGAACTTTAGAAGAATTAATGGTAGTTGATTTTTTTAATATCCAAATATATTTGCTAAATACAAAAGAAGGGCCTAATGATTAAAAAGAAAGTTTTAATCTGAATCTGCTTCCATGGTGGCGAGGAGGGCCAGGATTTTCAGATAAAATTAAACAGACTGATATTTATATACAAACTTTCATGACAAAATTCACATAGAATGAATCAAAGTGACATGAAAACTCAGGAACTTTCCACAATAGAAAAGACATATCCCAAGGTGTAACACAGATATCAGACATAAAGGCATTCAACACAGAACCAGACTGAATTTGTGGGACTGTGCTCTGCATGCCAACCAAAAAAATCATTTATTTTCCTTTCAGTCTTTTTAAATATCCCCAACGCATAACCATAACCAATGTTAACAGCTATCTTATTAACTCAATTAAATTGATCCCCCAGAAATGTTAGTTTCTTTTTTTACTTAATTTACCAGTTTTTTTTGTTTTTGTTTTAATCCAGTAAATTATAATGTAAATGCAAATTTTCTTTTTCAGTCCTTTTACCACCAAGATCTGGGAAGTTTTTATGAGAAAGAAAGTTTAAGTGACCATGACATTGAAATCTACAGAAAATCTAGTGATCAGAACAATTAATGTTTACTGTTCCCGGAGATTCAAGTCACCAGGCCAAAAAAATATTTAGAGAAGTTAATTGAATGCATTAAATACAAAATTACCTCCAAAAAACTAATTATTGGAGTTTTAAAATATGATGGTCCATTACAAGTAGCATATTCATTAAACCAGACCACCGATAAGCACATAATCCCCATCACTATGCACCCTCTCTTACATACTTTGTTCCTTGATGGAATAACCTTCCGATGATAAACCTACTTAGAAACTGTTGAATTTCAGAAGAATATGATATAAGCTACTGATGTATGGTACATTAGTTTGGCTCAACTAAAAAAAGAATTAAACTACTTTACCATTGCAGACTTTACTTAGTATTTGTATAGCACTTTCACATCTGTTAATGCACAACAACTCAATGAGGTCAGTGCTGTTATCCCCATTCATCAATGTAGTTTTATCAATTTAACAAAGATCACATTTCCTAAGTGGCAGAGTTGAGACTTTAACTCATGTTTTAATACTAAGTTAGGTGCATTATTCTACTTAAAATGAAACCAAACTGAAACAAAAACTAGAGATAATGTGTGTTGTTCCTGAAAACAAATTCATTGTTTATTACAGTGTTAACTTTAAAAATGGACTCCCATTAGGCCTATATGAGGATATTATATAGTGTATTAGGTTTCTTAAATTTCTTAAGGTTTTTTTTTTCATATTCAACCTAAATAATTCCATAATATTTCACTGTTCTACCCTTTTTCTAGAGACCATGGTGTTGTGACTTTGAAATATATTTTATTTCGAACATTTTGCAGACATCTATAATTTTTTCTTATTCCTTTTTTATTAGGTTACATGTAATAAACTCTTTCCATCAATTTTCAGGTTCTTTTATATTACAATGGACTTTGTTTTTCTATAAATCTCCCAATCCCCCAAGCCAGTTCTAACTTCCAAGTAATCCAGGGTAAACAGTTATTGACACGGCTACTCAAGAATTACAAAGACAACCACACTGACATGCAAGCCCATTATCTTAAGTCTACTATAGATACAGCTCCCAAATACCCCACAGAATTTCTTAATTTGGTCAACTGTAGAACATCTATGGCCTTTTGGTCCTGATGATCAGGGTTTTTATTGTTTTTATTTTTATTAAATGTATTGGGGAAACACTGATTAATAAATTTATACAGGTTTCAGGTGCCCAATTCTACAACACATCATCTGTATACTGTATTGTGTGTTCACCACCCCAAGTCAAGTCTCCTTCCATCACCATTTATTGCTCCCCCGCCACCACCATCTCTTCCTGATCACTTTTTATTTGTTTCAACAAAATTACTTTCTAGGCCACTTCTTATCAGTTATCTGTAGAAAAAGTTCAGTTTTATTTTCTTGGGTAATTTTCCAAAAAAAAAAAATCAGATTCTTATTAAAGTATATGGAGAATTTTCTCAGAATTATATGCAAAATGATTGCAAATTATTTCATCGTATTTCATTTTAAATGTCTTTTTTGCATTTTCTTAGTTTTTTTAAGCATTTCCAAGTATATTACCATTGGTACATTTTAAAGGCTATTCAAACTTACCTGCCCTTAAAAGGAACCTATTTCAAACCTCTGGACCTTTCTCTATTCTCTGCTATAACTCAGTGGGCAGCAGTATTCTTATTTCTTCCATAGCATCTTTCATTTTAGATCCAGAATTCTCTTTGCCAGGAGACAAAGTAGACAGTCTATTTTTAGAGGCACTGGAATAGTGCTCTTCAGTTTTCTTTTTTTTTTTTTTTAATCATTTATGTTCAAAATTAAATAGGGAAGAGAACCTCTCATTTTTCAATTAGAGATAAAGTAAATAATAAATGTAGCTATCCCAAGGAGAAGTGATACATGAAATGATATTCACCAAAAGGTTCCAGAGGGGAGTGGAGAGAGTGCCAGGGACCTAAAGTGGACAGGAAACTCAAAAACAAAAAGGCAAATAGAGGAGACCAGAGATGCAGAACTAAATTAAGACTGGCTGTCTCTGGTTAGAGTGACCACTATTTATTACCGCCCTCTGTGGGACCTTCCTCAGTTATTCATAGATGGAAGGGAAGTCTAATCTACAAAAAGCAGCAACCTGGCCTTGTACTATATCTACAGTGAAATGTTCAGTCAAGTTGTTAATAATCATTTGTAAGAACCAAATCATAATGATATCTATGTGTGTTCCAATCTAATTCCTTTTGTTTTTCTAATGAAATGTTTTTGTTTCCATCTTGGCTTTCTTTTGATCGCATAATGCCAGGCAAGCTAACCAGTGATTTCCTTAGCAATTATGATTAGCATATTATGAAGAATAAATATCATGCTCCTGCAATAAGTAAGCAATCAAGAAGATAAAAATGGGAGCAGAGAGGTTGTTGTCAGTCCATCAAACCCTCAACTGATTATAAATTCTGCTGTAACCAGCATTGCAGATTAAAGAGCAAGCATGGTCATAAGCGTCTTTCCTGGTGCATTATGCCTGAGTGTCATAAGGGATCCTGGAGCTAAATGTGTCCTGCTCTACTGGAGCACCTAAATATAATAAGAAAGTTAGCAGTGCCGTTTACTTTTCATCTCTTTCCTCTTGAGAATGTCATCGTTGTTTGTGGATTCTTGCAGTTATACAAAACCCTCAAATTTAAAATATGAAGGTTAAATCCTTAAATTATAGTCTCAATTTCACATGCTATAATTACAGCTGAGATCATATTCTATCTTCTATCACTCAAAACCTTCACAAAGCCTTATAGCATTTTAGCAATAAAAAGAAAAATGTTAAATTAAGAACAGAATATTTATTTTCACTATTTCTCCAGATAATTTGGTTATTTGATTGTAGGAAGCATCAGGTGGGTTAAAATTATTCTAGGTGAGGCACTGAAAAAAAAGAAAAATCAGCACATTCCAGCTAGTGTGGCTCAGTAGTTGAGTGTCAACCTATGAACCAGGAGGTCATGGTTAGATTCAGGGCACATGCCTGAGTTGCAGGCTTGACCCCTAGTGTGGGGCATGCAGAAGGCAGCTGATCAATGATTCTCTCTTATCATTGATGTTTCTATCTCTCTCTCTTTCCCTCTCCCTTCCTCTCTGAAATCAAAAAAATATATATATTTATAAAAATCAACACAGACTGAGTCAAGTGTCTGTCCTCAAGGCATTATTTTAACCTGATCTTTATAAGGATAACAAAGGAATTGTCTTAAAAGTAAACTCATACTATGGAATGAATCACATTCAACTTTCTAAACAGTTCATTTCTTAATAGTTAATTTCCACTCTACTAAGACATTGGTGGAGCATGATCCAGGCGCAACTACAAAAAAATGATTCTGCCCTGGTCCTACCAGATTTTCTTTTCCTGTTGCCTTGTTCTCTCTCATGTGTACAAGTTTAAAATAAAGCATCACTTTTTAAATCAAGGCCAAGATAGCAATTTTAGAGAATTTTCACTCTCACCAAGTTTAGACTGCATACATTCATTCATTCAGCCAACATTTAACGAGGAGTCTTTGTTTGCATGGAAGTGCTGAAGACAGACATGGCCCCTGCTCTCAGGGAGCATGCATCCTCCCTAGGAAAACAGATATTAGCAGAAAAAGTACAAGCATGATAAATGTTACACAGAAGTTCAAGGTATGGTCTGTGGAGTCAGAAAACATTTATAAGAAAAATATATGTAAGATGGGATTGAATGATGTAAGGTAAAGGGTGACGAGAAAGAGCATTCCTGTGCTCCTTGTGAAGAATACGGGAAGAGAAAGCAAAGGCAGGGGCGCAGTTGATGAAAAAGGCCAATTAAGTGGCTCTAACATTTTGGGAGAGGGTGATGCAATGGTTTTAAAGAGAGGAGGATGCATGTCCAAGATATATTTAGGAAAATTGATAAGACTTAGTGATTGGATGGGTATGAGTGGTAAAACTCTAGGAGAACAGACACTTGTGGAAATATAAGGGCACCAGTTGATTAAGGGGTAAAGACCTAAAACTCCTGCAGAATTACAGAGGAGAGATAATCCAGGGTTGGTGGGAAAGTGCACACACACACACACACACACACACACACACACACACACACACCTTTCTTTTCTTTTCTTTCGGCAGGTTTACCTGTTGCCCTTTCCACTGCCACCATCTCTTGTTCCTGACCTCTCAATATTATATTCCAGGAGACCGATAATAAGCCACTAAACATATATATGTCAAGTGATAAGTGCTAAAAAGAAAAAGAGAAAGTGGAAGGTAAAAGATGACTAAAAGCCTGAGAAACTGGAAGAGTTTCCATTAACTGAAATGAACACGACTATGGGAGAACCAAATTTGGGGGGAAACCCAGGAGTTGGCTTTAGATATCAACTGGGGATTGACTCTATAACTTATATTTCAAATGTGATACAGATTCTATGCAGTTGTGAACAAGAATGAGATCGATATAACTACCATATCAAATAGCTCCAACATCCATTTCGTGAGAAAAGCCAGTTTGGGCATAATTTGTGTTCTATAATCCCATGTTTATTTAAAAATACACAAATACACTTATTTTATACAAAATAATAGTGCATAGAATAATATATAGAAAAGTATTTCCCAAACTTTTAACAGTGTTACTTACAAGACGTGGAAGGGTTGAGGAAGAAAAATGTAAGGTATTTCACATCTTCTACTCTGCACTTGTGTGTTTTAATTTTTAACAATAAAAATGCTTTCACATATTTTTTTTCATAAAACAAACAAAAATGTTAATTCACTGAAAAACAGAACAGCAGAAGAACTGCTCAAGTTACAGCATCAAGCCATAAGGCAGTAACCTACCATGGGCTGCAGAGAACACTGCTTCTCTTATTAAGCCAAAAGAAAGACTGGACATCACACTGTGAATTTTAGTAAGAAAAAAAAAACTTCTTCAAGGAATTAGGAGAAATCTAAAATAGATATGAGTGTCAGAAACTCAGGTCTCAGAAATAGAAAGGATATCCCTGAGGCAAAGCCACAGAAAACAGAGACAAGATCACAAAAAGATGTGGAACTTTTAGACCATGTCTGGGCAAAAAGGCAACCAACCCATAAGAAGTCAACTTCCCATACACAATAAATAATAGAGTTAAACAAAACTGTTCACAATGCAAGTGACAGATAAAGGGTTAATATTTATAAGTGATAGAAGAAGACACAAGTAAAGAGGAAAATGAATAAAAGACATATAGAGAAAATTCACAGAGAAGTAAATCCAAGTGGTCAAGAATCATAAAAAAAAATGCTCCGACTCACTACTAGGCAGAGAAATGTAAATAAAAGAACAATGAAATGCCAATTTACACCCAGGAACTGAAAAATTAAAGAAAGCTATAATAGTTTAAGTGAATTATAAAGCTACTATAATTTTTAAGTATAAAACTGGTATAAAAATAAACAGAAAGATAAATGAACTAGAACAGAAAATCCAGAAATATGCCCAAATAGTTGCAAGAATGTACTATGTGCCCTAGCTGCTTTGGCCCAGTGGATAGAGCATCGGCCTGCCACCTGAAGGGTCCCAGGTTTGAGTCCAGTCAAGGGCACATGCCCGGGTTGTGGGCTCGATCCCCAGTGGGGGGCGTGCAGGAGGCAGCCAATCCATGATTCTCTCTCATCATTGATGTTTCTATCTCTCTCTCTCCCTCTTCCTTCCTCTCTGAAATCAATAAAAATATATTTTTTAAAAAAGAATGTACTATGTGATAAAGGTGAGATTTAAACAATGGCAAAATATGTATTATTTGATAATTATATTTAAATTTAAATGACCAACCATTTAGGGGGGAAATGAAGCTAAATCTTTATTTCACATAAAACACCAAAATTAATTTCAGATAAACTAATGATTTCAATATTTAAAATGGACCATAAATGGACTAGAAATATATTTGTGTGTATGTGTGCATACATACATATGCTCTTGAAGTAGAAGGCTTTTATAAAGCATGGCACTAATGATGAAAACCATAAAGAGGAAGAATAATAAATTTAACTACACAAAAATAAAAATTAAAAATTTAGTATATGACAAAGTCAATATAGTAAGTGATGTTGGAAAAAAATAAGCTGGATTTTACATCACATTGTGCATAAAAATGAACTCCAGATATATTAATCATTTAACATATTAAATAAATGAGAAAAGTATTAGGAGAAAATATAAATGGTTACATGATCTTTGGATAGGGGAAGATTTTCTAAGCGTGATTTTTAAAGTAGCAAAAATCATAAAGTAAAATATTGATATAATTACCCACTTAAAACTTTATAACTTCTATATTCACACGAAAAGAATTTGTACAAAATTTGTGCATAATTTAAAGGTATAATGCAAATTACTAAAATGTCACATATATGACAAAAAGGAGTTGATATATTTAATACATAATGGTGGCTATGTAAATTTAAGAACTGGGAAATGACACAAACAGGCAACTCACAACAGAAGAACAATAAATAGCTAACAAAAACTTGGGGGAGGTCCTGGCTGGTAGCTCAGTTGGTTGGAATATCGTCCTGATGTGCCAAGGCTGCATTTTTTATCTCTGGTCTGTGCACATCTGAGAAGCAAACAATGGATGCATCAGTGGCTAGAAGAACAAATTAGTGTTCTCTCTCTCTCTCTCTCTCTCTCTCTCTCTCTCTCTCTCTCTCTCTCCCGCTCTCACTCTCGCTCTCTCTGTCTCAAATCTATAAATAAAAATTTTAACAAATTTGGGAGGTATTCTCACTAGAAGGAAAAGAAATGCAAAATAAAACAAACGAAATGCCTTTTCAAATAAATACATATATTCAGTTATAGTATCCAATACATTTATAGGGAAATAGTCTCATACATAGCTGACAGGGGTGTAAACAAGTACAGGCTTTGGTCCAGCAATACCATTTGTGGGATTTGGCATAAAAAACTAACCAAAGATGTACACAAATTGTTAGTTATGACATTTATTATAGCACTGTTGATAAAAGAAAAAATTGGTAATAAGTATCTTAGTATATAGCTTTTAAATAAATTAAGACTTATCTATATTACAGAATCCAATGCAGTCACCAAAAACTGTGGTATAGACCTATATTTATTGACATAGGAATATATCCATATGATGCTCTCAAGTAAAAGTGTTTATTTTCAAACATCAATATATACATAATACTTTATGACCATCTATTCATTGAAAAGTATCTGGAAGAATATTATTAATACTAACTAGACATTTTCTAGCATATCTCCTGTCTTAATATTTTGACCAATGATTATGTCTGAATAGTGAGGTTTCAAGTGATTTTTTTTTTACTTTCTTCTTTTTACTTTTCTGTACTGTTGGAATACTTCACAATGTGCATAGAAGTTTTATTTTACAAAGCTATTAAAACTATCTTTATTGTAATATTATATTATGAAATATATTATTTCAATATGGTAAAATGCATGTATATAAGTATACAAAAGACACAAGTATATATATTAAAGTATATATATTAAAACGTTAACAGTTTTTTCTCCATATAAAATAATTATGTTTTTCTACAATAAATAGTATGTACTGCTTTTATAATAAGAAAAAAGTTTATTTTTTTTTCTTATTATTCTAAGAAAAAAATCAGATATTGGACACATTCTGCTTCTGTATGTCCTTAGGCAAATCTGCCTGAAACAAACTTCATTTCTTAGGAAGTGGAAGTACTGGACTAGATGATTGCTGACATCCTTCCAGGTCTCACGTTTTTGTATTCTGAATAAGACCATGCTGTACACTTTTGTACACTATTTGAAAGCAGAAAACTAAATTTTACCTGATCTCAAAAGAAAAAGATTTTACTCTTCACCTATTATTTTATCCAAATTTATGCCACCAGAAGAAAATTCTCTTAAAATAGATATGAGTGAAAGATATGAGGGAAGGAAAGGTGGGGAGGAAGAGGGCAGGAGGAGGGAGGGAAGGAGAGAGAGAGAGAGAGAGAGAGAGAGAGAGAGAGAGAGAGAGCGCCTGGATTCCCAGAGAAGCCTAAACAATGTCCCCTCCTTTCAGGAGTTTTACAAGTGATCATCAAAATGTAAATAGCTGATACTCAGAACACTTCAGAAAAAGATGTCACATAACAAAGCAAAAGTGCTTCACGTACGCCATGCAGCAGCTCGGCTACTTTTTTCTCACTGCACTCACGGGCTCCCATGAAGAATGTGAGTGTTCCAAGCCTGAGTTTCAAGACAAGAGTAAAATCAAGTGATTTGGTCAGGACCATGGGGCAGCATTCTGAGCTCAGGGCACAGGCTCCTGAATGTCTGTAACGGCTTCTCTCTCTAGGTAAAGCTACAGCTCTGTGGCTTTCTTTATTTCTATAGATTCATAATGGGGCCCAATCTACCTTGGTCATGGGAGTCCTACCCTTGCTAATTCCCCAGGGAAATACCCAAACAGGACATTGTGAGGAGCAGAGTCAGTAACTGAATGGTGTATCTTTGATTTATTTGAATGTCACCTTTTCTTTCATGCTTTCGTCTGTGCCTCTACAGATATATGCACATATATGGCTCTTTTTGAAGCATTACATATATTTTCATGCTGATCACTTAATGAAAGAAATGTAAAATTCAATTAGAAATGGAAATAGGGCTAAGGGTGCCAACTGCAGAGATCCATATAATTTTACAACTAATAAAATATATGATTATGATTATGCTTCAAAGAAATTACTTTTTAAATCACCCTTAAGTTTTCTAGACTGAATCGTTTATAATAAACTCAGGTGTGTTTCTATGAAAGATAATACCTGGCAAATATTTTAGGAAACTAATTTCAATATTTTTAAAGTTTTGAATTTTGCTTTTTAATTTAAGACTATGAGGAAAGCAGTCAATTTTTTCAGATATTTACAACAATCTACTCAATATTCTGATTCATTATCACATTAGTAGAACATGGAAATACCACAGGCATGCAAAATAGGTAATTGGGTACTAATTTACACATTTTAACTCTAGAGACTTGATTAAAGTGGAAAAAACACTACTCTAACTTTATAAATTTCCTTCAATTTAGTTCCACATACCACAGAGAAAAGCTTGAAGTCAACATGCAAAAGTAACAAGCATTATTTACTAAAATCTATGAAATAGCATGGTACTACCCTTTATGAACAAGATAACTACAGATTCACTGTACAAATATTTCCCATTATTTTCCAAATAGTGTTGTGGAGTTGTCGTTCTTGTATATTGCCCTCTGCCCATCTGCCTCTTCCATTCTGATACCTGTGTGGGTGAGCTAGGGAGGAGAGCACAGGTGAGAGTGGGAATGGCATGTCAATGAACCTGGCTTCCACCTTGTCTTGGGAACCTTCACAAGACCACCGCCCCCCAAAGGGCTCCTAAAATGCAAATTAAGGCATTTTTGCTCCAGTCATACTTTCACTCAAAGATTAATAAAGTTAAAGGAAATGTACAACAAGAAGAAAGCACTTCCTTTATCTTTCCTGTTCCTACCCTCTGTGGGGCACTGAAAGAAAAAAAAACACACAGAATTTTGTATTTACAACATCACATAGATATAATAAAGTAACACTCTACAAAGAATAACAAATTTTGTCTCCCATTATTTCAACCATCTCAATTCTTACCTAGGGCAGAAAGAATGATTATTCGCAAAGTTACTAGTTTAAAACCAAATAACTAGGAATTTTACAATATATAAAAGAAATTAATGAGATAAATATTAGTATGGCAATCAGTAAGCAGTAACCATGTATACAGAGTCTATTTATAAAAAGGATTAAGGAAGCCTGAAATGTTCCGTTATTTTTATTTTGTATATTCTACTTGAAAACATAGTTCTTAGATTTGATCAAACACCTGAGTCTTCTAACACAGATATCACCTAACCTTTGCGGCAACATACATCTTACAAAACATCTAATAAGAGTAAAGTTTCAAGGACTTTCTTCATTGATGCGGTAGGAGCTGACACCTTAACAAAACCTACACTTTGAAAAGCATGAAGGCAGAAAATTTCAAATTTCTCTGGTCAAAACACAAAAATGTCATCCTCATTTCACACGACAAAACTATCCTCCCCACAGATAAAGAGCTGAAGGCAATAAGAACAGAAGAGGAAAACAAATTACTTACATTGTATGAGAGTATTGATATAAATAGTAATAGACGAATGTCAAAAGGAGAGGCATTTAGTTTGAATCCTAGGAAAACATTTTGATTGAGAATTATCCAGAAGTGGATGAATTTTCCTGGTGAAGTAATTAGAATAGAGCCCACACTTATCCAGGGTCTAGAAAGAATCCTTTGATGTTTAAAAAACAACTAAAACTTAGATATTATTTTATCTCTCAAGATCGGCCATGTTTTATATTATACAACTACAAACATTTCTGTGACACAAATTTTCACTTATATTCTATTTAAAAACCAGAAAGCTATTACCTCATATTCAATCTTCTCATTTAACCACATCTGTTCACAATTCTTGAATAATGCATCTTTTAATGTGCTTTAGCTTATAATTAATGAAGAAAAATTATAAAAATCTCAGAAATATAAATGTTGTGTGTTCCCAGAAAAAAATACTGATTTAATGGTATTTCCATGTTTATGTTAATGATTCATGAGTTTAGCAGAAATAAAAAAATTTTAACCCATATGAATATCCATAAATAACAACAGAAATGTATTAATATAAATTGAGAAACATGGAACTATGCAGAAAATTTACTTTTAAAAAGACACCTCAAGATGTACATTTGCATCTTGAGAAACAGAATTGCCATTTTTTTAAAGGAATTGTTTTTTGAGAGATTAATCAAAGACATTATATGCATCTATGCATAACCCATGGACACAGACAATAGTGTGGTGAAGGCCTGGAGGCGGGGAGGGAGCAGGGTGGGACAGAGGGGGTTAATGGGGAGAAAATGGAGGACATCTGTAATACTTTAAACAATAAGGATAAATCGTAAAATTTTTAAAAGAATAGATATTTTTTTAGAAAGAGAAGGGAGAGGGAGAGAGAAATATCTATGTGAGAGTGAAACATTGATTAGCTGCCTCCTGCATGCCCCCTAATGGAGATCGAACCCCCAACCTAGGCACGTGCCCTGACCAGGAATCAAACTGGCAACCTTTCGGTGCACAGGATGATACCCAATTAAATGAGCCACACCAGCCAGGTTATTGCCATATTTTTATAAAAGCAAAATGCACACTTCTGATTTTACTTGTACACAAAGAATAATTGCACTCTCCTTTGTTTGATATATATTGATGCATCATTTTAAATATTTATACAAAGAAAGCAAGTCCTAAATATGTTTACTCCATGAGTCTCTGTTTGACCTCTGACATAATACCATTTCTTGACTTAGAATCATTGACTCCAAAGGCATATACATTCATTTATAAAGTATGGCCTACTAACTTTAAATTACTTATCCTTAGAAAAAGCTTTCTAGATTCAGATTTACCTTTTAGTTAAAATTAACATTTAAACTTAGAAATGCATGTGCTATATATATGTCAATTCCTTCCACCCCCATTTAATATGTTGGTAATTTATTTATAGAAATACATGTACTATGATCATTGATGAATTGTTTTAATTTAATGAACAGAATATTTATTATATCTATGCATATAACATTGAAAACAGAAACATTTTAACCTTGATTTTAGAAAAGGCACTATTTTGAACATCCTTCCAAAATTGATATTCTAAATTGTGCATTTAACAGAAAGAATGTAAAGTTGCCATTTAATAATTAAAAACAAAACATCAGAGCTTTTATTCAGCTAACGAATCCCCATCTCTAGAATTTCAAATTATAAATAGTTGGTATTCCCAAAATCAGTTATCACTAAGCCACAAAAGAGTGGTAAATACTCAGAACTAAATGTTTTCCATCCTTTGGAAACAATATGAATATTAGTGACGCCTGACAAAAATGGCCTTTGCTCTGTTTAACATTTAATCAAGTAGTTAATATTAAAACTGGAGACAGAAAAGATGTGTTGAAAGCAGTTACTTGTATATTGAGATTTGGAGAAAAACTACATGTGGTTTCTATTGTTCCATAGCCAACATTTTGGAATTTCTTACAGAATGATATATTTACATTTCTCAAAACTGAAAAAGTCTGCCTTCTTATTGAAGTTTACCATATGTCAAAACACTTCAAAAGCTAAATATTTTATATAAAGAAGGAGAAACTGATTAATCTATAATGTATATAAGATTAACCAAATGTCAAAAGCAGTGTTCTAGTTGTCAATTAATATTTGAGTAATCCTTGATAAATCGTAACCAATGTTTCAATTATGTGACTCTATCAAATATGTTCATTATACTCATAACAGTTTGTTAATTCAGTAACTTGTTGTAAAAGTTAATAAAACATCTGTAACATTACATTTTAACCAGTGCAAGGGTACTCAATACAGGATCTGCATATTTATTCAATTAACTGAACTCTATCAGTAAACACAATGACCTCAGGGCCTAACTCATTAAAAAATGCATTATTCACATGGAATCTTCTTGAATTTGCTTGAAAAATTAATTATAAAGCAAACTTTTCTTAGTTTATGTACTTAGCAGGTACCTCCAAGCCCTCGAAAGCAAATGTTATGAAGCATAGCTCACCTACATCAACGAGATGACAGAAGCATCAAAAACTTCAATCCGTATCCAAAGAGTACATGTACTGACTTACTGTACATGCACAGACATTTCACTGTTCTGGAAGGCATGCTGTTGCAAGCACAATATCCATTTAACATATGGTCAAGATGGGGAACTGTAAAATGCACCTAGGGAAAAAAAAAACAACAGCTAATGACAAAGAGCAGGTAAGTGAATACTTCAAACCTGAAAACATATACCAATCAGCAAGTCTGAATAACATCTCTCCCAGGATATGAACAAAAATGACTAACACAGATTTTATTGCTTGCATCTTTTAAATCATAATAACTGAAAAGATTATATATAGATCTAATCCAAGTGAACCCAGAGTCACAAAGTGTTACCACTAGAAGAATAATTGTATCAGATGCCTAACTAATAAGTATTTTATCAAGACTTGGCAAATAAAATTGAAAGAGGAAATTCTAAAAGGTGACAGAATCATGGGCAATAATAATGGAGACTTATAAAGCACATTCCATGGTTGATAAAGTAGTTGACTTCTTGGGATAACTGTAAAATTATCAGGGAAAGGAGAGCAGATGTTACACATTTGGACTTGGTAAAGCATTTGATGCACTGCTTCATGAAAAGTGACTGGAAAAATTAGTCCAAATTGGCTTGGATCTGATCAGTATCACACAGATTGAAAACTGCTTGAAAATTAATAAACAAAAGATCATAACAAATGGCCATATATCCATTTGGGGTAGAGATCAGCCACTGGAATTGGTGTTAAATCTGGTCTTAGTTAATGGTCTTATGAATAGTTTGTTTTTAAATAAACAATTCTAATAGAATTTTCTAATGCTGCTGCATTGAAAGACAGACAATGCCTACAAAAGAAAGAATTGAAAATAATAGAGTTCCAAGAAAAAGTTAAATACACAGGAAATAATGTAAAATTTGCTTTGTAAAACTTCACTCCACAAAATAAGATCTATACTAATAAAAGGGTAATATGCTAATTAGACTGGGAGACCTTCCGGGAGACCTTTTGGACGTCCTTCCAGACAAAGCCATGGTGGCGGGGCTGAGATAAAGGAGGTTAGGGGCGATCAGGCCAGGAGGGAAGGGTAGTTGGGGGTGATCAGGCTGTGGGGGGGGGGGAGTTGGGGGCAAGCAGACTGGCAGGGGGCCAGTTGGGGGCGAACAGGCCGGCAGGGGGGGGCAGTTGGGGGAAATCAGGCCGGCAAGGGGGGGGCAGTTGGGGTGAGAAGGCCAGGGGGGGGCAGTTGGGGGCGAGCAGGCCAGCAGGCAGAGTGGTTAGGAGCAATCAGGCAGGCAGGCAGGTGAGCGGTTAGGAGCCAGTGGTCCCGGATTGCAAGAGGGATGTCTGACTGCCAGTGATCGGGCCTAAACCGGCAGTCAGACATCCCCCGAGGGGTCCCAGATTGGAGAGGGTGCAGGCCAGGCTGAGGGACACCCCCCGCCCCGTGCACAAATTTTGTGCACTGGGCCACTATGACTATAAAAGAGTGATACTGATTTTTTAACAGATACCAGAATTCAACAGATCCAAGTATCTTGTCCTTCAAAGTAGTCACCCTGAAAAACTAAACACTTAACCAGCAATACTGTCACTGTTCAAAATGTTTTTGGGAATTCATCTTTGCAATCGCCTCAAGCAAATCAGTGCCAGTAAACTTTAGTGCCCTTTCTGAGCTATATAAGAAAATGTGCCATCACAAAACAGCCATGCTTAATTTTTTCCTACACTTCATATGTAACAAAAATTTATATTCCCCAGCTTCTTCATCAGACTTAACGCCAAACAGCCTTTGGCTGGTTCCAAAAATTAAAATCACCCTCAGAGAACTAAGATTTGTCTCCACTAAATTATCTAAAAGAATATATCATAGATATATTTTTTCATAGACTTATTCATTCCACTAACACTTCATGAAAATCTGCTATATGTCTGTCCCTACTATTTGACTCTGGAGAGGCTACAAAAACTAAGTAATGATCCTTGCTCTCAATGCACTCACATTCTGGTTAAAAGAACAATCACATAAATACACTACCTGTAATGAAGCTCTGGTAGATATTTGCTCAAAATTCTATAACGGCACAAAGGGGATCTGGAGAAAAGCTTTCCAGCAGAAACAGAAGTTTGACAACAGTCACATATCCAGGAACCGGTGGTAGCTCCAATGGGAGCACAGGGTAGGGGGTGGAGCAGCTTCAGAAGATGAATCAAGAAAAAATAATAGCAAGCCCTGGCCAAGTAGCTCATTTGATTAGAGCATTGTCCCCATATGCCAAAGTTATGGGTTCGATCCCTGGTCAGGGCATATACAAGAATCAACCAATGAATATATAAATAAGTGAAACAACAAGTCAATGTTTCTCTCTGTGTCTCTTTCTCTCTCTCTCCTCTCTCTCTTTCCCTCTCTCTCCCTAAAAAAAAAAAAAACAAAACAAAACAAAACAAAAAAAAGGGATGTGAGGGCGATCTGGCTGCGACATCTGTCACCCCATTGATCGCCAGGGTTGATTCGGCTGATCTGGCTGGCTAGGCGGGTGTCCCCCTCCTCCCTCACCGATCTATGTGCGTCCCTCCCGAAGCTGCACGCTCGGTCGAAGAGGACGACCTTCCCCCCAGAGGAGAGGACCGGTCTTCGGTCAAGGGTATACGAGTAGCTGCGCTCCCCTGCTAGAACCTCCAAAAACAAGCTCTCAAAACAAAAAAAAAAGTACGAAGTCAGATTAAACATTATACTGAAGAGTCTGAACTTAATCCTTCAGGCAGTTTGGAGCTCCAGAAATATAAGATAGGGAGTCACATGATCTGATCTTTAGGAAGATAATTAGGGGCAGTGATAGAAAGGATGAATTTGGGGAGGAAGAGACTAGAATCTCAGAGAGCAGTTAGAGGGTTCTTGCATCCCACTCTAGTCAGGCTTTGGCCACCACTTTATCAGGGTCACCAGAGACCTATACAATGGTTAGTACTCAGTCCTCACTCTGTCTCCCTGACCCACTTCTTTTCACTTGACTTCCAGGACACTGTGCTGTCTTGGTTTTCTTCCTACCTTGTAGGCAGTTCCTTCTCAGTCTCCTTTCACTGATTTCTACTCTTCTCCCCAATTTCTTAATGATGGAGCACTCCATCCAGGACACAGTCTTCGATCTTCTATTCTCTAGTCAGTTTTTGGTGATTACACCCAAATAATCCAAATGTCCAACAGTGTGAGAATAAACACACAGATTGCTATAGCACTCAGTAGAATATTACACAGCAGTTAAAGGAATTACAGTGACTTCAGCATTATGGGTGAATCTTAACAGATAAGAATGAAAAATAAATATGGGAAGATAAAGGTATGCTATCCGTAACCACACATGTAAAAAGTAAAAATTCAGAGGAGATAAATGGAAACAGAAAATGCTTAGATTTGGATATATTTCAAGGGCATTAGTAAAAGGTTTACATAAGCTATAAAGAAAGTAAAAGCAGAAGAAGGAAAAGAAGAAATCGGGGGAGCTGTGACTAGATTAAGAAAAGTAAACATTTATCTTAATATAAATTATACTAGAGGCCTGGTGCATGAAATTCATGAAGGGGGGGTAGGCCTGATTGCCCACAACTTCCCTCCCCTGCTGACCCGGCGGTCACCCCTAACTGCTCTCCTTTGCCAGCCTGGTCACCCTCAACTGCCCTCCCCTGCTGGCCTGGCCACCCCCAACTGCCCTCCCTTGCAGGCCTTGTCCCTCCCAACTGCCCTCCACTTCAGGCCTGGTCCCCCCCAACTGCCCTCTCCTGCAGGCCTGGTCCCCCCCAACTGCCCTCCACTTCAGGCCTGGTCCCCCCCAACTGCCCTCTCCTGCAGGCCTGGTCACCCCCAACTGCCCTACCCTGCTGGCCTGGTCATCCCTAACTGCCCTCCCCTGCTGGCCTGGCCACCCCCAACTGCCCTCCCTTGCAGGCCTTGTCCCTCCCAACTGCCCTCCACTTCAGGCCTGGTCCCCCCCAACTGCCCTCTCCTGCAGGCCTGGTCCCCCCCAACTGCCCTCCACTTCAGGCCTGGTCCCCCCCAACTGCCCTCTCCTGCAGGCCTGATCACCCCCATCTGCCCTCCCTTTCAGGCCTGGTCCCTCCCAACTGCCCTCCCCTGCAGGCCTGATTGCCCACAACTACCCTCCCCTGCCAGCCATCTTGTGGTAGCCATCTTGTGTCCACATGGGGGCGCCATCTTTGACCACATAGCGGTGGCCATCCTGTGTGTTGGAGTGATGGCCAATTTGCATATTACTTCTTTATTATATAGGATAATTACTAGAAGCCTGGTGCACAAAATTCATGTATGGGTAGGGTCCCTAGGCCTGGCCGGCGATCAGGGCCGATCTGTGGGGCAACTGGCAGGGAGATCAGGGGCCTCTGCTGGCACCCACTTTAGCTGGCCTGGTGCTGCCCGCTCGCTGGCCCCGCCCCCCCCAACCAGTCATTCTGCAGGTCATTCTGCCTTTAGGTCAATTTGCATATTAGGCTTTTATTATATAGGATTAGTACTAAGAGATAATTTAGAAAGAAAAATTTGAGTATTTGTCTTTTTAAGAAGGAAAACAGGTTTTAGTCAGTGAATTTTCTGAATGTACACTCCAGGGGGGAATCCCCACATTAGGTAATGCCTACCTCCCACACTTCTCTCCTCCAAGCTCTACAGACATTTCCAATGACATCCCCTGTCCATCATTATCTTCTTCCTCATCTCCTATTGACTATCAATGTTAGGCCTTCAGTAGATGCCCAAATGTTTATTGAATACTTTGAACTTAATTTAATATAATTAGGTTTCCTCCTTAAGATTTAAAAGAATGTTTAAGGAATTATGTAGTTTTATATTTTACAAGGTTGCAATGGGACCTGAGAAACAAATACCTTCTGTGAAGCATCCCTAATCATTCCTGTGATTATTCCTTATTAAGTAGCTGTTGCACCATACAATACTTGGACATCACGGTGTTTGATGAATAAGAGTCTCCTAAGTTTGGGCCATTTACTAATAATCTCATTTTCTTTAGTCTTTCTGCACTTAACAACTTGCCATGCCTCTCATGACTATCTCTTGCCAACCATGCCCCTTACTTCCCTTTCTACCCTTACTGACTCCAGTAATGTTAGATTCCAAGCAGAAATCAGAAAAGATATTCTGATAGGTTAAAATGGAAAGGGGAAAAAACTCCAAGGCACATAGTAGGTATTTAACAAATATCTGTTGAGTGACTGAATAAATGAGAAATGTGCATCTGGGCTTCTAGAATGAGTAATTTGGAAAAGAGGAGGAAGACAGAAAGATGAACTGGAAGAGGTGGGAAGCTGCTCAAGATAAAAACATGAGCACTACCCAGCCAGTGTGGCTCAGTGGTTGAGAGTTGACCTATGAAGCAGGAGGTCACAGATCCATTCCAAGTCAGGGCACATGCCCAGGTTGTGGGCTGGATCCCCAATGAGGGACATGCAGGAGGCAGCTGATCAATGATTCTCTCTCATCATTGGTGTTTCTATCTCTCTCTCCCTCTCCCTTCCTCTCTAAAATCAATAAAAACATATATTAAAAATAAATAAATTAAAACCATGAGTGCTTCTCATAGGGTGGGTAGGGAAAAAAAGCTCTCCCCTAAGCAGTAAAGAGATAGTGAGGAGAGGACTGTAAGAATTGACATTTCAGTCGTTCAAAGATCACTAAGCTTCTTTAAATACTCATCCCACTGACCTACTGTCTATCTCATTCTGCATCCAATTAAGGTGGGACGAGAAATACACAGGTGGTGGGGAAGGCGGGGAATGAGTAAGTGGAAGAGGGCTAAACCCGCCTCATTGCTCCACTAACCTCAGAAGTTACCATGTAATCCTATAATTCCTAACCTCATCTGATTCCATGGGCAGCCTTCTGCTGAGTAGAGTTCATTGCATAAAAGAGATCACCTCTGTGCCCAGATCCATGATACAATGGCAAGATGCCAGAAATAAATCTTCCCCCTGCCTGTCAGGACCCATCTATTCAAATTCCTCACCCTGATCTTGGAAAACTACAAAAAGGACCAATTACCCTCTGAGTTAGTCAGAGCCTCATTTGTACTCAATGAGGAATCACACATACAGGTACACAACTCCTCCAACAGCACAACTGGTGCTGATGGTTAACCTAAATCAATAGTCTCAAAAGAAAAAGTCAAAGGTCCAATGGGATCTGGGAACCCCGGACCACATTACTCTCCACCTTGACCAACTTGACAGACAAGCTCAAATTGCTCATGCTGTTTGCTCCCTTTCAGCACATTAGCAAAGAACTTCAGAGCTTGCAACTAAGTCCTTTTCTCTACAAAGTAAATAATAATAAGCAGAAGATGACAAAGAAGGAACAAGAACAAGAATAATAAAACAAGACAAGGATTTTCAATGCTGTCTTATTTTTCATAAAGGATTATACATAATTTTTCAGATTTCCTCTATAGGCTTCATCCTATATAACAAAGAGGTAATATGCAAATTGAGCCTCACACCCTCACAAGATGGCTACCTACAAACAGACCGACAGGGAGGTTAATGAGGGATGACCACACAACTGAACAAGCAGGCTGCATGGGGCAACCAGGCCGGCAGGGGAGCTAGTGAGGGATGACCGAATGACTGAACAGCAGGCTGCATGGGGCGACCAGGCTGGCAGAGGGGCCATGAGAGGTGACCAGGCCAACAGGGGGGGCAGTTGGGGGCAACCAGGCCAGCAGGGGGGGCCAGTTGGGGGCAATTAGGCTGGCAGGGGGGGCAGTGAGGGGCGACTAGGCCAGCCAGGGGGGTGGGAGTTGGAGGCAACCAGGTCGGCGGGGAGGCAGTAAGGGGTGACCAGGCCAGCAGGGGGGGGAGGGCAGTTAGGAGTGACCAGGCTGGCAGGAAGGGAGCAGTTGGGGGTGACCTGTTTGGCATCAGGGGACAGTTAAGGGCAACCAGGCCAGCAGGGGTGCCAGTTAGGAGCAACCAGGCAGGCAGGCAGGTGAGCGATTAGGAGCCAGCAGTTCAGGATTGTGAGAGGGATGTTCGACTGCTGGTTTAATCCGGCAGTCAGACATCCCCCGGGGGGTCCTGGATTGGAGAGGGTGCAGGCTGGGGTGAGGGGACCCCCACCCCCATGCATGAATTTCGTGCACCAGGCCTCTAGTTTTATAATAAAAGGATTGGGGGGTGGAGGAGGACTCTGTTGAATGGCATATGGAGATCTTTTTGCCTGAGTAAGAGCTTACTATAGGGTATAGCCCTGAGTTTTGGGGGACTCTTGCTATCAAACTGACCCAAAAGCCCTTCAGCATTAAAAGATGACCAGAGGCTCAGAAATTTGCTGTATTCATTTCCTATTGTTCTACAACACATTTCCACAAAATTAAGTGGCTTAAGACAACATAATTGATTATCATAAAGTTCTACAGGTTAGAAGTCCAATGCAGGTTTCATTGGGCTAAAATCAAGGTGTTGGCAGGGCTGTGTTCCTTCTGGAGGCTCCAGGGCACACATTCCTTTGTTTGCCTTTTCCAGCTTTTGAGGCCATCGGCCTTCCTCGCCTCCTCCATCTTCAAAGCCAGCAATGTTGCATCTCTCTGGCCATTCTTCCTTAGTCACATCTTTCTCTGAGTCTCCTCTTTGGTCTTTCGCTTCTACTTTTACTGACCCTTTTCATTACAGTGGGCCCCCTGGAATAGTCCATGGTAATCTCCCTATTGTAAGGTCAGCTGATTAGCAACCTTAATTTCATTGCAGCGTAATTCCCCTTTGCCATGTAATCCAACATATTTACAGGTTATAGGGATTAGGAGGTGGATATTTTTGAGGGGCCTTTACTCCATCACATTTCCCTATTATTCCCAAGGCAAAATGGAGCACCAGCCTCTCTCTTAGCAAACCTTCCTTTGATGGCTAGTTCCACCTAATTTCACCTCTGTATAAAGTTTTGGAAGGTATTCTAGACCTAAAAATCCCTCAAGGAGGGTCCTGGATCCTTTTAAATCAGCATTGGGCATGACTTCGTTTTAATGGAAATTATATAAGCCTTCAAACACAACTGCTGACAAGTGAGGAATTCAGTAAATAAATATATTGCCCATAAGACAGCTAATTATATTTTAAACTACTAATGCCAGTAAACGTAATAGAAAACACAATGTAGCATGAGTACCGAAAATTCGGAAAGGTTGATAGACTTTTAAAATCATTTTTAAGGGTAGTTTATCTTCTTCTTCCTTAGCACGGAAGCATAAAAAATGTACTCAATAAGTAAGCAAACGGAAGGACAATCAATCTAATATCAAAGTGACTAGAGAGTTAATGCCAGGTCTCCATTTGTATGCTGACATTCCGGAATATAGAGGAGTGGAGGTCAGAGACTCTGGGTAATCTCTGCATTAAAAACGCCCTTGAGTTATCAGGGAGAAAGACAGAACCCTCTCTATTCTATATGAAGGGGACAGATCTAAAGTCAAAAACTCAAAAACCCGAAAACTCTATCTAAAAAACTCTCAAAACTCTAAAAAAAGTTTTGCAGGACTTGGAAAAGTTTTATTCCAAAGTCCAGACCACACAACATGATCAATATTCATATTGAGGAATTGAAATAAATATGTACACCCCTTCCCAATGTTTTCCAAAACTGCTTCTAATCACAGACAGGTAAATTCAAAGTCCTCTCTAGGTGACAGTAATCTGAAAGGCAAATAATGAAAATAGAGAAGTACATTGTGGAAACTTATCATATGCCAGGCACTTTACTAGTACACCACTTATTTCACTTGATCCTGACAATAACCTTCAAAATATGTTACAAGCAGGACACAAAGAGGACCTTCACTCCAGGAAGCTAAGAAATTACCTGAAACTGCACTTCTAATTAATATGTGGTATAATTGAGGTTTAAACTCAGGAACATCTGCCTCTACAGATTAATTATACTCTGAGACATCACACTGACTTCCAAATTAAGATGTGGGAAAAAGTGCTCTTATGTGGATCCTCTATCATTAAAAAGATTTATAGAATTTAAAAAAGTGCTCAAGCTCTTAATAGATATTATATAGAATACGAGGCAAGTATTAGTAATATATCTAAGTTTAAGTATTGGAAATGAGGACCTCTTCATTTAGCCCATAATTAGACCTCAATTGTTCATTTTACAGGACCTTATAATAGTAGTTAAACATTTCTTCCTTTGTGTTGTATGTGTTTTCAAAGTGCCGTGAAAGATTGTTGATCAGCAGCCTTTGCATCTTTTGGCATTTTACTGCTGATGCTCTGCAAACATGGACAGCCAAAGAAAATGCAGACGGTTCTATGGAACACAAAGCACAGCAACATATGGTATGCATTTAATTCTAACAAAGTTTGCTTCTTAACCTCTGGGTGTCGCTCCACGATTCCTTTATAAGGCTACTCATTTCCAAGGAAGGTTCAATTTCCAAAAACAGGGCAACAGGCCCCATGTGTGTGCTGTATGACCATTCAGATGCATATACTGTGTCTGAATGTCTTTAAGCAAGTGCATTTAGCACATGCTTCTTAGCATTATCATATGTACTTATGAACTATTTCCCCTCGATGGTAAGCCCCTTGAGGGCAAGTGTCATGCCTGATATCTCACCTTATTAACTGTACATAACAGAGTAACAATAATATCTGTCATGGATATAGCACTATGCAATCTATAAATTGCTCTGATGGATAAGCCCCCTAACTACTTGTGACATTTGCCACATCTTCCAGATGAGGCTCTCAGAGACTAAGCAATTAGCTAGAATCACAAACTTGTAGGCAATGTTTTCTTCTTGCTCACAACAGAAAAGTATTCATACCTTGTCTCATACTATTTTCTTCTCCTAAGGTTTTTATTACAAGGATTAATACCTATTGGCCTTGTTATCAAAATAAAAAGCTAGGGCATATATATATATATATATATATATATATATATATATATATATGCATATATATGCTGCGTATATATACACACACACACACATACACACACAGAGAGAGAGAGATGCAAGACACTGTTCTTAGGGCTTTACAAATATTAACTCATATAATCCTCCTAACATCCCCATGAAATAGATGCTATTTTTATCCCCATTTTACAGATAGGAAAACTGTGGCACAGAATGATTAACTCATCCAAAATCACCGGACTGGTAAATGCCAGCAGTGACGTCTGAATCCAGGAAATCTGGCTCCAGATTCTGTGCCCTTACCTTATCCTGCACTATTTTGCCTGAATAAGAATCTCAGAAGATCCTTGGTCGGGATATGTGAACAGTTGTTCAACAAGGGAGGGGGGAATATGTTTACTCTCCCTATGTGATTTATTTGATTATGTTCTAAAACCTTTCCTCATGCCAATAGAACTCCATGTAAGTACTATACTAAATTTTCCTGTGCTGAAGGCATATGCAATGGTTACCTTGACTGACACATAAAATACCCAAAACAAAATACCCCAAGGCTTGAGGATTTTTTGTTTCATGAATTAGACACATGAAAGGATTGTTGAGGCATCAGAAGTGTGATAAGCTCACATCTGTACGTCTTTCTTGGAGATTTTCACATTTCTTACACAAGAATGTTTCCTGTCTGAACTATTTCAGTGTTCACTCTCTATCAGACTTTGAAAATTATCTAATCCTTGTTAATTTTTAATTTTCAAGTAGTTTTTCTTCACTCAGTGAAAGCACTTGCTTTCAATACGATGTTTAACACTTTGTATGTTTTTATTTCAGTTGTCTTGAAAACATGCAAGTAAACATGCAAACATATTGTAAAGGTTTAAAACTTGGGGTGTGTATAAGTATATCAACATAAGTTATGAATTATGTATATCCAAGCCTATATAAATTAGATTTTGAGGAACAAGCATCACAGTACTCAGGCAGGTCATAATAAGAGATTCCATGTGAAATGTAAAAACTACCTTGAATAAATTATCCATAAGTTAACACTCTCATTAGAATGACATATTTATTATTTCTGGGTTTGTGACATTCCTTTAATGCACTTTGACTAACTGTTCTAATGGCATATTAAGAAACTACTTCAGGCCTCCCCCCCCCCCCCCCCCCCCGCATTGGAATTTGCAGACTTTATTTACATTTGAACTAAAATCATTTAAAATAATATAACACAAAACAATCACCCATTTCCCAATTGTAGAATACCATTTTATTCTGCCCAGAACCATTTAATTAAAACAGGATATAACTTCAGTAATTATTTTTGCACAGAATGACTCTAAAATTAATAGTCAATTGTTAAGAGTGTTTAAAATTCGGGAGACTGACAATCAAAACAATCTTAAATGCTTTGTTTATGTGATGAAAAGGAGTGATCCTTTAATTCCCTCACACACATTAAACTGATTTCACAGACTTTCTGTACTGGTGTTTAACATAGTCAAGTGCTTGAGGTTACATAAAATAAACAATCTTGAGATCTTATTGCAAATGTTTGCAATTTATGATGTAAACTGATTTGTGAAAAAATAACAGGATCCCATGTCACTGAAGCCAAAAAGGCATTTTTCAGAAATCAAAATAGTTCCGAAATTTGAGCATTGCATTATACTAAAGTATTACCATCTGAGTATCTTAAAAGTTATAAATCTATGGAAAAACTCCGAAGAGTTATTTATCAGTCCAGCTTCAAGCAAAGGCCTCTGATCTTAGTGGGCCTCTAGCATCATAGGGCCCTTAACACTTGAATAGTCTCTTTTAGCGCGGTTTTCCCCAATCAGGGATTCCGTAGCTCCGGAAGGCTTTGCACACCCGGAAAGATATTATTTATTAAGAGTACTCACTCTCGACCCAAACCACATGCATGTTGGGCCTTATTTAAACTTAAAGTGAAGGCTTCATCAGACTCCTTCTCCGGTGGCTCTGGAAACTCGGGGTTTGGAACACCCTGGCGCCTGCCTGAGAGTTTGGGCCCAGACGCCCCAGGAAAGCCGGCCCTGCCTGCGCGTGTGGGAGGCTGAAGCCGAAGGGCCCGGCCCGGCCAGAAAAGGCAGCCTCCGCCCGCGCTTAGTCTCCGCAGAGCTGACGTGGAAGGAGGCGAGGATGCCACGGGCGCCCCTAATGCTCGGGTCCCACAGGCCGCGCCGGGCTCCAGTTCAGAGGATGGGGCCACGAAACTTTGGCCTTTCTCACTCCGCCTGGCTGGCCTCCGCGGAATCCTCGGCTTGGCGCGCTCCCTTCCGAGGCCCGATCCCTCGGGGCTCCGCGCCCAGCCCTGCAGCCTCCTGTCCCGGGGAAGGTTCCAGGCTGACCTAGGCGCTGGCTGGTCTGGGCGGGGGCACACTGCCTCCTTCGACCTCGGGCTTCCCCCGCCAGCTGGGCTGCGGGGGCGGGCTGGGCTGCGCATCGGCCGCGCCCAAGGCTGGGCCGGGGACCGAACCACCAGCTCCCCAAACCCAAGTTCTCCCGTGACCTCTGACCTCTCTCGGGGTGCCCAGGAACTGTCCTATCCCGCGTCGGGGACTGGATTAGGGTCTAGGGTCCGGGCTTGGAGCCTGCGGGTCCGGGCCCGTCCGGGGCGCCCACGGGAGCTCCCCGCAGGCCACCTGGTCCAGGCGCGCAGAGCTGCGCGGCCGCTTCAAAGCGCGCTCCGCCGCGGGCAGATGTTTATTATGAAACTAGGAACGCGCGTCTGTCGGGAGACGCGCGAGGCCTGCGCGCTGGAGACGTCCCTAGTCTAGGTCTATGGTCTTTGAAAGCAAAAAGGTAAATATGAGCATATCACCCCTTCCTACGCCAAGGAACAGATTTGGATGCGAACTCAACACCGGAGAGGGCCTGGTGGGGGCGACGGGAGTGCGGCCCGAGGACGCAGGGTGTTTTTGCGGGGAGGGGGGTTTGAGGGCCCCGGGGGACACTCGGGACCCCTCAATTTTCGCAGAGGGTGTCTCCCATTCCTAGAGCCCGGCGGGGAAAGGAAGGTCCTGCCCCGGGCCGGGCCAGGGCCGATCTTCCCGGTTTCTACCAACCCCCAAACCCACAGTGTCTTTGGGCTTTACTAGGGAGATTTGTTATGGGAGAGGGGGCCCAAAGGGGACAGAGGGAAGGGCTCTTCGGTGTTCTGATGGTTAAGACCCGGCTTTTCCTGATCACGGTCATGGTCCTGGCTTCTACTTTTTCCTAAACCAAGAAGCTGCTTCGGTCCAAAAGTCAAACTGGAGGGCGAGGTGGGGTATCTGCCCTTCCCAGCGCCTTGGCCCCCCTCCGCGGCTCTTGCCCTACTCCCCCAAACCATCGCCTGCCCATCTCCGGGGAGGGTCGGCGACTTGGGACTGAGTATTAGTTATGCCACAATTAACCCAAGTGAGTTTTGCGCCGCGCGATTCCGCTTCTCTTCCTACCCAAAGTGTCTCCCAAATAAACTTCTTCAAGGGTCAAAGTGCAGCAAAATGAAGAATGAGAGTTCATCTTGGGGAAGGGAGCTATTCCATTATGTTATTTTATATATGATTTGTTCCTTTATTGACTTGGTGTAAAAATAAATCCGGTTTCTATGCTAAGTGGATATAATGGGGGAGGGGGAGTTTGGTTCCGTGTGGTGCCACAGAGCCACTGTTCTCGCCGCCCCTTGACGGCGGCTTGTAGGAGCGGAGGCGAGCGCTCTCCAAGCTGGTGGGATCGACAGATACACATTCATCAACAAGGAAGAAGGAAAGACTATCTCGGATAGTTTAATAACAACAGGAACAAAGATGACGCGAACCCCATCAAATGAAACAATACTATTTTCATTCAATTGATCGCAAAGTGTCTTCAATGAATAACTTGGCACTTATTTAAAAGGTTTTTAACAGAGGTGAAACCGAAACATTTTGTACCGACAATACGTCATGGAAATAACAGCATCTTCTTTTGTTTAAAATAACTTAATACACTAGAAAAAATATGGCAAATATAAATAATTTGTTTTCATGGAGAACAAATAGTTACAAAGCTCAACCGCATACTCAAGTTCAGTTAAAAGAGCTTTTCTTCTTTCTTGTAAATAAGAAGGAAAAAAACAAAACAAAACAAAACTAAGGAGGCTTTCTAGAGAATTGGGATACAGGTTGCTTAGCCCAGGGTATCCCATTTTAAACAGCTACATGAATTGAAACAAACAAAAAAGTACTTTAATATACACCTTTGTGAGATAAAATGCAAATGTCGAAAGTCAACCATCAGTTCACACATTATAGCCAAAATAAACTTTTGTTCGTGTGTATCAACATATTTTACAGAAACCTAGTGCCTGTATCTAGCTGGGTTTTGTTTAAGGTGAGTGGGATGGGATAGAGAGGGGGAAATAAAGCAGGGCCCTCCGATAGGACTTCAGGTAACCAGCAGGAGGGTAGACAAGAAAAGGGGGAGGGGAAGGGGACCACTGAGGGCCTCCAAGGGGCACCTTTTGAGGTGCTGTACCTTCCTTATTTTATTTGGTCTTCTTTTGTTTTCTTTTTCCTTCCCCCACATTTTCTGCCCGCCTCCGTTTTCTTGGGACAATCAGAGTGTAAAGTTTTTCCCTTCCAACTTTTTTTCTTGTGTCCCCAAGGATCAAAGACTGGGCAAAAGTATAGATAGATAGATATAGATAGACATCGATTTCCAGATGCTTTTGGTATTGTTTTTCGTACTGAAGATGAAAATGAAGTAAGTACATGTGAGTAAGCAGGGAGGGGGGAGACACCATCAATGGAATAAAAGTAACATGCAAACCGGAATTTACTGCCAACAGCCTGGACAGTTCTGCCATAATTTCCTCAGAGAAATCACTGTCTGTGGTCTCATTTTTTTTGTATTAATATCAATTTTCTCTCTCCTTGTTTTTATACTCTCTTCCCTCTTCTTGCTCTTCCATTCGTGGTGGTTTTTAACTCAAAGTATCTGGTTCAACGTAAAAGGAGGCCCGCCTCTCTTATCAAAGTTCTCGTATTAAAATGAACTTCGCAGAAAAAGGTCAGTTTCAAAACCTGTGAACTTCCCAGCTGCGCACCTTTTTTTTTTTTAATCTTAACTCTTTAAATAAGTATACCTCTTCCTTCTGTTTTGCCTTCTTTGCCCATGGGGGCGGGCATACACTTTAAGTTGGTAACTCCCCAACCCCCCATTCTCTCGAGATTCTTCCAGGTTATTTTTCCATATTTTTAGACATATAAAATACTTTAATTTTTGTGTGTGTGTGTGTTCCTTGGTTCTCTCTCCGATTTCAGCTTCTTTCAAATAGTAATCAGAAACACGTCCCCTTTCTCTTTTTTCTGTTTGTCTTTTCTACTTTTTTGTTGTTGTTGTTGTTGTTCATTTTTTATTAACAGGATTTTTATTTCTGAGCAAGAGTCCATCTCTGCAGCTTTGCCAGAAGCCACACCGCGGTGTCCCAGCACGCCCTTCTCCAATCTCTCTCCTCCAGACTCCCCCAAATCCGCCCCCTGCAAAGCTGAAGGCTAGGCCCTTGGACAGCCGCATGGTCAGCAGCAGCCACCGAGTTTGACGCGCCTTGAGGGATCGCAGGTCCCGCGCGGAGTCCTGCCCTCCGAGTCCGAAACGCTGAAGCGGGCAAGGGGCGATGAGCCGGGCGGCAAGGGGCTGGGCTCCGGGAGTGCGGAGGGGGCGGCGGAGAAGCAGCGGGGTGCGGAGGGCGCGCGGGGTGCACGCCGCGCTGGAGGCGCTACCTGGGCGCTGGCGTCGGCGTCACAGACCCAGGGCGGCCGCGTGCTTTTTGGCTTTCAGTCTGAGATCCGCGATGCTGGAGTTCTTGCTGGTGGTCTTGGCGGCGGCGGCGGCGGCCACGACGGAGGCGGCGGAGGCCGAGTCCGCGGCCAGCGTGGCCAGCGGCAGTCCGAAGGGCGGCGCCGGGAACATCATGTAGGGCGCGTGCGCAGCCAGGTGCGGGTGCAGGTGGTGGTGCGCGTGCGCCACGGCGCTGTCCAGCTGCAGCTGCGCCTGAACCTGAAAGGACAAGGGCGTCACGTTGCAATGACTATCCTAGGGTGACAACAGAATAGAAACAGAGCATTAACGGCGTCCAGCGTGGCTCAGGGGAAGGCTGGGGCGGGGATGGGAGAGGGGCATTTGGCTGACCTTCCCAGCCAGTTACTGAATCTGGGGGCGCCTCGGGGATACTCCAGTGCCCCTGAATCTCTGCCACTCACTCAGTTCGCCTTATCTCCCCTGGGCCCCGGGGGCGCTGCAACTGCAGGAATGTGGCCACCCCTTCGGGGAGCTGGGCCCCGAGGAGGGCCACGTGGCTATTGTTACAAAACATCACCCTCCTCAAAATAACCATGGTGTATTGGCAAAACGGGGTGAGGGCCAGCTACCCTCCTCTCTAGATGCTGTCATACACATCTAACCTCACTACTAAAGCCCTTAAGTACCAACAAGCAAACCACAAAACTTTGTATGTTACTGCATCTTCATCACAATTAGCACAATTGTTGGTACTTGTAACTCCTGTAAGGACTACCTGGGGATCTTGTTTAAATGCAGATTCCCATTCAGAAAGTCTAGGTTGGGGCCTGACTTTCTGAATTTCTCCCCGTCTCCCAGGTGCTGCTGCTGCTGCAGACCTACAGATCACCTTCTGAAAAGTAAGGGTCTCCTTTTAAGACCCCTTTCTCTTTCTCCTTTCTCTATTCTTCCTGGCTTCAAAAGCCTAGCACCAAGATACCAGAGTCCTGTGGTGCCGAGAAAGCTAAGAACGCCCTAACACTAACCCTCAATACATCGGTGCACCCATGTGTCTTTCCAGACCAGGACACTGGCAACGGAGAACGAATTCATGACTTCACAGTCCTGCCAAGCAGGGGTCCTGGCTGAGGATGAGGGTTGGTCAGGGGCTGGTTGGGAAAGGATTGAGCCTTTAGACTTGGAGCGTGGGGAGTTCAGAGCACTGGGAGTTCCCAGGATTAAATCATTGCTGTAGGCTGTCCTTTTAAATGTAGTCTTAAAGGTTTCTTTATGGCTAGGAAAGGCATTGCAGGGGCAGGGCATCCCCGGGAAGACCAAGGCAAGGCTTCCTTCTCTACTAAAGATGAAGCTTTGTTTGTAGACAGCTTAAAAAAAAAATCAAGTCTGAGTAGAGAGTACTTTTATTTCTTTCCTTTTCTTCTGTCAGAGACAGTTAATGTGACTTTACCTAGAAAAATATTTAGAGAATTGCCTTAGAAACACCTTAGGACTAACCTCTGTATTGGATCTGACAAAATCTTAATCAAAAGGCTTTTCCTTCCTCTCCCCAAGCTCAATCTTTAGTGCATTTTTAAAGGATCTGTTACTGGCCTCGGGCCTCTCTGGGTTTCCCATGAGGACAGAAAGGACCAGACTGTGTGGCCCCCTGACACTCTATAGGTTTTTAAAGGGGAGAAGGTCCACTATATTATCTCAAAATTGATTCTTCAACTGCATGGACACCAACACTGGGGCTTACAGAGAGGGGGATGGTCAACAGTTCAAGCAAACATCCAGGTCTTTTTACAGTTAAAAAACAGGTTGAAACTGGGCTGTACTTGCCTGCTGAAATGGCATCCTTAAAGCACCTACATTGACATAGGGTGCAACTCTACAAGCTTCAAACTGGCTGGCAGCCCCTATGAGGACGCCTGCAAAGAATGAGGGAACAAAACACAATAACGTGAGATGAATATTTCCAACATTGTTTTCCAGGGTTCCAAATGGTACCAAGATAGAACTAATCCCTTTGGAAATAATCTCTTATCTTCCTAAACTAGTGCCATAATTAAAATAAATCGAACTTACTCCCAAACTTTAGGACTCTCATTAACTGCCTTCAGAAAAGATTTTTAAGCAAGGACCATGATTATTTTGAGAAGATTTTTCTGTATTTGTAATAGCAATATTCCCCACTCTCTTTTTACTTAGAATACCAAATGTTCTTTGTCTGAGAACCATACCTTTATGGAGTTGATTTTCTTGTTTTCTACATTTAGCTCTTCGATTTTGGAACCAAACCTACAAATTGGAGAGAAAACATATAACCTAGATGTTATGACTCAAAAAATTTTTTTTAAATTACAAAAGTAGATGAAAAAAGAGTAATGCATTAGGCACAAACTAGGAGATGTAGCAAGCAACCTTTGAATTAATAGAACAATCCCAATTTCCAAAGTTAAAAGTGTATATTAATGACAAAAATATATAGATTTCATATATTTTGCAAGATAGTTTATTGGTAAATTGCTATTAGTCCTGGTTTCATCTTTCTACATTACAGAGTTCCCAAGGCCTAAAACCCTTGCTGATACCTGATACCAAAGTGATAATGGGTTTAGATGTTTGCCCAGTAAGACCTGAGACGAATGTGCTCATTAATAGTCTGTAATATTAATTAGCTTCATCTTCAAGAAAAACCAAACACCAAAGCAAATAGTGACTCTTTTTTTCCTCGGGGCTGAGGGAGGGGGATAAGAGTGGGGGAAGAGGTAATTAGTGTCATAAAAGCCTCACTACAAAGAAGTTTAGAATTTCTCTGTTCCTCTGTGCAACAGAGTGTAACACAGTAGCAGAATAATTGTACTATTATCATGATAATCTAATTTGCTTCTATAGAAATAGCCCATGCTCACAGTTAGGGTAGTAGAGAAGCATCCAGAAAATAGCTCAAAAAAATTTTTTAAGTATGAAAAAAATAAAGATCGGCAATAAATCACTTCTTATGAGAAAAAAAGAGAGAGAATATTGTGTGAAAGGGGTTGGAGTGTGAATCAAGTAACTCCTGGGTACTATCTTCTCCCAGATATTACCTTCTTAAACAACCTTGCCAACTTTTAGAGGCAATCTGACAGACTTTTTAAAATTCAAAGAAAGCTTGCCTTTTCACTCTGATAATACAGCATTATGTTCCAATAATAGAGCATATTGACTGATTCACCAATTCATGTTTTAAAAAAACAAACATGAAAGTAAAATATTGCTTCTGAGCTTTGTCTTGTTTTTAAAAGCAAGTGTCATAGTCAATGTAAATCTTCAAAAATTCCCCTGCCATTTAGTGTAATAGAAGGGTAGGTTTCATGCCAGGGTGGCATCCTTTGTGCAACTCACATGGCCTGAGGCTCCTTGCCTCTTTTTTCCCCTAGTAGAGTGGGAACTGAGATACTAATGCTCATAACTGTAATAATTATCATCATGTCTGTAAGGGGTTGCTGAGCCTCTAGAGAGCTCAGTCCACAGAGCAAAGCAGGAGAGGCTTAAAAAGGAAGGCCCCGCTGCTGATGCTGTGATGACCAAGGCAGCTTATTATTACTTCTCCCCGTCAACTCCACTGCTGTTTTTGTCCTGATCCTATTACAAGATGCGAGGAAGCCCCATAAGAATTGCATAGTTCGCTGCAGATGGTGGTCTCTGCGCCCAGAGACCCAGGGAGTATCTGTTACAGTGATACTTTGTAACAGCTGCAGATGTTCAGGCCTAAAACTGCTCCATGTGTTCAAACAAATAATGACCATCATTTTCTCCTATTTTATTATTTGAGCGAAATACAATCCGAAACATTTAAATTTGTTCTCCATAAACCTAGGATATGTATGCATGTATGCATATACATTTTCAAATTAACCGCTCCCAAAGCCTACTTTCACCCTCAGACCAGAAAAAAAACAAACAAACAAACAAAAAACAATCCTAATATCATTAGATTGGGTACTCACTGGGGTCGGGACTTTGAAAATGTCAACATTAAGATCTGTGGGTTGTTTTAAAATCAAGTTTCTGTAGGTTCAGGTTCGCTGCTTTGGTGAAGTGGGGGAACAAAGAGTGACCAACATGCATTTATTTCTCTGCTGTTTCGCACACAGTTTGAGATCAACTGCTAACGGCAGACTGTAAATTTCTGCATTTAACAGTTGCTAATTTTCTTTATAGTCTGTACATCTATAAACCTAATTGGCATATCCGCTTGGCAAACCTAGACCCCAGAGCAGACCCTCAAGGAAACCCAACTCCAGCGAACAGAATATTCGTTGTAACTTTTAAGACATCCAGAAGATAAAACGTTTTCTGTGGGATTTTTTTTAAGGCTTATAAAAGTAGGCCCATTAGGATTAAACCACATTAAAGGCATCGTGAGGCGAGGGGGGTGTGGTTTATAGAAACTCTGGGAGCAAGCCCAGCACAGCTTTCTTCTGCTGGGAACATATGTTGGAATAGGGTGGAAAGGGGGGTGGGGGGCGGTTTAGGACTAAGATCTACTTTGGAAAACGAGACCTCTATTTAGGACACCCCTTCCTTTCTCACCTCACTCCAGCCCCTGGAACCTGCACCTTTAGTGTGTGTCCTGAAAGTCGCCTCTCCAGCCCCTGGCGGGCCCCTCCTCCCTCCCTGGACCCTGCCTCGACCTCCTCACAGGCAGATACCTGCACTCGGGCCTCCGACAGCCCCAGCCGCTGGCTCAGCTCTTCACGCATGAAGGCGTCCGGGTAGTGGGTCTCATCAAAAAGCCTCTCCAGCTCGTTGAGTTGTTCCAGGGTGAAATTGGTCCGACTTCGCCTCTGCTTGATCTTGGTCTGGCCTTCGTCCTCCATCCCTTTCGCATCCTCTTTTCGATCCCTCAGCTCCGGGGACACTGGATGGGGCGCCACACACACGTCCACGCGCGCGCACACAGCAGCACACAAACACAGAGATTAAAAAAAAACACACAACAAATCCCATTAACCAGATTTGTCTCCAGACGATGGGGGATCCTGCCCCCTCCTGGAGTTCCTGCCCAGTCCCTCACCCGGCCCTGGAGGAGGACGGGGGATCCTGGAGACGCGCAAGATCAACTCTGGGTGGCCGCCCTCGGGCAAGATGGGCATTCACCCACCCATTCCTCCGAAAACACGGTGGCCTCAGCTCCCCTCCTTATGCACCCCCACTGTTCCCTGCCCTCCCCTCCGAACACCAAATCCCTTCCACTCACCCTTTCGCCCACGCACTCTCTCCCACGTACGTGCAGGAATCAAAAGCGCCGCGCCCCGCCCGTGCCCGAACGCAGAGCGGGCAGGAGGGCGCGGGGAGGCCACGCTCCGGCCTCCCGCACGCGCCCCGCCTGCAGAGAGCGCCGGCCCGTCTCAGGCCAGCTCGGCCCGCCGATCGCTCTCGGTCTCTCTCTCTCCAACTTGCTGGTCTAATTTGGCAACACTTGGGCCAAAGGGTCGCAAAGCAGAACAAGACCCTCGTGCTGCGCATTCCAGAGAGTCTCCTCCCCGGGAGCCCGGCGCTGACCCAGGGCTCGGGCCAGACCCCACGGGCCACCCACGGGCCGCCAGGCAGTCCTCGTCCCCCGCCAGCCGGACCTCTGTCGCCTGAGCATAGGCGTCCACGCCATGTTGGCAGCCTGGAGGGCTCGCCGCCCACGCCGGGCTGGAAGGCGAGAGAGGCAGCACACTAGCCTCCCACGGCTCGCCGAACGCACCGCCGCCTCGGCTCTCTCCCCGTTGGAAAGGCCGACTGGACCCTAAAGGCTTCAACCCGCAGAGATCAACAGGTTCAAGCAGAACATTCGCGACCCGCGGTTTCTATTGGTTGCTCAAAGCCTTTTCATGCATCCACCAGCTCGGATGTTTAATAAAATATGCGTGTTTTTCCCCCCCTGCTCTGGTTTTGCACACATCCGTTGCTATTTTCCTACCCTTTCTTCTCCTCCCTTTAAAAACAGGAGCTTCTGCAAACGTGAGCACACGGAGATACCCAAGGGATGTGGCTCTCTATACAGGGGCGGGCGAAAGTAGGTTTACAGTTGTCATACAGATAAATAATGCAATCGTTAATAAATAGTAATACGAGAATAAACTGTTGGCGGACTCACCGCTTGTAAACCTACTTTTTTTGCCAACCGCTGTCTATTAAGGCCAAGTGGCAGCGGCCAGGGGAGCCAGCTCAACAACAGAAACTGCCCTGTGAACCTTCATCCTCTGCGCCTAAGTCGGGAGACTTGGTTTTTTTTAAAGCGTCAAAGCTGAGTTTGGATAGACAAGGCTGTTTGCAGTTTTCCCCCAGCCCCGGTTCCAGATCGGCAGGGGAGTTAACCATCATTTCCAAAAGAGCGGGCCTGCAGAGGCATGGATACTTGCTGCACCTACCCCGAGTTCAGACCTTAACCTCTCGGTCCCCGCGCGCTGCTGGACCCAGGGCCCAGCGCTGCGGCTTCGCCGAGGCTACAGGCGGCTGCATTGAAGCGTCAGGCAGCTATGCCAACCAACACTTTTCCAAATTTATGAGAACCTGGGGCAGGGTCTGGGGGAAGAATCCCCTCTAGATCTCAGCCCAGCCTGCCATTCTCACTATGGTGATCCTAAGTGACGCCAGCATTTCTAGGTCTCAGAGTTCGTTTGGTGGACATGTGTCCTTCCTCCTGGAAGGAAGTGGATAACACAGTAGCAAACGTTCACAGCCAAGTTAATAAAATATGTTCACTCGCAGTGCAATAAAATTTAAATATGAAAACACACTCCAGATCCTGCCCAAGGGGGTGAGAAGGCTGTCTATTTTATGTCACCCGCCATGGGTACCCTCTCAAACTTTGCGGACTTCAGAAAAAGATGTCCACATTTCCAGTTGATTAATAGACTTAATATCATCTTTATTTCGCCCCCCCAAAAAATTTCCACTTATTGGCCTAAACAGGAACAGACCGTGTTATAAACAACTTAATTGCTTGCTTAAATATGTGATTCTACGCATGCCACATATTTTCTTAATTGGAAAAATATGGCAGCACACCAGTTACTGCGGGGACCAAGTGCCAAATTAATTTTATTGTTGAACTCCTTTGAATTGGCACAGCACGCTCTGCCCATTTAGATAAAGCCGTTTCCTAACACTTGGCTGGCACCGGCGGCTTTTCCACGCACAAATCCAGAGTGCTGGATGAGGCGAAGCAGTAACGGAATTGTGTCAATACCGACAGACAAACAAACAAAAACAGAGGAGCCTAACACGTCTCCCACGACAAACAGCTCCCAGGCTGGACCTGGGCTCGCCTCGGCCTCCTTCTGCCTTCCTAGCTCAGAGAGAAGGCGAAGTTTGGCTCCCCAGGATCCAGGGACCCAGGGTCTTGGCCGAGTTCTAGCGGTTCTTTGCGGCGGTCCCAAACCCCGGGCGACCGGAGGGGGACATTTTTTTTCCTCTCTCTCGCTCGCTCCTTTTTTCTTCTCTCCTCTCTTTCCCCTGTCCCCTTAGACAAGGAGTTCTCGCAAACTCTCTAGATGCTAACCTTGATCCCGCCGCTGCCAGGACCCCCGCCGGCACCCGGCCCCGCCAACTTCACCGTTCGCCCGCGGGCCGTCCGCGCCGAGGCCCCATCCTCCCGCGGGTGAAAAACGCATTTGGGTGGAAGGGGAACAGCGGGGGCGTCCGAGAAGGGCGCGCAACAATCCCCATGCGCCCCCCTCCCCACAGACACTCGGACCCCACCCACGACCATGCACACCACCGGACGCCCACCACCATCACTCCAGCTTCCAAACTGGGGATCCCAGGGCCCTCGCCTCGTCCCGCCCCCCCCCCCCCCCCCCCCACCACCACCACCACGCTGGGCCTTGGGGTCCTCTCCCGCCTCAGCGGACTTGGGAAGGCGGGAAGGGGAACCGGGGCCGGGGATCGGGCCGTTTACCCTCGGTGAGCCGCGGGCTGCCCGGCTCCCTGCTTCTCTCGGCGGCGCCCATGTCCAGCTCCCGGACCGGAGAGCGCCCTCCTCCAGCTCCTCCGCCTCCTCCTCCTCCTCCTCCTCCTCCTCCTCCTGCACCTCCTCCGCCTCCTCCGCCTCCGCCTCCGCCTCCTCCTCCGCCGCCGCCTCCGCCGGCCGCCCGGACTGCCGGGCTGCTGCGGTCGTCGCGGCCCGGCTCCGCGCAGCCGCTCGGATCCTTGGCCCCGCGCAGCGGCCCGCTCTCCAGCACCTCCCGGTAGGTGATCGCCTCTTTCTTCTCCTTCACTTTCTGGTCAAAGGACTTGGAGACGAACGCCGTAAGTTCTTCCATCGCCACCGACGCCCCGCAGCCCCGCGCACAACCTCTCCCAGCCGAGCCCCGCTCTTTTTTTCCTTCTTCTTTTTTTACTGCTCCAGCCCCCCCAGTAACAACACATCAATGGGGCAGGGGATGGGGTGGAGAGGGAGGAGGAGGAGGAGGAAAGAAGAAAAAAGAAGAGAAGAAAGAAGAAAGAGAAGTAGAAGGAGAAAAAGAAGTAAAAAGAGGAGAAGGAGGAGGAAAAAGGAGGAGGAGGAGGAGGAGGAGGAGGAGGAGGAGGAGGAGGAGGAGGAGGAGGAGGAGTGAGGAGGGGGAGGAGGAGGAAGAGGGAAGGGGCGGGGGGCCGAGGGAAATATGAACTGATGCTTCCCCGCCGGAGCCCGCTTGTTCAATGTTAAGATCTTTGACAATTCTTCCTGCGGAGAGTTCAGATCTGATAGCAACGCTGCGCTTGAAGTCTCACTATTTATACTTCGCCAAGGCGGCCCCTTGTTCTGAGTAAATTACCTCCCTTCGCAACTCGGAGGGAGCCCCTTCCCGGGAAGCACCCGCGCCGCTACCTGCGGGTGGGGGTGGGGATGGGGGGGGGAGAGAGCAAGAGGGAGAGAGAAGGCGAGAGGAGAGAGAGAGAGAGAGAGAGAGAGAGAGAGAGAGAGAGAGAGAGAGAGAGATTAAACTGGAGTCCGAGCAGGCTGGGTCCTGGAGTGGGAGGGCAGCGAAGGGGGACGCGAAGGGGCGGAAAGAGGAGGCAGGTCCCAGGCCGTCCGGGTTCTCCGAGCGCCGCGGCCGCCTGCGCACTTGGCCATTCATCCAGGATTGACAAGGATCCCTAATTAATTTAATTAGGCGTGGATTTTTGCGTTGGTGTCAAGACTTAGTTAAACACCAGGGAGCTGGACCTACTCCGCCGGGGCGTGGCCAAAAGGAAACTGACAAGTGCGCGGCTCCCGGCGCGAGTCCGCTCTCCGGACTCCGCGCCAGACCCCACGGCCCCGCCCGGCTTCTGGGTGCCGCTAGCTGCCCGGTCCCTCGCTGCTGCCCGGCCCCTCGCTGCTGCCCGGCATCCCTGCCCTGCGCCGGGCGCCAGGCGCCCCGCGACCCAGTTCCGTACCGTGACCCGATATTGCAGGTCTGCATCCCCGCTGCCAGCCTGACCCCACCTGCACCTCGCAGCCCGGCAGCCCGGCTTTCCCACCCGGCCCAGCGTCAGGGTCCTCGGCAGCTCCTCCGAAGGCTTCCCGGGCCGCAGCCGGAGCTGAGCCTGGGTCCTCACCGGCCGCCCGGCCCTGGGGAATTGGTGATTTACCCCACTACTCGCGTCCTGGAGCCCGAGCCGACTCCTCCACGAACAACCCGGCCGGTCAATTTAACACATTTTCCCGAGCAGCTGTTCCCTGACAGATTCCATATTGAAGAGTTTCCTTAGCGCCCCGTCAAGGGCAGTTGGACTTCGTTCCCTCTGGGAGGTTTCAGGACCCTCGCCCCATCTCCCTTGTTACTAACTCCCCGGGTCCGGACCCCTCCCGAAATGCACTGCAGGAGCTCTTCTTTAGGAACCTGGAAAACATTCTAGTTGATTTCCTGACTTTGAAAAGCAAGTGATTATCCTTCTTTGAATTAAAAAAAAAAAATCAGTCGATGTTAAGTTTGTGCCCCTCTTAATGTTATTGAGTGTGGACTATTAAAAAAGAGATGTTCGCCGGGAGAAAAGTCTCCCGCTCTCTCCCTGGACTGTTTTAATCGAAGCAGTGATGTGGAAGGAATGTCTATATTCCTGAGTCATTTGTCTGTACTGTGCAGGACAAAGCTTGCTGTGAGAAGTGTGGCCGCAAATGTATCTCACATAAGAATATTTACATATGGAAAGTTCTATTATTTGAGTTTGTAAACAAATATATCTCTTCCAAGTGTAGCTTTGGGGACGTTTTCAAGTAGTCTGAATGTTAATAAACATGAATGCAGGCTTTCTGATGTGAAAGGTAACTTGGTTCATTTTTCTTAGATCTAGTACTCCTAGTAAAAATAAAAGCAATGACAAAACTTTGATATGTATATCTTCCATCCATTGGTGAAAGCATCAGCACGAAGTTAACAGATAATTTGAGAAGTTTCATCAAAGCAACCTGAAACATTTGTAGAAAAAGAACACAAAACGTAATATATTAGTGTTTCTAGGATATATGTAAATAGAGGCTATACATAACTGTCATACTATACTACTCTTCAGATTAAAATGTTCACATTTGGCAAACTCGAGATGGAAATCATACTTTTAAGAAGTATTTGCCTTGTTTTCTCTTGAATGTTGAAGTTACATTTTGTTCTTAAAACATTTCACTTATTGCTACTTTTAGGAGAAATAATTAAGATCTTTATGTTTCCAGTGCAATAACTTTTAGGTATTAATGAATTATATGAGTGCTTGCTTTTATTTTATTATGCTATAAAAGAGACTAAAATACACTTTCCAAAGTTATATGAATTTAGGAACATGGTTTTACATTGTAATCACTTTAGTCCTGATATTATGAGAGGGGAATAACCATAAAACTTTAATCCTTTAAGAAAATATGTTTTTAAGGTTATTGAGCAGAATGACCAGAAAGAGCTCCCAAACTGAGGTGTTGAATACTATTCACAAATAGCTCCAAAATGACCACTTTAGAAGTCTGGTAAGGGATCAAGAGACTCACCAGCTACCTTTTTTTTTTTTTGCCATGATTTCTAGGTCTGATCTCAAATTCCATCTACAGAGCCAGAGGGAAAGATGACCACTTTAAAGGTAATCAGAGACGGTCCAGGCAATTGATGCGATTCACACCAAATAGATTTTCCTGGCTCTTTGTATATTTAGGAATAGTGGTGTTGATAGAGTTATGAGAGATCTGCAGTGTCTGATCACGGATTCTACTGGCCTAAGGGAAACTTAGTTAAAAAAAACACACCAAGGTTTTGAAATGATATGCTAATAAATGCTCATGAAGTTCTAATGAGGTTGTTTTATTAAATAGTAAATGTTTTCCGGAAACAGGGTATTGCAAAATACAGTTTTGGTAAAAAAAAAAAAATTGATAGTAAAGCTCAGTTGACAGCCTGCAGACAGGTATACAAGTTCCAATAAAATTCAGGACCCCAAGTCCCCCCTGCTATTGAATTATTTAAAGTAAACATGTAGTGTGGTAGTTAGTTTTAAAACGGTCCCTCAAAACTGGTTATTTAAGGTACAGTCATTTATGACAAATATATTTCTGGAGCTGATTTTCACCTCTCAAATACCTGCAGAAAACTGTGGTTTGGGTATCTAGCGATTCTGAACGAGTTGGTTCTCCCCGTTGACCCAAACCAAGGCCAACTGTTTATTTACCTCCATATCTTTGCGTACCTATAGCTAACAAGGAAACATGATGTTTATGCAAGGACAGGTCATTAATGTAATATGAGTTACAGAAAGTGCTTAATCGCTTTAATTCTTATTGATGTAAATAACAACAAGCACCTAAACAATTTCTCTCTCAGAAAAAATCTCCTTTCCCTGCCCAGGGCAGCCTTCCCCCAGTCCTCTAACAGCCAGTTACTTGAATGTGAGAAACTAATTTGCAACCAACCTGTGAGTGCCTTCACCCTCAGGGCAGAAGAAACACCGACTTTGAATGCACTTTTTGCAAATAAATCATTGCATTTTAATCACACACGACTCTATGCAGGCACACTCCCGTGATTTATTATTGTTGGGCGAGTTTCCTCCCCGCCCCAGCTAGAGATAACCAATTTTGCTACTTGTGTCTTAAACCTAACTTCCTATAATGCAGACTTGTTTACTGGTTATCAGTGACGATAACGACGATTATAAAGGCAATTACACTCGTCAGTCCCCACCTTCATTGATTTTTATTTTTGGTTATAAGGCAATCAAATAACCAAACAAGCAAGCAAAACCAACACCAAACAAAAAAAAAATTGGCGGCGTGACGATCTACTCCCTCGGCACTCCTAACGCCTGGTAACCTCCATCGATGCATTCGGGCGCTCGGCTGCCGCTGCCTGGCGCTGGAACCAGGAAGGCGGTGAGCTTAAACTGAAGCAAGTTCGGAGGACGCCGGCGGCTCCCCGGTTTGGAGGCAACATTTCCAAATTTGCGGCGCTTGCAAGTCTACGGGAGGTGTGATCCCGAAGACTGGGAGCCAGGTGATGCCCTCGACCGGGGCCCGGGAGGAGGCGCCCGCGGCGGCGGGGTTCCGAGGCCTTGCTCCTGCGTGAGGCGGCGCGGGGCCTGCGGCCGTCTGGGAGGCGGCGGGGCGACCAGGGGGTGGGTTCCAAGGTGTGCGGCGCGGGGGGGCCAGTGCGCATGCGTCTCGCACCTGGAGGTTGCTGACCCTGGCGTTCGGAGCTGCGGCCAGAGGTGGTGGGTTGGCTTTGGGGTGGTGCTAGGTCGCCGGTCTCTGGCTAGGCCCTCGGTCTGGAGGTGGTGAGAGAGAGTGAGTCCACTGGTCCTGCGCTTCCTCGCTCATCCCCCGTTTCACCCCAGCCCCATGGATCCCTGCTTTGGGGTTCATGGACCGGCCTTGGCCATAAGTGCCGGGTAAGGTGCGGGGCGAGAGACTGCAACCTGGTGCACCCTGTCCCACCCCGTCCCTGGTCTCTACTTTAGATACACCTTTCCTCCCCCCCATTATTCCCAGCTCACACCCTAGCTTGCCGAGGGGAGAGATGGTGCAGGGTGACACAGACTTGCCTACGTATACACACACGTACCCGCTTTAAGCACCCTTCCTTGGCTTCAGGGCTTGTGGCCTTGTGATCCTAGGTGAAGAGCACATGGCTACCCTGGAACTCTGTTTACTTTGGTGGTTATAATGCACTATTACACATGTTGACTGCTCTTGATTTTAGGTCAACTTTAAGATAATTTCTCTCTCGGGGGTTATATATCTTTTAAATGCACACTGGAAGCCTAATCTTTTTTTATTTTTATTTTTTTTTGCATTTTCGGAATTAGTAATCTATTTGCGAATCAACTAAACAGATCCTAGGTAGTTAAATTAATTCAAATGTTTTGTGTTCTCACCAAAAAGTGTCATCTTTGAACTTAGATGTAGAAGCTCCAAGTGAAGGGGATAGGCAGAGTTCTCAGGTTTAAGGATCGGAGCAGGTGTTACAGGTGCAATCTTGTCGGGAAACTGGGTATCCTTTGAGAGCCTGTCTAGCCTTAGAGTCTATATATATTCACTGTCTTTGCAGGCAAAGGAGATTTCCTGCTAAGTGGTAGCACTTTCTTACAGTACGTTCTTCAGGGAGAGGGCTAAAAATGTTTGAAGCTGAAAAAACATAAAGGCAGACGGCGCCTATTAATTGCCTTTCCAACTTGACGAGTTTCAAGAAAGAATTGTGCTACGAGTTGGAAACCTTCTATAGTAATATTGTTAGAGTTGGAAACCTTCTGTAGTAAGGTTGTTATAGTAGATGTATAGATACCGGTATATTTTCTGCTTTGATTTTCAAACCATTGGGGAAAAGTCCCATGCCCAGTAATGCTTAAAAAAAAAAAAAGATATGCTAGTCAGTAGATGTTTAGTTGTTATGGGAGGAGGAGTGTTTTGACAATTATCTCTTTTGGAGTTTTGCTTTGTTAGGCTTGCTAAGCTAGAATTTTACCTCAGTTCTTCTACTGCCTTCGCATAGTTCTATACTTGTTTATGGAGTTCTTATGCTAAATGATATTAACCCCACTTTTACTTTTCTCTATTTCCCATTAAAATGATGGGTTTTTTTTTGACCATGTGTCCAAGATAAAAAAAAAATTGTAGTTTGATTTACTGATGAATGAGTAGTAGAGAAATAATTATAAACTGTCATCTGTCATATCCTCTAGGAATCCTTGTTCTCTCTAACTGCCTGTTTTCTGAAAAAGATAACTGTTTTTGTGCCTTTATTAATATAACTGGACAAAGAAACTACTTGTGTCTGCCTTTGAGCTGTTTTTTGAATGGCCACATCTTGGGTCCATATCTTCCATCGTTCACCTAAACTTTGCAATGAGATGTTTTTGTAAATTGATGTCCTACTGTCGTCATTACCAGTCTTGGCTTCAGTTCTGTAGTATGAGTAGTTGGGTAAGGTTTGCAACCATGAGATTCAACCAGGATATACGAATATACTAGAGACCAGAGTTAGAATGTAAAACCAAGAGCTGTAGGAGTTCTGCTTTCTTTTTTTTTTTTTGCTTACAGATAGGTTGAAAAATGGTTAGCTTGTGGGATTCCTAAAAATCTGTGCTCAATCATCATTGCGCTTATCAGAAAGAGCTACTATTAATGTGTCTTCCCATGCATTGCACCTTACCAATGGAGTTAAATATAAAGAGTTCTTTCTTACTAGGAGTGTGAAATATAAGTTGACCACCATGACTTCATTGAGCAAGTATCTTCAGCTACATGCTAGGGACATTATGGAAATCCAGAGGTGAATATACACTGAGTGGCCAGATTATTATGATCTCTGGACGCATAATAATCTGGCCACTCTGTGTGTGTGTGTGTGTGTGTGTATATGTGTGTGTGTGTGTGTATATATATATATATACACACACATACATACACACATACACACGTACATATATATCTTAGAGGCCCGGTGCATGAATTTGTGCATGGGTGGGGTCTGGCCAGCCTGGCCAGGGGGAGGGGACATGGGCGGTTGGCCGGCCTGCCTGCTGGTTGAACTCCTGGTCGAGGGGACAATTTGCATATTAGCCTTTTATTATATAGAATATACACTGAGTGGCCAGATTATTATGCGTTCAGAGATCATAATAATCTCGCCACTCAGTGTATATCGAGGGTGGTGAATAAGAGTTCAATACCTGTCATTGATAGAGAAGACAATATTTGGGTGTACTTCTGATTTGCTCTTAGTGTTGACTTCCTTTTCTGGATAAATATTTGATGTTAACCGTAATAAAGAATTATGGTGGCTGTTTGTTTTCTCTTACTGAGATTAATATTTCAGTGTAATTTTTCTGAAATGTAACTATATCCCTTGAAAAATATTTATAATTTTGTGACAGTGGTTTTTCAACCTTTTATTATTTGGCTCCTAGAAGGAAGATTTTGTATCTCCCACTAACTTTTATGGATTAAATGTAATCATTCTATTGTGGATAATTTATGTTGTTTGAAATTAAAACAAAGAAAAATTTATACCACTCCCCCCTCTCTTTCTTTGCTCACGATCAAGGTACATAATTAAATGTGTGCCTTTTTTTTTTTTCCTACTTCTTTATGCCTTAATAAGCTAGACAAGAATGGAGAGTGGAAATGACGATAGCTGCCTTAAAGCAGTGGTTCTCAAACTTTTTAGTTTTAGGATCCCTTTATACTCTTAAAACTTATTGAGATCCCAAGAACTACTCTCTATGTAGGCTATATCTATAAATATTGCTTTACTAATAATTAAAATAGGAAATTTTGAATTATTTATTAATCCACTTAAAAATAATAAATCATTATATGGTAACACAAATAACAAATTCGATATGAAAAATAACTATATTTTTCAAAACAAAACATTCTTAGTGAGAAAACTGGCATTACTTTTCATTTTTGCAAATCTCTAATGTCTGGCTTAATAGAAGACAGTTGGATTCTTACACAGTATATGCTTCTGTATTCAGTCTATTGTGGTGAGTTGTTTTGATTGAGGTATATGAAGAAAATCTATTCACACAGATACGGTATTAGAAAAACTATATCTTCATTAAGGTATAGTTAACACAATATTATATTAGTTTTAGGAAAAAGTAGTATTTTAATAGCCTTTGCAGATAATTCTTTGATATTACACCAAAACTTGACAAGTGGTAGTTTCTTAAAAGTTGGTTGTAATGTGGTATTTGAAACCATATCAGTGATCTTTTCATACTCTTCCACATTAAAATCTAATAGTTTGTCTTGCACTGTGAATGCATTTTTTACCTATGCATGATTCTGCGACATGATGCATTGACCTGCTGGAAAATACTGATCCTTTTGCGTTATGCATATCTTCCCAATATTGCTACCCTTCATTACATAATATTTTTTAAAAATCACATTTGTTAATATCACCACTGATCTCATCACAGAAATCTTTAATACTGGGAAGCTATCAGTCTCATGATAGTAGATACAATTTACCCCAAATTCTAATTTTGGCTTGAGAGGTCAAATTTTACTGGCAACAAATATTGTCAGTTTTTCTTGAAGTGAAAGACTCCATTCATTTTTGAGAAAATGTCTCCCAAATATGCAAGTTTGAATAATCAGAGTCCTTTAAAATGAAAATTGTGGGTCATGATAAGAGCAGCCAATTCAACTTGTAATTCAGTTGCACAAATGCCTTTTCTCAAGATAACCATCATTCTTCATTATCCAGCAGCAGTTATGTGTATTTCCCATTTTATCACATAGAATATTAAAAGATGTTTGCTCAAGAGTTGAAATTTAATAAAGCTAATGCTTTTTACTACTTTATCAAGGACATTCTTAAGTGAACAAGTGAACTGCTTTTTAAAAAAATCTTTATTGTTGAAAGTATTACATATGTCCTCCTTTTCCCCCTATTGACCTCTTCTAGCCCGCCTCCGCCCCCCACCCCAGGCCTTCGCCACTCTATTGTCAGTGTCCATGGATTATGCATAAATGCTTACAAATTCTTTGGTTGATCTCTTCCCACCCACTCAACCTTCCCTGCCTTTTTTTTTTTTTTAAAACTATTGCTGTGAAGAATGCAATGACTGCTAGTACAGTTTGTTGCCATAGCCTTGGTTCCTATTAAGGCACTAGTAGTTTTGTCTACTATAGCTTGTACATCATCAGTGCAAAAGGTAAGTCATATTTGAGTATTATAATGAGAATAGTTTTGACCTTTTGGATCCCCTGAAAGGGTCTTAGGGAACCTCAGGTGTCCTACAGATACCATTTTGAGAACTGTTGTTATATATACTAGCATATAAGCTCCTTGAGGGCAAGGTGTTTTTTTATCTCTTGTTCACTGATAGCTAGGCCTTATAGCTAGGCCTGCTTTCATCCTGGGATGTTTTACCTATCTCTAGTGTTACATTCCTTATTTTTTGAATCTGGCTTGTCTTTGTTGGTTTGCTGTTTGCTTTTGGTGGAGTGTGAGGTATAATTTTGGGGCTGCCTATCTGAAAATATCTTTTTAAAAAAATATATTTTATTGATTATTTTACAGAGAGGAAGGGAAAGGGATAGAGAGTTAGAAACATCGATGAGAGAGAAACATCAATCAGCTGCCTCTTGCACACCCCCTACTGGGGATGTACCCGCAACCAAGGTACATGCCCTTGACCGGAATCGAACCTGAGACCTGTGAGTCCACAGGCCGATGCTCTATCTACTGAGCCAAGCCGGTTAGGGCTGAAAATATCTTTATTCTGATCTTTTATTAGATCAGTGATTGGTCTGGATATAGATTCTATGTTGAAAAGCATTTTCATTTAGAATTTTGGAGACAAGTCTCCATTGTTTTCTATATATTGCAGTTTAGAAGTCCTGTTCCTTTTATTATGATTTCTCCATTTTTTTTCTCTGTAGAAGTTTCTGGGGTCTTCTATATATTCCTAGGGTCTGAATTTTTATGAGATATGTCTGGTTTATGTCATTTAAAATTAATTGTTCCAGGGACTTTTTACCTCCTATTTTTAATCTTCTTCTTACTACTTTTTGTGAGTCATTTGAACTAATCTTCTAATTTTATTGTATTTTTTTTACAAGTTATCATTTTTTTAAATTTCAAGCTTTTTCTCCTGTTCTATGGATGTTCCTCCTATTCTTGTTTGCTGGATTATTTTCTCATGTTTCTGAGGAAATTAACTGCGATATTTTCCTTTAATTTTCTTCTGCATGTTACTGGTTTACTTTTTGTTGTTGTTGTTGTTTTTTTTCCCTTTCTGTCTCTTATAATGAAGGCTTTCATCATGTGATTGATTATTCTCCCTTCCCCCCTTTTTAATAATCTCTAAAAAGTTAACAAAAATTGTTTACTGAAAAATGTTTGAGGCTTGGGCTTATTAACTGGCGGGCTTGGTTATAGGTGACTGGGTAAGGGCCTGGCCGTTTTTTTCTTTTGGGGGTGGGGTAGGGCATACCTTCCAATACTTACAGTATATCTTTTTCAGCTACTGTTCAGTTTTTGCATAGTGAATCCTCTGCCAGAACTATCTTGGATCCAACTAATGGTACAGTATTTACCATTAGTTGTAGACTTGCATGTAATTCCTTTCACTTTTAGTTTAGCATCTCTCTGCCCTCATTTACTGTGCCCCTGGATCTGGTGCTTTATTGTTTTGCCATTTTTAGTAAATAAATCACCTCTCCTGGGATTGGGGAAAAGTAGTCACCTACCTGTCTGGGTTGCATGGGGAAGGGGATCTGGGAGATTACTGCTTTTATAGACTTGTATCCAGTTTCCTTGTTTTTTAGTTCCATGCATCTTTGTGTCCACTGTGGTAAGTGGTATCTTAAATTCCTATCCTTTCTGATTTTTGCTATGTAAATTGGCTTTTCTCATGTTGGAATTCTCTGCAGTTGCTAGTATTCGGCTCTCATAGCTCTAAATCCTCCATATGTTTTTCATTTGCTAAAAATTTGTTGACGTATCTTGTTTACTGTTCCTGCTGTCTTCTAGTCTGTGTATCCTTGTGAATTTATATCTTCTTATCTTTATATTCTCATTTTAGTGTTTTTTTAACAAGATAATAAGAACATAAAAAGAAGCTCATGTTAAATGGTTATTTGTGGGTAAAAAACATTTTTAACTGCTTAAAAGTGAAAACAAGAATGTAAGAAAAAGCCAGGAAATAAGAAAAATTTAGGTGATCATTATCACTCAGTTATGTATAAATTCCTTAATGGAAATACATACACACACCGTCACGCACACCCACATGGTTAGATATAATTGATATATAGATTATACATGTATTATTTACACATACATTTAAGTATATGTATATATGTTACATATGTACACACATAATGTGTACATGTGTAATTTCATATCACAGTATTTGGAAAGGATCATGGTGCTCTTTTGTCCAGCGCAGTTTCATTTTTCAACGAGAAAACCTGCTTAGATACGTTACTGATTTGCTGAAAGTTTCAAAATCAACTCTTCCTAGTGTTTTGTTGAACAATAAAATGTTAGAAATGTGAACATCTTGGAGTTTCAGAACTATATTTACGTCTAATTCTGGCTGTAGGTAAATAGCATAAAGTTTTAAATCGAATCCTAACAGCAGTTTTCAATTGGAATCAGGGAGGGGAAAGTTCACCTGACAGTTCTGAAAACACAGCTGTAATTTAACATACTGCTTTGTTTATAGTAATGATTTTTACCTTATTTTGAATACATATTAAAGGAAAGTGTGAGATGTTTGCTTATCTGATCCATTAACCACTTATCTTAACCATTACATAGCATGGATCTTTTTTGATAGCTAATAACGATGTCAGTAACAGTAATAAGGTTGCATATGAGACTCTAAAGGCTAACTTTAAAGTAAGATGAGTAAGTTTATTAGCTAAGGTAATTCCTAAATGTTAGTTGCAAAACCATAAAAATCCTAGAAGAAGACATACGCAGTAAAGTAGACATCTCACATAGCAATATTTTTGCCAATATGTCTCCTAGGGCAAGGGAAGCAAAGGAAAGAAAAAATAAATGGGATTAGATCAGACTAAAAAGCTTTTGCACAGCAAAAGAAACCATCAACAAAATGAAAAGGAAACCTACTCTATGGGAGAACATATTCCCCCATGATAAGGGATTAATTTCTAAAATATATGAAGAACTTATACAACTCAACACCAGGAAGACAGACAATCCAAATAAAAAAATGGGCAAAGGACTTGAATAGACACTTCTCTAAAGAGGACATACAGATGGCCAGTAGACATATGAAAAAATGCTCAATGTCACTAACCATCAGAGAGATGCAAATTAAAACCACAATGAAATACCACCTCACACCTGCCAGAATGGTTACCTTCAGTAAATCAACAAACAAGTGTCGGAGACCTGCTCAGACAGAGAACAGGGTAATCCTGAAAGTAGGAGACGGTGACGAGGAAAAAGAAAGAAAGAGAAGCAAAAGCGGGGATCAGGAGGACCAACAACAGTGATGCTGTTGAAGGCAAGTTTATTCACAGAGAGCAGTACATTTATATCCTAAATTTTGGCTCCCCTCCCGAACTCCCGGGCGTCATGCTATAGGTCTGGGCAGCGAGCCACACGCACCTCCTTGTGGAGACAAAGCAATCCTTGAGACATGGACTCTCAATCCAATCTTCCTTGAGCAAAGTTCACTCCAAAAAACACTTAATTTCAATATCTGTTACTATTACAGTTTGCTTAAATAACATTCATGTGACCCCTTTCCAAGGACAGGCAATCACGCAGCTGCCTTGGAATAAGAACACCAGTTAGAGACAGACCCTTTTCAAGGCCCGTCTATCCAGTGCCCTTATAGGGAGGCCCCATGAATTTTCCCACAAACAAGTGCTGGCGAGGTGTGGAGTAAAGGGAACCCTAGTGCATTGTAGGTAGGAACGCAGCCATTGTGGAAAACAGTATGGAATTTCCTCAAAAAGTTGAAAATGGAACTGCTTTTCAACCTAGTGATTCCACTTCTGGGAATATATTCTGATAATTCCAAAACACCATTGGTAGATGAGTGGATAAAAAAAGCTATGGTACATTTACACAATGGAATACTACGAGGCTATAAAAAGAAAGGCTCTCTTACCTTTTATGACAGCATGGAGATTAAAGGATCTCTTACCTTTTATGACAGCATGGAGATTATTATGCTCAGCAAAATGAGCTAGTCAGAGAAAGACACTCATCATGTGATCTCACTTGTACAATCCAATGAACAAAATAAACTGACAAACAAAATAGAACCAGATACATGGATACTTGGTACAGACTGACAGATATCAGAGGGGAGGTGCATGGGGGTAGATAGGGTGAAAGAAGGTGAAGAGAATAGCCAAAGAACATGTATGCATAGCCCATGGACACATACAACAATGTGGTCAGCGTCATAGGGAGGGGAGGGCAGAGTCTGGGGGAAAAGCAAAGGGAATGTAAATGAGGGACATCTGTAATAAAGTCAACAATAAAAATATAATTTGAAAAAAACTTTAACTTCTATTTTTGTATATTTTTCCTTTTGTATACTAAATGTAAAAACATTACCATAGCCAAATAGAAAATATTTTTAAAAAGAAAAGAATGTTACCTAGTTTTACCACTTAAATATTATCATTTTTTTATTTTTGCTCTTATTCATGTGTACATATTTTTAAAAATTGTATTCTCTATAGAGACAGTTTTAATAATGGTATAATGGATATCTTTGTGGTTATATTTTTTTTTTTAAGAAAAAATTTTCAGATATATTCTTAGAAGTAGAATTGCTTTGTGAAAAAAGTTAACATTTTTTATGGCTCTTTATTTAAATTGTTAATTGCTTTTAGGAAGGAATATACTATCACTTTACTAGCAGTGTGAAGATTTGACTGACTTCACAATAACCTCATTAACTTTGTTACTTAAGTTAACATTTCCTCTCCCACATTTCACAAGTGAAATGATGATAGTGTATTATTTCACTTTGTACTCTGTTGATGACTAATGACTTTTATCCATTTAAAAATGTAGAATTTTCAGTTAGAAAAAAGTAATTCTAAAAGATAGTAAAATATGTTTTATCTTTAGGGAATGTGAAAATGAAGGATTAGGTAGTTGATCCCTAAACCAAATATTATGTAATTAATCATAACTGCAACTTAAAATATAAGAAAATTGTTATAATGAGCTGTCTTCAGATTGACTCTTTTGAGAGACATTTGGAAAAATTTGGGATAAATTTAAGTTGTTCATAAATTATAAAAACAGTTACTAAATTATAAAACCAGAAGACTGTATTAGAGATGTTTTTATATTCTTGTCAAGAAGCCAGGTACCTTTAAATTTTTACTTGAAGACTAAAAATTTTTGCAAAGTTTTTAAAAAATTGCTATATTAAATTTCATCCATAGTGCAATATGTTAGTAATAATTTTCTTTGAATTTAAACTTGTAGAAATGGGACGCCGTTCATCAGATACTGAAGAAGAAAGCAGAAGCAAAAGAAAAAAGAAACATCGCAGACGGTCATCTTCAAGTAGTTCTTCAGATAGTAGAACATATAGTCGAAGGAAAGGTGGAAGGAAATCAAGGTCAAAGTCAAGATCTTGGTCCAGAGACCTTCAGCCTCGCTCACATTCGTATGATAGAAGGTGATTCTCATAATTTTTACCTACGTAGTAATGAGACTACATTCTTTAAAGTTCTTATATTTTTGTATTTTTAATTTTTCTGGGTAAAACGTTTTTCTTTTAGTAGTTATATACTGTACTATACTGTACTATACTATACTATACTATACTATACTATACTATACTATACTATACTATACTATACTATACTATACTGTACTATACTAGTTATGAGGGTTAAGTCCCAAACCAGAGGTGCTTTGTTCTGTTTTTCCAGGCCCGTCCCATGGGTTCAGTGTCTTTCTCCTTTGTCTATTCTTTGTAGACAAGTAGACATAAACTAGCATAATTCTCATACTATGTTACCTGATAAAATTTGGAAGGATTGTATACTACTTAACACCTCCAAGGTCTTAATTTGTAGCTAATTCAATCACTAAATTATGAAATCAGTCATCTGACTGTTCAAGAGCAATAACATTTTATCTCTTTTTGCTTTTAAGAAGGTGTAAGACAGTAAAAACGAGACAATTCTTTAGAATCTAGGTGATTTCTCCTTAATGCTCATACAAAATTTTTTTATAGCAGTGATACTTGATTATATTTTATTTCAGACGGAGACATCGATCAAGCAGTAGCTCTTCCTATGGCTCTAGAAGAAAACGAAGTCGAAGTCGTTCAAGGGATTGGGGGAAATCCTATAGAGTTCAGAGGTCTAGGTCGAAAAGCAGAACAAGAAGGTATGCCATATCAGATATTTATTGCTCTGTAACACACTATCCCCACAGTTAGTAATCTAAAGCAACATCATTTATTTTCTCATGGTTTTACAATTTTGACCTGAGCTCAGCTGGCAGTTTTTCTGCTAGTGTCATCTGGGTCACTTCTGTGGTTGTAGTTATCTGATAGCTTAACTGGAACTACATGGTCCAATGTGACCTCAACTCAGGCATTTGGAATTGGCTTTTGGCTATTGTCTAGGGTGCTTTTGTTCTCCTGTGGTTTCTCATCCTCCAGTAGGCTAGGTTGGGCTTTTTCACATGAAGGGGAAAGTATTTCAAGAGAGTAAGAGCAGAAGATGCAAGATCTCTTAAGGTCTAGCCTCAGAAATAACCCAATGTGATATGAAGTAAATGTTTATGTCCCTCCCCCCAGTCACCCTCTCCCACCCAATTGGTATCTTGTATCCCCAATCCCCAATATAACTGAGTTAGGGTCTTTATGGAGGTAATTAGAGTTAAATGAGGTCATAAGGGTAGGGCCCTAATCCAATAGGGCTGGTGGCCTTACAAGAAGAGGGAGATCGTTCTCTCTCTTTGAGTGTGAGCCACGAGAAGACAGCGGAAAGTCAGCCATCTACAAGCCAGGAAGAGCCCTTACCAGAAAGCAGATCAGCCAGTATCTTGATCTTGGACTCGGATCCCGCAGAACTATGAGAAATAAATTTATGTTGTTTAAGCTGCTCAATTTGTGGTATTTTGTTGTAGCAGCCCGAGCTGATTAATATAAGTTGTCACTCCATCTATGTTTTCTTGCCTTGTTCAAGGGCCAGTAATACAGAGAATAGCCTATCTGGGAAGAGTTGTACATGTTGGGCAATGGTTGAAAATACGGTTGAATAGGATGGGGACCATGGTATTGAGGGACTTGATAAAAGTAGGTGTTCAGAAGTTATTGAAAGTTTTTGAGCAGAAGAGTGTTAGTATGAAAACAGGAATTTAGTAAGATCAGCTTCCTTTTTCTGTTTAGTTCTTCTGCTATTAGATTCTAGCTGTGGGGGTATATTAGCAGCCTGATTTTGTTATCTAGGCATACAATTTTATAAATCTCTATGAATCTGAAGTTGGATAATGGTAATAAAGTCCAGATGTTTAGCTTTTCTGACCTTGTAGTGTTTGGATTTAGTTGCCTCTTTTTAGTACACACTCCGTATTTGGACTTAGTCTCCTCTTCTTAGTACACACTCCATGAATAAGCTACTCTGTATTGTATGCCTTTGTTCTCTATACATATTCTGGGGTTGCTAGCTTTGTTTTTTGAGCATGCTTTCTTTCAGTTTCTTGCAACCTTTAATTCTCTTTTTCCTTAAATCCTTTTTTGATGTTTATCTTTGCGCTCCCAAGTCAAATTTAATCCATTCTTTCTCTTACCCACCATTACATGTGGTTCCTGATATGTAATAGTTATAGTATGAATATTATGTCTTCATTATACTCATATATTATAAACTCTTACAGGGGGAATCTTTTGGTACCTAACATAATGCCTTGCTTAGTAAACATGTTTTGACTGGGTCATTAACTGGGAAATGAACTTAGGTAGAGAGCTGTTTTATTAGTAAGGAAAAGTTTTATTGTTTATTGATTTGTAGAAGGAAAGCTTTATTTTAGATGTATTGATTTGTCTAAAAGCAGGCTGATTACCAGAAAACAAGGTCAGTTGAAATTTCCTATCAGTGGGAATAGAAATAGTAATCCATGCTTTTATATGTCTTTTTCAGGTTATAGACTATTTTCACATACCCTGAATCAGTCAACCAGAGTTTGATTAGGGAAACAGAAGGCAATGAATTCCAAGCAATGGGATTTTAATATAGGGAATTAAAGGCCTATGCAACCTTTGGAAGGGCTCAGGGAATTAGGGAAGCTGTCACTGATGAATTCAGCCAGAAGTATCGAAGCTGGTTGTTTTCTCAGAAGTCACTGGAAATCTTAATAACTTTCTAGGTTTGTAGCAACAGAATGGGTGGTTCTCAAGAAACTACCTACCTGGCAGCTGCTTCTCTGTCCAACTATGTACCTGCAACTACCTCCAGAGGGAAATCTGGAAATGTTAATTTTTTTTCCTTTGCAATGCAAGGAAGAACTTAAAAGTAATGGCAATAATGTCTAGTCAACAGCACACATGTTTAGCAATCTGCGTTTTATGACTATGTCAGGCTCTCTATTATGTTCCATTTGTCTCAGTGTCTGCCAGCATTATATAGTTTTGATTACTGTAGCTTTGTAATATATATCTTGAAATCAGGAATGTGAGGCCTCCAGCTTTGTTCTTTCTCAAGATTGCTTTTGTGTATTTAACAATTCTTGAATTCAAGGGATGAATCCAATTTGGTTATGGCGTATAATTGTTTTAATGTGCTGTTGAACTTAGTTTGCTAGTATTTTGTTGAGGTTTTTGTGTCAGTATTCATCATGGATATTGGTCTGTAGTTTTCTTATAATATATTTGTCTGGCTTTGGTATCAGGGTAATAATGCTGGCTCATAAAATGAGTTTGGATGTGCTCCCTCCTCTTCAATTTTTTGGAAGAGTTTGAGAGGGATTGGCCTTAAATAAGAATTTATTTAAATGTTTGGTAGAAATTCTCCAGTGAAGCCATGTACTTATGGGCTTTTATTTGTTGGGAGGTTTTTGATTTCTGATTCAATCTCCTTATTTGTTATAGCTCTGTTCATATTTTTGTTTCTTCATGATTTAGTCTTGGTAGGTTGTTTATATTTAGGAATTTATCCATTTCTATAGGTTGTCTCATAATTCTGTTTATTGCTTTGGTTTCAATTTTAATGCTTTCTCTCTAATATCTGATTTTAGTTTTTGAATCTCCTTGTTTTTTCTTAGTTAATCTAGTTAAGGGATTACCAATTTTGCTGATCATTTCAAGAAACAAATTCTTAGTTTTATTGATTTTTATTTTTTTAATTTTTATTTATTTTTTTAAAATATTTTATTAATTTTTTACAGAGAGGAAGAGAGAGGGATAGAGAGTTAGAAACATCGATGATAGAGAAACATCGATCAGCTGCCTCCTGCACAACCCCCACTGGGGATGTGCCCGCAACCAAGATACATGCCCTTGACCGGAATCGAACCTGGGACCTTTCAGTCCGAAGGCCGACGCTCTATCCACTGAGCCAAACCGGTTTCGGCAGTTTTATTGATTTTTAAAAAATACTGTTTTTCTATACCCTATTTTTCTGCTCTAATTGTTATTAATCCCTCCCTTTTGCTAATTTTTGGTGCAGTTTGTTCTTCCTTTACTCGTTCCTTGAGATGTAAAGCTAGGTTATTGATTTGAGATCTCTCATCTTTTTTAATGTAGGCATTTCCAGCTATTAACTACCCTCTTAAAACTGCTTTTGTTGCAGCCCATAAGTTTTGGTATGTTATGATTTCATTTTCATTTGTCTCAAGATATTTTCTAATTTCCCTTGTGATTCCTTCGTTGAGTCATTGATTTTTCAACAATAAGTTGTTTAATTTCCACTTATTTATGGATTTCCCAGTTTTTCTGCTGCTATTGATTTCTAGTTTCATTCCATTGTGGTCAGAAAAGATAGTTTGTAAGATTTCAATCTTCTTAAATTAGTTTATGTGTGCCATGAGATGAAAAGATTGAAAATCTCTGGTTTAGACAAATGTATAATGACATGTATCCATCAGTATAGGTTCATACAGAGTAGTTTCAGTGCCCTAAAAATACTCTGTGCTCTGCCTGTTTCACCCCATCTCCCTAACCTGCGACAACCACTGATCTTTTTACTGTCTCCGTAGTTTGCCTTTTCTAGACTGTTACATGGTTGGAATCATATAGTATTTAGCCTTTTCAGATTGGCTTCTTTTACTTAGTAATATGTATTTTGGTTTCTTCCATGTCTTTTCATGGCTTTGATAGCTCATTTTTTTTTTTTTTAGTACTATACAGGTTTCCTCACTATCCAAAAGTAGAATATTCCTATGAAACATTTCATAATAGTGCAAAGGGCGATGTGTATCCCCAGGTTTCTGAAAGTTCAAGTTATGCCACTTTGCTTTTATGAAGATATATATTGGTACTTGTTTTTGCTAACCAAAATAAATCTGATGAAATTTCTTCTTTTTTTTTTTATCCTCACCCGAGGATATATTTTTCATTGATTCTAGAGAGAGAGGAAGGTAGAGGGAGAGAGGAAGGGAGGGAGAAAGAGAGAGAAAGAAAAACATTGATTGATTGCCTCCCACATGCGACCTGACTGGGAGTCAAACTGGAAACCTGAGTATGTGCCCTGACCAGGAATCGAACCCGAGACCCATGGGACAATGCTCCAACCAATTGAGCCTCATCAGCCAAGGCTAAAATTTCGACTTGTAGATAAAAGTTATTGTGTATTAATGTAGATCTTTGGTAAAAGTGAAATGCCATAACTTAAACTTTTGGAAAGTGGGGGATTCCTGTATAATATTTCATTGTCTGGATGTACTACAGCTTATTTATCCATTCACCTGCTGAAGGACATCTTGGTTGCTTTCAGGTTTTGGCAATTTTGAATAAAGTTGCTATAAATATATTTGTGTATGTTTTTATGTGGACATAAGTTTTTAACTCTTTTGGGTAAATACCAAAGAGTATGATTGGTGGGTCATATGGTAAGAGTATACTTAGTTTTGTGAAAAACTGCCAGACTGTTTTCCAAAGTGGCCATACCATTATGCTTTCCCACCAGCAATGAATATCAGGTTCTCACCAGCATTTGGTGTTGCCAGATTTTGGCCATTTTAATAGGTTTTTAGGTATCTTTTTATTTTAATTTGCATTTCTCTCATGACTTATGATGTGGAACATCTTTTCATTTACTTTTGTGCCATTTGTGTATCTTCTTTGGTGAACTGTTTCATAAGTTCTTTGCCCTATATTTTAATAGAGCTGCTTATTTCCTTATTGTTGAATTTTAAAAGTTCTTTGTATATTTTAAAAAGTTCTTTATCTGATGTGTCTTTTGCAAAGTGTCCCCTCAGTTAATAGATTGTTTTCTTATTTTTTGGACATTGTCTTTCGCAGAGTAGACTGTTTTTTGTTTTTTTTTTTAAAATCAGACTGATATTTTTAAAGGAAAGTATGTGGCATTTTATAAACAACTTCAAAATCCTTAATGTCATTCAGTATATTTTCATTGTTCTTTAAAACTTTTTTTTTCTTGTGATTAGGATTGTAAAAATCTCTCTTTGCAACTTTCAAATAATGCAATATGGATTATTATCTACTAGAGGCCCCGTGCATGAAATTCACGCACCCGGGGAGGGAGGGTCCCTCAGCCCGGCCTGTGCCCTCTAGACTCAGTCCCAGAGCCCTCAGGGATGTCCGACTGACGGCAGTCAGACATCCTTAGTTCTGCCGTGGAGGTGGGAGAGGCTCCCGTCACCGCCACTGCGCTGACCAGCTGTGGCGGTGGGCTCAGGGCTTCTGGCTGAGCGGCACTCCCCCTATGGGAGCGCACTGACCACCAGGGGGCAGCTCCTGCATTGAGCATCTGCCTCCTGGTGGTCAGTGTGCATCATAGTGACCGGTCGTTCCACTATTCAATTTTCATATTAGCCTTTTATTATATAGGATAGTCATCATGTTGTACAATACATTCCCACAACTTAATTATTTTATAACTAGATGTTTGTACTTTTAACCTCCTTCACCAATTTTTTTAAGTTTTAAATTTTAATGTACTGTAGCTTATCTATTATTTCTTTCATGGATTATTCATTTCGTGTTATGTCTAAAACGTAACTGCCCTATCCAAGGTCATCTAGATTTTTTTAATTTTATTTTATAGGAGTTTTATAGTTTTGTGTTTTACACTTAGGTCTATAATCCATGTTGAGTTAATTTTTGTCAAGGGTCTAAGGTCAGTGTACAGGTTCATTTTTTTCTTGCATGTGGATATCCAGTTTTTCTAGCACCATTTGTTGAAAAAATTATCTTAGTTCCATTGTATTAATTTTTCCCCCTTGACAAAAATCAGCTGACTATATCTTTGTGGGTCTATTTCTGGGCTCTCTATTCTGTTCCATTGTATTTGTTCTTTTTCCAATACCATAATGTCTTTATTACTTACTATAGCTTTATAGTAAGCCTCCAAGTTGAGGAATATCAGTCTTCCAACTTTATTCTTCTCCTTCAATAATGTGTTGACTATTCTTATCTTTTGCCTTTCCATATAAACTTTAGAATCAATTTGTTGATATTTACCAAATAACTTGCTAGGATTTTGATTGGGGTTATATTGACTCTATAGATCAATTTGGGAAGAATTGTCATCTGGCCAATATTGAGTCTTCATATCCATGAACATGGAACATCTCTCTGTTATTTAATTCTGCTTTGATTTCATTCATCAGAGTTTAATAATTTTCTTCACATAGATATTGTATACTAGTATATTTTGTTAGATTTATACCTAAGTACTTAATTTTTGGGGTGCTAATATAAATGGTATTCTTTTAAATTCCACCTGCCCATTGCTGCTATATAGGAGACTTTTAATTTTGTGATATTTTCATATTTAACAAAAACTTACAAGGGTAGTATAAAGAATTCCTGTATACACTTCACATATCTTAATTGTTGACATTTTGTTAATAGTTATATCTTTATATAATGTGTATGCATTGATATAGTTTTATAATTTTTTAAGCTTTTGTCTTTTAAATTCTATAGCAGAATTAGAAGTGCTCTATCACGATTACAATATTAGAGTTTTTGTATTTGCTTATATGTTTACCTTTACCAGTGAGCTTTATCCTATATAATAAAAGGCTAATATGCAAATTGACTGAACGGCAGAACAATTGGTCGCTATGACACACTGACCACCAGGGGGCAGATGCTCAACACAGAATCTGCCACCTGGAGGTCAGTAAGCTCTCACAGGGGGAGTGCCGCTCAGCCAGAAGCCGGGCTCACGGCTGGCAAACGCAGTGGCGGTGGCGGGAGCCTCCCCGCCTCCGTGGCAGCACTAAGAATGTCCGACTGACGGCTTAGTCCCGCTCCCCATGATGAGCAGACCTAAGCCATCAGTCAGACATCCCCCGAGGGCTCCTGGACTGCGAGAGGGCAGAGGCCGGGCTGAGGAACCCCTCCCCCCCAAGTGCATGAATTCCATGCACCAGGCCTCTAGTAGTTCCATATGCTTTCATGTTTCTGTTTAGTGTCCTTTCATTTAAGTTACAGGTCTGTCTCTCCATTATTTGGATTTTCTTTATTTCTCCCAATAATATTTTTATTTTAAAAAATATATTTTTATTGATTTCAGAGAGGAAGGAAGTGGGAAAGAGAGAGATAGAAACATCAATGATGTGAGAGAATCATTGATCAGCGGCCTCCTGCCTGCCCTGACCGGGAATCAAACTGTGACCTCCTGGTTCATAGGTTGAAGCTCAACCTCTGAGCCAAGCCGGCCGGGCCCCAACAATGTTTTGTAGTTTTCATTGTAGCAATCTTCCACATCTTTTGTTAAATGTATTTTAATGCTTTTTATATTATTGAAAAAGTAATTATTTCTAAAAATTTTATTTTCTAATAATTTGCTCTCAATATATATAAATAAAATGGACTATATATTTTAAATATATGTTTTGCACAATGTATATTTTATGTTTTTCTATATTTATTTCAAATCCTGTAACCTTGCTGCTCTTATTAATTCTAGTATTTTGAGTATACCTTACAATATTTCTGCAAGAGCAATCATGTTACCTGAAAATTGAGAGTTTTACTTTTCTTTTTTAACCTATGTTATTTATTCCATTTTCTTGGCTTTTTGCATTGTGTAGGACTTTCAGTTCAGTGTTGAAGAAAAGAGATGAGATTGGGCATCCTTGCCATTTTTCCTATCTTACAAAGAAAGTCTTCCAATTTCAGATTTGATGTTAGTTGTAGGTTTTTTGTGACTCCCCTTTATAAAACTGAAGAAGAACCTTCTGTATTTCTTGTTTGCTCGTAGTTTTTTTGGGGGAAAAGGGTGTTGATTTATGTCAAAATCATTTATGCCACTTTTTATCTATTGAGATGATTATGGCTTATTTCTCATACTTTCTTTTGTTGTTCTCATCTCTTATTTTTTCTAACTTTGCTAGTCACTTCTATAGATTGAACATTTCATAATCAGCTTTATTTTCTTCTTTTGCCTCACATGGAGCTAAGATAATGTTATGTTCTATACCTTATCCAAATGACCCATTGAATGTAGCTGACATTGAGGATTTTTACAGATATAGTATTGAGCTAGGCATTCCTAGACAACTATTTCCTGGTGTTATTGACTCTCTGGGCTCTTTGGCATGAATCCTTTTTCTTAATAGATATATATTTTGATTTTAATTCAAGAGTGAAATTAAAGACTTTTTGTATGATGTGTAGTAATCATTGACTTAGGTGATTTTTTAAAATTGTGCATCCTTTTACTACATATGTATGAACATAACATTATCAGTAGGAACTTATAATAATAATACTTTCTAATTTCAATTATTGATGTTAGTCTTTTTTGAAATAATTATAAATATGATTACAAAATAGCAAGTATTTATCTCATTTATGTAGCAGTTATCACACATAGACTATTTTGCTATATTTTCTAAACACAAGGAATGGAATTTGAAATCAGCCATTTCTTAAATGAATAGTTCAGTTTCATTACCTGTTTTTCTTTATGCTACAAATATGTCAATGTATATAGATATTGACAGACTTAGTTGATATAAATTTGAAGGAATTAATGAATTCTAAATTTTTTCTCATTACATAAAGGGTAATGTTTTAATTGCCCTATCTCTGTGATTTCTTTTCCCTTCAATGCTATATAGGTTTCTACTCAAGAAGCATTTAGACTATGATAAGACAAACATACCACATGCATGTGTGTGCACGCACTCACACACACTCTAACACTCACATGCATAGACAGAGGAGACGAACATTGAATAAGACAGTTTAAAGCTACTAATTGTATCCTGTGTTAGGGAAGAGCATAATTATTGATATTAGAGAAAAGTAGGAAAATTTTTATTAAAATTGTGTTATTACAAGAAGAACAAGTAGGAAATATTTATTAATTGGAAAGACAGAGGAACATAATTTCTAAAAACCCATTTTTCTAGCAAGGTAGTGTATTGAAAATACTTTTGTACACTATAAAGGCCAATAAAAATGTTAAGGTTTTAAAAAATATTGTTATTATTAGTTCTGTGTACTACATACTACAATATACTTGTGAGTTTGCTTCTATTTTATCCTATTTTATTAGTTTAACAGACATAAAAAAAATGCTGATTTTCTCCAGGCCCTGACTCTATTTAAAGAACAAAGGACAGCATTTTATTTTTTTTTAAGACAGTAAGTTTCTCTTTCAGTGTAATTTATTATTTTTAAAATATTTTTTATTGATTTTTTTACAGAGAGGAAGGGAGAGGGATAGAGAGTTAGAAACATCGATCAGCTGCCTCCTGCACACTCCCCACTGGGTATGTGCCCGCAACCAAGGTACATGCCCTTGACCGGAATCGAACCTGGGACCCTTGAATTCGTAGGCTGATGCTTTATCCACTGAGCCAAACCAGTTAGGACAAAGGATAGCATTTCTGATATTCTGTTTTTCTGGTGTCCATTTCTGAGTAGTAAAGAGAAAGATTGTACTTTATTTTAATAATGTAGTATTTCTTCAAGTTGATGTTGCTTTTCTTTAATTTAAAAGTTAGATAAACTTCTTTAAAACTGTAAGGTTATTACTCCATATAAAAGTAATCAAACAAATGATCCTTGTTCATATAATAAAATTTAAGTAGTAAATATTTGAGAATCACAATTCTTTATTGGGTGAGCTATACTTTTTCTGATTTTGTAATGTTCACCTCCTTCTCATGCACTATCTGCATTGTATAGCTCTATTGAGATTTATAGGTATTTTTTAGTCAATGAATGAAATCAGAGCTACTTTAGAATTCATTGATTAATAATCTTTTGATTTGTGTATGAGCCAAAATAAATCATTGGTTGCTCCATTAGAAAACTATTGAATATATAAACCCAATATGCTGAGGTTATCCTACATCTTCACTTAAATATAGATTTTGTACTTAGAGATTCTGTAGTTTTAAAGTGAGCAAAGTTTGACTTCTGGAATATATGGATATCTAGAAAATAAAAGATGAGGTAAGATGAGAATCTGTTTATGGAAAACATATGAGTTTTACATTTATTCTTTCTTATTTCCAGTTTGAAATTTGGTGAACATATTAAATATCCCTTTCATATACAAATATATTAAAAAACTAATTCATTGTTCAAAGTTTAAACTGCCCATGAAACAGTTATTGAACTTTAATTGGGGAGTACTTTAATAAAAAACATTTTAACATCTAATTATAAAAAGTATAGAAATGACCCAAATAGTTGAGTTTGTATTTTTATTTTATTCTTTTATTAACCCATTGATCTTTATTTTGTCTTATACCTGAAAATAAGAACAAAATGTGTGCTTATAGAGCAATTATTTTATTGAGGACATATCTTAAAAGTCAAGAAGTAAAGCTGCTTGGTAATGCTATAAATTTAAAACTGTCCTACAGCAAGACAGTATGATGCAAATATGACTTAATAAGATCACAAACTGAATTTCAGTGAAACAACCAAGATTTACATTAAATTAGGAATTTTAAAACTGATTTAGTTTGTTTTACTGAGCATTTGCTTAATAACATTTTGCCTTCTTGCAATCTTTTTAAAGACAATAATTCGTCTGTGAAATGCAGGCACATCCTCAGTAGAAAAATTGAAAGCAACAGCTCACTTTCTGAAACCACACGTATAGCGATATAAAGAAATATTTCAGCTCTACACAATTTAATAAATCATCCCATTTCCTAATTTGATCATATTAGATGCTGATGTGGAAGAAGCATTTCAAATACCATCTCCTCATTAATATACATCAGTCTGGGGAATAGAATGGAATACTTATGCAGAGATGTCACAGTTACTGTTTCTTAGTTTACTAAGTGGAACAGGTTGATGTGATACTGGGTGCTATTTGTCAATGTCTTGTTAAAATGGTTTGGGTCGAGTTATGGAGTCCAGAAAGACGGCGGCTGATAAATCAAAAGTGGATTGAGTGGACAGGAGGCAGTGATTGATACTGTGACAGGATATGAAGAAAGGAACCTTGATACAAGCATGCATGATATTGAATATGAGAAGGAAAATGGCCCTGGAGTATGGATATTATTCAAGGAAATGAGAATAATAATATCAGCCTGAAAATATTGCTGGCTGAAGATTAGGATAGTCCTTATTAGAGCATAATACTTAGAATGGTAAGGGTGGAATTATGTAAAAATTTGTGAGAAAAATATTTTAACCTGTGTCTGAAGATTCTTTAATGATTACTTACTGTTTAAGGTAGTTTTAGCCTTGTTTTTCCAGACTAATTCTTAAAGCATTTGTTATAAGCATCCTAATTGCCAGAAAATTAAAACTTTTTTTTCTTTTAGACTATTTTAAAGAGCATTTACCTTCACATCTTGATTTTATAGAATTGTATATTCAGAGATTGAACTTGTATGTATAAATGGTATTTTCTATACATTGATTTTGACTTATAAAATTACATTGTTAACTTTAAGTGAAAAATCTGCATTGCATAGTTTTCAGCACGTTTCACTTTAGTCATTTTGAATGGCAAATGAAAGATCCCTGACAGATGAGCCATTTCACAAAGATCAAGGCTGTATATACTGAATTTTCAGTGAAATATTAGTTGATGTCAGGGAGTTCTTTGGGGGAATCTTTTGATTAGTCCTACTTTTGCCCTTGACAGTATATAAGTAGGAAGAACTTCCTTTTGCGGGGGGGGGGGGGGGGGGGGTAGGAGCTCAAATATTTGGTTTATTTATTTATTTTTAAATAAAATTTATTGGGGTGATATTGGTTGACATGATCATATAGGTGTGGGTTTCTATGTTACATGATCTGTATATTGCACCATGTGCCCACCACCCAAAGTCAAATCTTCTCCTGTCATCTTATCTTAGGACCCCCTGCTCCCCTCACCCCTTTCCCTCTGGCACCACCACACTGCTGTTTGTGTTCATGAGTTTCAGTATTATATCCCACATATGAGTGAAATCATATGGTTCTTAGCTTTTTCCTATTGACTTATTTCACTTAGAATAATATTCTCAAGGTCGGTCCATCAATGTTGTTGCAAATGGCAGTATTTTATTCTTTCTTGTGGCTGAGTAGTATTCCATTGTGTAGATGTACCACATCTTTATTCAGTCCTCTGTCGCAGGACACTGGTTGTTTCCGCGTCTTGGTCACTGTGAATAATGCTGCAGTGAACATAGGGATGCATATATCTTTTCAAATACATGATTTCGACTTTTTCAGGTATATGCCCAGGAGAGGGATTACTGGGTCATATGGTAGCTCTATTCTTAATTTTTTGAGAAATCGCCTGACTGTTTTCCATACAGTCTACATTCCCATCAATATTGAGTAGTGAATGAGATACAGGAGGAACTTACTTTTGCTTCCTCTCTGGAAGACTTCTGTATCTAACACTGGCAGCATAAGAGGTTCCTTGGAAAGGTATTCAATTAACTCTTGATTATACAGTATATGAGACACAGAGATGTGTAGTTATCAAATAACTAGTGTTCCCGTTGCAGGAAAAATCCTGCAATAGGGTTTCCTGCTGCACTCTACTCCGCCCCGCCTGCTCTCCTCCCTTGTCCCCCGGCTCGCCTTCTCCGCCAGCCCGCCCTACTCTCCTTCCTTCTCCCCCGGCCCCGCCTCCGCTCCTCCCTTCTCCTCCCCCCCCCCCCCGGCTTGCTTGCTTCTCCGCAGCTTTGCTCCCTTCAGCATCTCTTGGCTTCTTTCTAAGCTGTCTTGATATGCAAATTAGCCGCCATCTTTGTTGGGGTAATTTGCATACTGGTCCTGATTGGTTGGTGGGCGTGGCTTGGCTGGTGGGCGTGGCTTGGGTGTAGCGAAGGTGCGGTCAATTTGCATATTTGTCTATTATTAGGTAGGATTATAATTCTAATATTTAATTCTTACGTACAATGTCTTTTTTTTTTCCCCTCTTAAGAACTTGTACTTTATGGCCTAATTTTTGTTAAATATGTAAACACTAGAGGCCTGGTGCACAAATTTTGTGCATGGGGTGGGGGTGGTGAGGGTGGGGAAGGCCTCAGCGAAGCCTGCACCCTTTCACAGTCTGGGAGCCCTCAGGGGATGTCTGACTACATTTAAAAAAAATCACCTTGTACTTAATTTTCTTACTAACTCCTCCTTTTAAACTCCCCTCACTCTCACATTCTGTTTCTTCTTTTTATTTAACTATTTTCCTGGCCTCACCCCATTTTAGCATCCTTCTCTTTCCTGCTTTCTTTCCCTCCCTCCCTTTGAACCTCCCACGGCCCCTCTCCCTTCCTCCCTCCTCCCTTCTCTCCATTTCCCCTGTCTGTCTCCCCTCCCCCCCCCCATTCGCCTTTTGCTTGTGAGCCTGAACCCTGCCTCTCTCCCTCCTTCCCTATTATTAACCTCCCCCCAACCCCCGCCATGTTCACTGGTTTCTCTTTTAAACCTCCCCCTTTCCTCTCTGGGACCTGCTTCCAGCCCCACCTGAGTGCACTTTGATATTAAAGCTTCTGTTTGGGGGGCATTAACCCCCACCCCAAGGCCCAGCCCCGGCCAGGCCTTCACCGCCCCCCCTTCCCTGGCCTCTCTGCCGCCGTCCTCCTCCCATTCCCTGCCTGGGGTCGCCCCAACTTCTAGTCAACAAAGTACACTTAACGCACCACCAACCTAACCCTGGCCAGTGTCTTTGGGGTCCAGCCCTTGGGGACAAAAGCGGTACCCTCCTTAGTGTCTGACTCCGCCCCAGCGAAGCTGCGAGGGCCTCCCCTCCCAGTGCAGGGCGCCCGGTCCAGCGAGGGTGGCCAAGGCCTGCGCCGCCCGGGTGCTTCTGCCGCGGAGCAGGAGCGCCTCCGCCCAGAAGGCCTTTGACCGTCCACCCCTCTGTCCCAACGGCCGGCGCCAGGGGCCACCGCCCTCCTGCATCTGAGCAGTGCTCCCTGCTCCACAGTGCCTGTGCCTCGCCCCTCGCCGGGCGCAGTTGCTCCACACCCCCGCGGTCGCCACCCCCTCCCGCGTGCAGCCCCGCATTTCCTTCCCTTTTCCATTCTTGCGTCTTTTTCTTGTTCCCTTTCTGTATTTCTTTTTCTCCTCTCGGCCTGTCCGCAGGCAGGACTGCCTTCCTCTCCCTCTCCTTTCTTATCCCCTCCTGTCGTATCCTATCCTACCTACTCCGGGCCTCACAGCTGCCTGAGCAGGAGGCGGGGACGCAGCCTGCTGAATGGTCATTACGTGACGGCATCCCATGTTCCTCCATTATTAGTATAGATTTGAAATGAGAGATTGCTAACTATTCAGGTAATTGAAACTGGTAGTGATGAATTCATTGATAATTTTTTTCTAGTCCTTTATAAAAATTTCGGTAAATCTGTGTAGTATTCTGGGATTTCTTAAAACTCATTTAATTAAATAAATGTTTTTATTTTTGGGGTTTATCACCTCAATATCTGATAAACCAACATCATTGTGTCAGCTAAATAACATAGTATTAGAACTTAGTATAAATTCTTAACTGTGCTATTTAATGCCACAAATTGTTTTATGAAGGCCAGAATATGATTATGAATTTTTGAGAGAGGAAAAATAGTTATTTCCAAATTATAGAATATAGTTTTCTGGAGTTTCCCCTCTAATTCATTTTTTATATGGCAGCCAATATGCAAATATGCTATTACTTCCCTTATTTCAGTGGTTTAGAATAAAATCCAAGTGGCACTTGAAGTCCCTCTGTGATTTGGTTCTCCCTGCCTTTTTTAATCACATCTTTCTAATCTCAGTCATACTTATAGTTTCTCTGCAGTTCTTGTTTCTCTCTCAGGGCCCTTGAACATATGGTTGCTTCTGTTTGAAATGTTCTTTTCTCCCTCTCATCACCTCTTATTCATCTTAGAGGTCTTGACTTAAAGACATTTGGAAGGCCTTCTCTGTTCACCCAGACATGGATGCATTCTCCCATCATACACAGTCTACACAGCTCATAAACCTGGATTTTAGCAAGCTTGCTAAAGTTGATCCTAGTTACTGTTATAGAAACATGGGTATGCATTCAGTCTTATTAATTTTCAACTTATGGATTGAGCTTTAAGCTCAATAATAATTACTTCTAGCTTGAGTTTCATTTCTATCATTGAGAAACTAATTTGAAATTATAGGAAGTGACATTAATAACAAATTAGGAATAGCACAGAAAAAGTTCTGGATCAGCCTTTCTGAATGTCAGTGTCCTCATTTATAAAATGAGGATTGAACTCATTCTATCTCTAATTCTGTTTCTAAATCATATTTATTTTCATAATGTGTAGTCATTTAAACAAAAACTTCGTTTTATCATTTTTTACTTTTTACTTTTTAAAAAATTAATGGATGTACCTGCTATTTTGCCATGTAACTATGCTTCAAAAGAATAATTAAACCTATTTCAAGGAATTGAACATTTACACGCATGGATATTATTGCCTACTTGGTCAGCTTCTACTTGCTTCTCTCCAGAGCTCTAGTTTGCTCTGGTTTTCTACAGAGCTTTTATTCTTTGTGCATTTGTGTTGAAATGATCTTCCAATGAAAATTTTTGTTTATTTGATTTATAACTTTAAGAGGTGGCTGTGAGGCCCTAGGGAGGTATAGATGTTGAATGTGTAGGGCTAGAAGGTTATTTTAGACCATTTCTGTTAGATGAGGAAGCTGAGATTAGAGAAGTTAATTCCAAGCTAACCAAGTAGTGGCAGCAGAAATGGTTTTCTAATTGTGTGGTGTTTTAAGGCTTCTCTTTTCACAAGATTGTTTTTTACCCTTCCCTCTAATTCTTAAATGGGTGTAGATTATGCAGGATTAATAGAGAAAGAGAAAATTCTGGAGGAGCAAAACTGGCAACATTGTTCTTATACATAGATAGACTAGAGGCCCTCTCGCAATCTGGGACCCCTTGGTCGGAGAGCCGGTTTCTGCCCGATCCCCACAGGCCAGGCCGAGGGACTCCACTGGTGCACGAATCCGTGCACTGGGCCTCTAGTATGCATATAAGATCTTTGATTAATCTCTTCCTGCCCGTCCCCTTTCCCCCTTTCCCTTTGAGATTCATCAGTCTGTTCCATGTTTCCATGCCTGTGGTTTCTGCTCCTGCATTGAGTGTCTGCCCCCTGGTGGTCAGTGTGCATCATAGCTACTGGCCGGCCGGTTGGCTGGTTGCTTAGGCTTTTATATATATAGATAGTCTGAAAGTGAGCTGTCTGATTGGGGATAATAAAATGAGTGGAAAGTGAACTTTGTGCATAAATACAAGAAGTTATCAATTTGTTTTAAAAATTTGCTGTATTTCTGTAAGGACACAGTTAAATAAATGTATTTCTGTTGTTTCTTTATTTACCTTACATAGTATCCTATATAATAAAAGCCTAATATGCTAAGTGTCAGGTTGACCAGTCGGCCATTCAACCAATCAAAGCATAATATGCTAATGATATGCTAAGGCCACTGAACCTCTCGCTATGACATGCACTGACCACCAGGGGACAGATGCTCTGACTGGTAGGTTAGCTTACTGCTGGAGTCCGGCCAATTGGGACTGAGTGAAACGGGCCGGACATGCCCTGGAGCCCTCCCATAGTCCCTCTCCGGCTGGCCAACCTCCTGTGTCCCTCCCCAGTCCTGATCATGCACCCATGGGGTCCCTCGGCCTGGCCTGTGCCCTCTCACAAACTGGGACCCTTCAGGGGATGTCAGAGAGCCAGTTTCAGCCTGATCGTGAGGCCAGGCTGAGGGACCCCACTGGTGCATGAATTCGTGCATTGGGCCTCTAGTATGTGTGTGTGTGTGTGTGTATATATAAATTTATATATATATATAAATTTATCCAAAATGAAGATGAAGAAGTCCTGACATTAGGACTAACCATCGATAAAATATACTTTAATTCAGGCCACTATTTATTTTTATTAATATGTCCTTGACTGGAACTAGCAGCAGTTTTATTTTACATGGACATTCAAAATAGGTGGGTTTTTAATTATCAATACTAAGGAATTAATGAGCTCATTTTAAAAATACAGTATTATCCCCTCACCCTACCTTCTACTTCTCTGTTAAGTAGTTTTTTAATTAAGATTTTCTAGGTTTATAACATATAACCCAAACTTGGCAAAAGGTGAACTATTAAGTATTAGTCATGAAATTTCCCAATTTTTGAATAAAAAATTCAGTGATTTACATTGAATAAAAGATTTTATTTAGTGCTGTAGTATTGGATTAATTAAATGAATGAATGCTATTTTTAACCCTTTGCACTCGCTTGCTTTTTTCTCGATTCCTTTATTCTAACGCTAACCGTGTTGAGTCACACTCGACATCCAAGTGCAAAAGGTTAAAGATATGTCCTTCCAGTTTTCAGATATTTTAATTCAGTTTTAATACTTTCACATCAAAATTTTTTCTTTAGGTCCTAAAGAAGCATAGTAAAAATTAATTAGTTATCTTTACCTTCAAAAATTAGTAGATTAAGAATACCTTAATTTTTAGGTGGCATAAATAAGAACTGTGTTCTCTAATGACCAAGTAGATTACTTTTTCATAGACGTTTCTTCTCAGCTATTTAACTGCATCACCAATCTAGTTCTGTTTTTGACTCAACATTGAAGCACTTTGCTGCCCAGCTACAATCAGGACCCAGATTTTCAGCTAGAATGGCAGCTGTGTTGTGGGGAACCCTGTCTGGGCAGTCCTGAATTGACTGAATGGACCTGTTAATCTCTTAGCTAAGTTATGGCTACTTTTCTGGTATTTAGCCACGTTTTACTGTTGTGTAGAGTGGGGTCATGACTCTAAACAGCTGAATGATGATCTGTCCATTTTGATTTTCCATTGCTTCTCTTTACTGGTATATATAAGCAGCAATTGACTGTACTTCTTTATGCAACATTTACTACATTATCAAGTTAAAGACATTTAATACGTGGTTTTGGTTGAAGTAATTTCATTATAGCAGTAGCTGAATTTCTTATTGTCTATTTCTTGTGCCTTATTTACAGTGGAGCAAAAGAGGAAAATCAGGAGAACACTATACAGGGAATGCTTTGTTTCCTGGACAGAGCCCAGGCCAGAGTTTACTCTGATATGTTGCCATAGGCACTGCTGTTGGTTATAATTAACTGCCAATGCATCTCATTGGGTTGCTCTATGAATGTTGGCAGATACTTAAACTAGTCCCTGCCCTAGTTGAGCTTATTGTCATAACATTTCCTTTTTTATTTCTTTTTTTTGCTTATTCTTTTACATCATCATGGTATAAGCCAAGGTAGAAAGTAATATATATACTAGAGGCCTGGTGCATGAAAATTCATGCACTGGAGGGGGGGGTCCCTCAGCCCGGCCTGCCCCCTCTCACAGTCCAGGAGCCCTCAGGGGCAGGAGGCGACCTGGCGATTAGGGGAAGGCGACGCCCCCATCACACCTCTGCTGCTGCCACTGCTGGCACCCAAGCCTTGGCCGGCCCTGGTTACCTGGTTACCCTGGGTGGCTGGGCAGCCGCCATACGAGGCTTACCTGCACCTCGGGCGTCGGCTGGGCAGCTGACATCCGAGGCTTGCCTGCGCCTCGGGCCAGCCCTGAGCGGCTGGGGGCTGAGGGCAGGTCTGGCGCATGGTGCACCTGCCACCCCCCCGGCGGAGCTGGAAGGACTGGGGGACTCCAGTGTGGCTGAAGGAACTGGGCGCCGCCATCTTGTGGCTATGGGTGCTGCCATCTTTGTGACAGTGTGAGGGTCAATTTGCATATTCCCGCTTTATTAGATAGGATACTAGAGGCCTGGTGCATGAAATTCGTGCACGAGGTGTGTCCTTCAGCCCTGCCTGCACCCTCTTCAATCTGGGACTCCTCAGGGGATGTCCGACTGCCGGGATCAGGCCTAAACTGGCAGTCGGACATCCCTCTCACAATCTGGGACTGCTGGCTCCTAACCACTTGCCTGCCTGCCTGCCTGATTGTCCCTAACCACTCCCCTTCCGGCCTGATTGACACCTAATGACTCCCCTCCCAGCCTGATCTCCCCCAACTGCCCTCCCCTGCCAGCCCAATTGCCCACAACTGCCCTCCCCTGCCGGCCCGATTGCCCCCAAGTGCCTTCCCCTGCGGGGCTGAGGGGACTGGGGGGACTGAGGCTGGATGAGGTGGGGCTGAGGAGACTGGGGGACTGAGGCTTGATGAGGTGGGGCTGAGGGGACTGGGCGCTGCCATCTTGTGGCTGTGGGCACCGCCATCTTGTGAGGGCGTGGCAGTCAGCATATTCCCTCTATTGGCTGTGGGCACTGCCATCTTATGAGGGCGTGATAGTCAATTAGTATATTCCCTCTTTATTAGATAGGATTTTTTATATCATGATTTGTGTAGTGGATAGGGGTAATTTATTGAGAAAAAATTATTTCCCCTGTTCATTATTATTTTCCCCTATTCATTCCTATGCAATTGTAGAATTGTAGAATTTTGCCCCCCAAATTGGTAATGATTACTTAAAATACCAAAGTAACTTAAAAGTAGATAAACTGTTGTATGTTCCGTTGATTATAAGTAAAAGAGTCATTAATTATGCACTTTTATTTTATTTCTTCTGTATTGTACTCATTTTTTGGTGAGGATCTAGAGTGTATAAATTTGTTTGTTGAAAGATCATATTTGTTCTGCTTATAGAAACAGTGCTTAATATTTAATGACATTTTGTTCTAGAACTTAATATCTATATTTCTTAAAAATAAATACTTTATTTTCATAAGCATGTTTATCTTGTGAGTGATGTATGCTTTACAACTACAACAGGAAGTGCAAATAACACCGTCCATAACCTCATATTAAGTTAGGTCCTCCTGGTAGTGGTGAGTTTCAGTAATTCCTGTGGGTTTAAAAAAATACTTGGAATTAACTTTGCATTCACAGATATTAAATATGAAATTAATATATAAAGCTACTTTTGCCCAAACCAATTAATTAATTAATTAGTTAATTAATTAATGTATATATTGCAGGGGAAGTGACATAATCTTTTTCTTTTTTTTTTTGTTAGTCCTCACCCGAGGATATTTTTCCATTGGTTTTTTTAGAGAGAGTGAAAGGGAGAGGGAGAGACAGAGAGAAACATCAATGTGAGAGAGACACATTGATTGGTTGCCTCCTGCATACCTGGGCCGGGGAACCTACAACTGAGGTATGTGCCCTTGTTAGGAATCGAACCCGGGACCCTTCAATCCGCAGGCTGACGCTCTATCCACTGAGTCAAACGGGCTAGGGTGAAGTGACATAATCTTATGTGTGGTTTTAAAGAGCTCTTTAGTGACTGTGTAGAGAATAAATTGTAGTGCGGCACGGGTAGAGGCAAGCACACCAGTTGTGAGTCAGTTTCTAAAGTCCATGAAGAAGATGGTATGTCAGAGGAGTGTGATATTTGAAGACTTGATTATACATTGAGAGCACACCCAACAGAGGTTTCTGATGGATTAGATGTGTGGGAAGCTGAGGAAAGGATTGGAAAGAATGGAAACAATGAGCCATCGAGAATTTTGCAGTGCACAGACCCTGATTGAGCTTTAGGAAGTGGATAAATGTTGGTGGTTTCAATGAGGAAGATAGTGAAGTATAGTCTTTATTTATTTGTTTGTTTGTTTAAATATGTCTTTATTGATTTCAGAGAGAAGAAAATAGAAACATCAATGATGAGAGAGAATCATTGATCAGCTGCCTCCTGCATTCCCCTGAATGGGAATCGAGCCCACAACCCAGTCATGTGCCCTGAGTGGGAATCGAACTGTGACCTCCTGGTTTATGGGTCTTTGCTCAACCACTGAGCATCACCAGCCGGGCTAGTCTTTATTTTTTAATGTCAAATATGGGAAGGACATATTTGCCCTGTATTCTTTCTCCCATAAATTTTTATTGAAATATATAAGTAAGTTTTTTCCTCATAACTTTATTATAACAAATAAGGAACTTTTTGGTATTATCTACTCTATAAATTATTTCTTTCTTCAATCTAGATTTTTTTTTTTAGAATTTCTATTGGTTTCTATTGGTTTTGTGTTTCTATTTTTGTGTGAAATAATTCATGTTCACACCCTATCCTGCCTCTGGCCTTAGGAATTTGTGCGTGTTGTGCCAGTTACCTTTCAGCATTATTTCTGAAGATTCCGAAGTTTTATAGCTCACCTTCATATGGATGGCCTCCACCCCATTCCTTCCTAATAATTTTATTTTCACATACATGCATTGTCTGGTTCTTGTCAAAAGAAATAGACTTAGGTAGTATTTTCCTTTCTGTTTCCAATATGCTTTCTGTTAATGGCCACTATTACAGTTGGCCTTTCTGAATATAACAGCACATTGGAAATGTTACTCTTCAGGAAACAGTGTATAATGACTACCAGATCTCTTTCCAGATCACTCTTATTTTATGAGTATAGTAATCCTTCTCATTTATGAGTTTGCCTTATTTGAAATTCAGATATAATGTAGATTTACTTCTGTACTGTATATGTTTTTCAGAACCTGTGCTGGACATCTGGGTCACTTGTTTCCACCTTTGTTCTTTTGCCAGTTGCTTCTTAGACAATTGGACAGATACATATTAAGTGTCATGAAAATATATTATATTTTATCATTGTGCTATGTGTATTCCATGTGGTATTTGTAACCCTTATGATATTGGGCAATAAGAGATTAGAAAGAATGTTGTTTGTGCTGTCAGAGCTATTACTGCCAAGGTAGATGTCTAGTAGTGCTACGCATAAAGTGCCATGACAGTGTAAAATGAAAGGCATACTGTCAGCTCAAGACTCCAAAGTGTGATACTTTTTGCCAAAAGGGGTTTAAAATGACTCTTCCATCATCAAGTTTGTGGAATACAGACTAAGGAAGGAAAGCTCTCAGTTTACAGACCAGAGAGTTATAGTAAGTACCCCAAAGTTTGCCTATTAATTTGTAAAACTTATAACTAGAATTTTGGGACAAACGTTTTTTAAAAAGCAAAGCTTTTAATAGAAATTAATAGGCACAGATTTGGTTTTTAATGGCTCTATTTTCAGAAGGTATATAAACAAAGTATAAGAATGGACCTTTAGATGAGGCATGAATGAATTTACTGTAACCAGTAATGAAGTGGAAAGAGGCTTTCAAAAGAAGTCCACTGCTGCCCAGCCCTAGTGGCTCAGTGGTTGAGCATCATCTTGTGCACTGAAAGGTTGCTAGTTCAATTCCTGGTCAGGGCACATATTTGAGTTGCAGGTTCCATCCCAGGTTGGGGGTTGGGGCACATACAGAAGTCAACTGATCACTCTTTCTCTCTCACATAGATGTTTCCTCCCTCCTTCCCTTCCCATCCTTCCTCTTTCTAAGCATGTCCTTGGTTGAGGATTTAAAAAACAACAACACTAACTCCACAGCTTATATTCAATGCTTTGTTCAACGGAGAGAGAAAATTCCAGGTTTATTGGCTTGTCAAAAGAAGGGCATTCTGGTTGGTGGTTGATTCTTAACCTTTCTTTAATCATATCAGATGTAAAGAGGCCTGTCAAAGGGAGAATCTGATTAAAACTATGGCCTTGTTTCCAGAAAATTTCATATATTTACATACATAGTTGTTCACGTTCTTTGGGGGGGATTCACTGACATCCTAAAATTCTGTGGACCCATTAGGTGAGAACATTTATGCCAGTGTCAGAAACATTCAAACAACTTTCAGAATAGAATTTGAATGACTATGCAAGTATAAATATCTATTAGCTAAGGGAGGTAGCCAGTAATTATCTGTTTCCTTCCCTTCTTATTTTAGCCCTATTACTGTCTATTTCCACCTCAGTAATTTAAAAGACAAATTGAAAACTATAGCTTATTTCCAATTTAAGGTAGGGAAATGCCTTTGGTAGCTATTTAGTATGTTTTTTTATTTCCTGTATTTTTAAAAAATATGTTTTTATTTAATTTAGAGAGGAAAAGAGAGAAACATTGATGAGAGAGAAACATTGATCAGCTGCCTGCTGAATGCCCCCCTATCCAACCAGGAATTAAACCTGTGACCTCTTGGTGCATGGGACAATGCTCAGTCCACTGAGCCATGCCAGCCAAGCCATTTCCAATGTTTTTACTTTAGTGAATGTGAAACATATTTATGAAGCTTTATAGATTGTCTTGCAATCTGATTAAAAAATAAAATTATGAGTTCTTTGTCTAAGAATTCTCCTACCATGAGGGTTTTTAAGAAGTGAATATTGAGTATTTGAGAGAATACTTTGTTATCCATTAATTTTGTTGTATTATACTTATTTTCATTATAGGTTTTTGTTTCTTTGTATAATCTCTCCAGTTATTCTATCTGTTGAATTTTAAGTTTGACATTTCCCTAACATCTTCATATTAGATTATAGTATTTGTTTATTATTCTATATTACTTATAAAAATGTTAAATGAGCTTGATTCTATAGTCATTTTAGAATACTTCATTGTGGAGTACTGTTGGCCCATGAACAACACAATGCCGGTTATGAGTGCTGACCACCCCCATACAGTTGAAAATCTGCATATAACTTTTGACTCTCCCAAAACTTAACTGTTAATACCCCACTGTTGACCAGAAGCCTTACTGATAACATAAACAGTTGATTAGCACATATGTTGTATATGTAATATATGCTGTGTTCTTATAATAAAACTAGAGGCCTGGTGCACGAATTTGTACATAGGTGGGGTCCCTTGGCCTGGCTGGCGATTGGGGCCATCTGGGTCAGCCAGCTGGGGGGAGGGACTGTGAGAGGTTGGCCAGCTGTGGGAGGTTGGCTTTGGGAGTGCACGGACCACCAGGGGGCAGCTCCTGCGTTAAGCATCTGCCCCCTAGTGGTCAATGCGTGTCATAGCTACTGGATGGTTGTTTGGTCATCTGGTCATAATGGTTGCTTAGGCTTTTATATATATAGACTAGAGGCCCGATGCATGGATTTGTGCACATTGAAAGGAAATTAATTAGAAGAAATAATTTAGAGGCTGGGGAGGGACTGCAGGAGATTGGCCAGCCGGGGGGGGGGGGGGGGGGGGTGGGAATTATGGGAGGTTGGCTCCAGGGTGTGTCTGGCCAGTCTCGCCCAGTCCCAATCCAGGCCAGTCAGGGCCAGGGAGGGACTGTGGGAGGGCTCCAGAGCGTGTCCGGCACATCTTATCCAGTCCTGATCTGGGCCAATCGGGGCCAGGGAGGGACCGCGGGAGGGCTCCAGGGCATGTCCGGCCCATCTCGTCCAGTCCCGATTGGCTGGACCCCATCAGCAAGCTAACCTACCGGTCAGAGCATTTGCCCCCTGGTTGTCAGTGCGCATCATAGTGACCAGCTGAATGAAGGTCGGACACTTAGCATATTAGGCTTTTATTATATAGGATAAGCTAGAGAAAAGGAAATCGTAAGGAAGAGAAAATACCATTTACAATATTTGTTGAAAAAAATAATCTTTGTATAAGTGGACCCACACAGTTCAAACTGGTGTTTAAGAGTCAACTGTATTTTGTAGATATACCAAACTTTGAAGAAAATGCAATTTTTTTTCAAACTCTTTTTCCTCCACTGTGTCTCAGGTTATGTGAGCTTCCCTTAAGATTGGGATCAAGTCTTAGTAATCTTGTATCATTAGTTTCTAGCATGGTGGTACTTACCTAGTAGTAGATTTCAGTAAATCTTAATAGTTTGTTGAGTAGATTGAATGAATGTTTGATTTCTTCATTTCCAACACAGATTTTTTTTTAAAGTAGTCTACTTAAGACCTTCATTTAGTAGGTGTTTTTTTTTTAATGTCTTAAAAATTACCTTTGTTTGATCCTCTTTACCTCCAGAAGAGTTGTGTGCACTGTCAAGTATATGCTAGACCAAATCAACTCTAATCCTGATTTTCAGGATGTTGGTTTCTAAAAATTTATGGTTGGTTGCTTATAATTTTGGGAGGGAACATTACAGAAAAATAATGTCTTCAAAGATTGTAAGATACAGTTTTTGAAGAAGGTAGGGTAAGGTTGTTTTTAAAATTATTCATCACATATGGCCTTATTCCCTTTTTGTAAATCCTCACTAAAGGATATTTTTTCCACTAATTTTTAGAGAGTGGAAGGGAGCAGTTAAGGGGGTAGAGAGAGGAGAGAGAGAAACATCCATTGGTTGCCTCCTGCATGCACCCTGACTGGGGGTGGGGAACAAATGGCAATTCAGACATGTGCCCTTGATGCGGAATTGAACCCGAGACCCTCCAGTGTGCAGGCTGGTGCTCTAACCACTGAACCATGCCAGCAAGGGCATATCCCTTTTAAAGAAAAAATTGAAGAATGGTATTATTTGAAAAAATAATGGATTAAATATACATCAAGTATTTTTATTTTCAATGAGGTGGTATGGTGTAGCCCTTTGATGCCACTATAAGGATAAGTAAAAGAAAAATAGTTGGAGCATTATTTATTTTTCTCTTAAATGAAGGATTTTCTTTAATTCACTTTTTAATTGTTATTTACATTCTTAAAAAACAGGTTTTGTGACTAGGTCAGTGATGGGCAACCTTTTGAGCTTGGTGTGTCAAACTTCGCCCAAAAACTGAGCATAACTCGGGTAGTGTGTCACTTTGAGGAAAAAACTAACTCCAAGACTCTAGTCGCAAATGTTTCATCCTCAGGAGCAGCAAATGTTTCATCCTCGGCATGCGGCCGCGTATCATCAGAAATGGCTACGCGTGTCAGTGCTGACACGCGTGTCATAGGTTCGCCATCACTGGACTAGGTTCATGTCTATCAGGAAATCGGTAATTTGGAAGAGTTCTTTTTGGCAATAGTGATTGCATTAAGTGTGTTACTATCATAGTATTCTCTTAATATTTTAGCAGTCACAATCTCTGGTGCTCCTAAAGGAAGTGGAAAAAACCCCCCACCAAAAATCACAAACTTCTTGAATTATAGGTAATAGAGCAGGAAGGAAGGTGGTAGAGAGGGCTTCCATGATATCCTCAAGCTTCATCTACTAAAAAGGATATTACCAAGCTATAATTGACTACTTTGGGACATTAAACTTCATGTGGCAAAGCCAAAGGCCCTTAAGTTATCATTAAAGGTACATATCTGCTACTTTGATGGCTTTTTATTATTATTAGCTTTGGGAAAAGCTAAAAATATGACTCTGAATCTGTGTAGTTACATCTACATGGCTTCCTGATATTCCTTTTTAAAGTACTTTTTAGTGTTTTCCTTGCTGGCACTTTATAAAATCTGTCCAAGAATATATATTCACGAGTTTTATTTTTAAATTGTAAGGGATTGTAGATAAAATAAAATACTTTGCTAAAATGATTTATAGGAATATAATTATTTCTAGCTAATTCACTACTTTTTTTATTTTTAAGACAATTTCAAATATACTCAAGAGTAGGAGAATAATATAATACATATCAATACTTGGGTTCAGCAGTTACTTAGGTTTTTGCCAATGGCTGCTGGTGCTGCTGCTGCTACTTCTCCTTCTACCTCTGACCTCCATGCTCCTCCTCTTTTTCTGTTTTTTCTTTGCAGAAGTATTTCAAAGCTAGCAAAGCACTGTTTTTATCACCCACATACTGTTTATGTTGCATCTCTAAAAAATATGACAGATTTCTTAACATGACACAATTATTAATTTTATGTTTTGATACTGATTTTCTGGCATTAGCTTATGTTTTTGCATATACCTACCTTCATGTTTAAGCCATTTTCTCACTTCAGGAAATCTGTGTTCCCTGTCTTTAAATTTTGTCCTTTTTCCTTTTTTTTTATTTTTCAAAAAAGATAACTTTAAATTGATCCTTGACCACAAGATATCACTTTTCATTTCTATTATAGCCTAGAAGAAAATAGAAAGACTACTTTTCCATGTGGTTAAGTAAGTATAAACAGCCTCCAAATAACACATTTTAAAAAGTAATCTTTCTTGAATGATACATTATAGTTTCTTACTACATGGCTGGCTTATTCATTTTTCCCCCCCAAATTAAAAAATGTAGGATTCAGAAGTATTTCAGTTGAAATATGAGAAATTCTCATATCATATGGCTGTGTTATAAAACTGATTCTGTTTTATTTAGTCTAGCAGTACTTCTCAAAGTATCCTATCTAATAAAAGAGTAGTATGCAAATTGACCGTACATCCGCTACACCCACAAGCCACGCCCACCAGCCAGTCAGGAGCAAGTATGCAAATTAACCCAACCAAGATAGCTGTGGCCACAGAGCAAGCAGGAGGCTTGGGTTTCCCCGGTAATGGGGGAAACCAAGCTTTCCGCACACCCTGGCCAGCCTAGGCCTCCACTCAAGGCTACAAAGTTTCAATTATAGAAGATAGATAAATCCCAGATACCAGAGCCTCTGCTTGGGTCGCTGGGGGGCGTGGCCAGCCTGCAAACCACCACAGGGCCCTCGCCCAGGCCTCCCCACGCCCCAAGGGAACCCCCATCCTGATCCGGGACACCCTTCAGGGCAAACCAGCCGGCCCCCACCCGTGCACCAGGCCTCTATCCTATCTAATAAAAGAGTAATATGCAAATTGACCATCACTCCAACACACAAGATGACTGCCCCCCTGTGGACACAAGATGGCCGCCACAAGATGGTCTGCAAGGGTGGGCAGTTGTGGGCGATCAGGCCAGCAGGGGAGGGCAGTTGTGGGCGATCAAGCCTGCAGGGGAGGGCAGTTAGGGGTGACCAGACTGGCAGAGGAGGGAAGTTGGGGGCAACTGGGCCTGCAGGGAAGGGCAGTTGGGGGGGACCCAGGCCTGCAGGGGAGGGCAGTTAGGTGTGACCAGGCCTGCAGGGGAGGACAGTTAGGGGTGAACAGGCCTGCAGGGGAGGGCAGTTAGAGTCTAACAGGCTGGCAGGGGAGCAGTTAGACATCAATCAGGATGGCAGGGGAGTGGTTAGGGGTTGATCAGGCTGGCAGGCAGAAGTGGTTAGGGGCAATCAGGAAGGCAGGCAGGCGAGCAGTTGGGAGCCAGCAGTCCTGGATTGTGAGAGGGATGTCCGACTATAGGATCGGGCCTAAAAGGGCAGTCGGACATCCCTCGAGGCGTCCCAGATTGGAAAGGGTGCAGGCTGGGCTGAGAGACCCCCCCCCCCCCCGTGCATGACTTTCGTGCACCAAGCCTCTAGTCTGTGATAAAGGACATTTGCCTTCTAAATTTTCAGTGTATTGCAGAATTATATTTTTTAAAAATTAATAAAAAGATGTAGTTATAGCAAATCACTATAAAAGTTCTAAAATCTTATATTCAATATCTTTGTTTTTCTGTTGTGAACTATAATAGTTCATGGACCAGCAGTAGTCTGTTTTTGAGGCTCTGAATGTTGCTACTGTTAAACATGTTAATCGATATATATTTATCATCTGGGATTGTTTCAGAGATGCTTTCTGGGAATGAGTAAACTGTGTGCTTCTCACATATTTCCATTTACCTGTCACCTTTTTAGCTGTCCTGGTTTGGATGTTCAAGATTATTTGCAAGCATTGTATCAATAATTGTATGGAGTCATTGGATTGTTCATTTGGGCTGAAGGAGCAGCTTGATCATTCTCCTTATAAAATGTATAAGACCAAAATGTGTACTTGACAGATGTATGTGTAGAATTAGGGGGTATGGTTGGAAGACTTAGCCATAAGCCAGTGAAACAGCACAATAAGATAGCAATTGTGTTAGATTAGGAGTTACAACACCTGCTTTTGATCCCTTTTCCATGACTGAGAAGCAATATGATCTTGACTGCTATCTGGCTTGTTGCTTATTCATCTGTAAATTGTGCATCTGTAAGTTTAGAGCATCATAATCTTATCTTTTAATCTCTTGTTTTTTCTCAGCAGCAAGATGTTTGTGGGTTTCATTTTAGTTCTCCAGAACTGGATTGACTCAGCTATTATGTGTATTTGTTCTACTTTCAACTTACCACTTTTTAACTTCTTCACCTGCTATCAAGTATATCTTTTCTTTAATTATAGCTTCTTTTTTGAGAATATACCTATACTTCTAACTAAATTAAAGTATGTCACATTCAATGATATATTTTAGATGTTAGCCTATTAGATATATGAAAATATTTTCTCCCATTCTGTAGGTTGTTGATGATTGTCTTTTAAAAATATATATATTTTTTATTGATTTCAGAGAAGAAGGGAGAGGGAGAGAGAGAGAAACATCAATGATGAGAGAGAATCATTGATTGGCTGCCTCCTGCACGCACCCTACTGGGGACTGAGCCCGGGCATGTGCCCTAAATGGGAATCAAATTGTGACCTCCTGGTTCATAGGTCGACGCTCAACAACTGAAGTACTACTACCAGGCAATGGCTATCTTTGTTGTATGGAAACTTTTTATTTTGATGTAGTTCCACTTGTTTATTTTTGTGTTTGTCTTTGCTTTTGTTTTCAAAAATCCAAAAATCATTGCCAAACTGTTGTCAAGGCGATTGCCCACCCACATCTCCCCACTTCCATATTTTCTTCTAGGAATTTTATAGCTTCAAGTCTTACATTCGAGTCTTTAGTCCATTTTGAGTTGATTTTTGTATATGGTATAAGATAGTGGTCCAGTTTTATTTTTTTGCATGTAACACAATTTATTGAAGGGACTGTCTTTTTTTCATTGTATATTCTCAACTCCTTTGTCATAAATTAATTGACCATTAAACCCATGAGTGGAGTCATTTCTGGGTTCTGTGTTCTGTTTCATTGATCTATGTGTCTGTTTTTATGTAAGTATCATACTGTTTTGATGACTTTAACTTTGTAATATTGTTTGACATCAGGAAGTGTGGTGCCTCTAACTTTGTTCTTTTTCAAGATTGCTTTCAATATATGGGGTCTTTTATGATTGCATACAAATTTTAGGACTGTGTTCTATTTCTGTGAATAATGCCATTGGAATTTTGATAGGGATTGCATTGAATCTGTACATTACTTTGGGTTGTGTGGACATTTTAAGAATATTATTCTTCCAACCATGAGTATGAAATATTTTTCATTTATTTGTGTCTTCTTTGAGTTTTTTCATCAATGACTTATAATTTTTAGTGCACAAATATTTCACCTCCTTGGTTAAATTTATTCCTTAGGTATTTTATTCTTATTGATTCCATGGTAAATGTATTGTTTTCTTAATTTCTTTTTCTAATAGTTCCTTATTAATGTACTAGAGGCCCAGTGCACAAAAATTTGTGCACTTGGGGAGGGGGGGCGTCCCTCAGCTTGGCCTGCACCCTCTCGCAGTCCAGGAGTCCTTGGGGAATGTCCACCTGCCGGCTAAGGCCTGCTCCCTGCAGGAACGGGCCTAAGCTGGCAGTCAGACATCCCTCTCGCAGTCCAGGAGCCCTCGGGGATGTCCACCTGCCATTAGTCAGACATCCTTAGCACTGCCACAGAGGCAGGAGAGGCTTCCGCCACCACCGCTGCTCTGGCCAGCCATGAGCCAGCTTCTGGCTGAGTGGTGTTCCCCCTGTGGAAGTGCACTGACTACCAGGGGGCAGCTCCTGCATTGAGCGTCTGCCTCCTGGTGGTCAATGCACAACATAGCGACCAGTCATTCCGCCTTTAGGGTCAATTTGCGTATTACCCTTTTATTATATAGGATAGAAGCACAACGGATTTATGTATATTGATTTTGTATTCTGAAACTTTGTTGAATTTCTTGATTAGTTTTAAATTTTGTTGGTGGTGTCTTTGGTGTTTTCTATATATTATCATGTCATCTGCAAAAAGAGATAGTGTTACATCTCCCCTTCCAGTTTGGATGCCTTTTATTTCCTTTTCTTGTCTAATTGCGAAGGCTAGGGCTTCTAATATTAATTCTAATAAAAATAACAAGTGGTGAGTATCTTTGTTTTGTTCCAGATATTAAAGGAAAAGCTTTCAGCTTTTCAACATTGAATAATGTTAGCTGTGGGCTTGTCATATATGGCCTGTTATGTTGGAGTACATACCCTCTATACCCACTTTATTGAGACTTTTTATAATGAATGGATGTGAAATGCTTTTTCTGGATCTATTGAGATTATCGTATGATTTTTATCCTTCATTTTGTTAATGGGGTGTATAACATGGATTGATTTGTGGATATTGAACCATCTTTGCATTCCTGAAATAAATTCCACTTGATCGTGATGTATGATCATTTTAATGTACTGTTGAATTCAGTTTGCTAATATTTTGTTGAGGATTTTTGTGCCTATGTTCATCAGGGATATTGGCCTGTAAATTTTTTTTTTTTTTGTAGTGTCTTTGTCTGGTTTTGCTACCAGGGTAATGCTGGTCTCATAAAATTACTTTGGAAGTGTCCCCTTCTATTTTTGGAAAACATAGAAAAAGTTGGTATCCGCTCTTCTTTAAATATTTGGTAGAATTCACCAGTGAAGCCATCTCATCCTAGATATTTCTTTTTTGGGTGATTTTTTTGATTACTGACTAAATCTCTTTATTAGCAATTGTTCGGTTCAGATTTTCTATTTTTTCTTGATTCAGTCTTGGTAGGTTATATGTTTCTAGGAATTTATCTATTTCCTCTAGGTTCTCTAATTTGTTGATATATAATTTTCTTTTATGATCTTTTATATTTCTGTACTATCAGTTATAACAGCTTTTTCATTTCTGATTTTATTTATTTGAGCCTTCTCTCTTTGTGAGTGTATCATGTTGTGTAATCTCCATATATTTATAAGTTTTCCAGTTTTATTTTAATTGATTCCTATTTTTATCTCATTGTGGTCAGAAAAGATGCTTGAAAGGATTTCAGTCTTCTTAAATTTGTTAAGACTTGTTTTGTGGCCTAACATGTGATCTCTCCTGGAGAATGTTCCATGTGCATTTGAGAAAAGTGTGTTTTCTGTTACTTTTATGTGCAATTGTCTGTAAATGTCTACTAAATTCATTTGGTCTAATGCAGTGGTCGGCAAACTCATTAGTCAACAGAGCCAAATATCAACAGTACGATTGAAATTTCTTTTGAGAGCCAAATTTTTTAAACTTAAACTTCTTCTAACGCCACTTCTTCAAAATATATTCACCCAGGCCGTGGTATTTTGTGGAAGAGCCACACTCAAGGGGCCAAAGAGCCGCATGTGGCTTGCGAGCCGCAGTTTACCGACCATGGGTCTAATGTGTTATGTCCAGTTGTTTCCTAATTGATTTTCAGTCTGATCTATTTATTGATGAAAGTGGAGCATTGAAATTTATTACTATTATTATATTTTGCCTATTTCCCCCTTCAGTTTTGTTAACATTTGCTTTGTATATTTATGTGCTTCTCTTTTGAGTGCATAAATATTTACAAATGTTATGTCCTCTTGTTGGATTGATCTTTTTATCATTATGAAAGGACCTTATTTGTATTTTACTACAGTCTTAGTCTTAAAGTCTGTTTTGTCTTGATTTAAGTATAACTATCCCAGCCTTAATTTAGTTTCCATTTACATGTAATACCTTTTTCCATCCCTTTGCTTTCAGTCTATGTGTGTTCTTAAACATGAAGTCAGTTTTAGGCAATATATAGTTGGATCTTTTTAAAAAATATTTATGCAGCCACTCTGTGTCTTTTGATTGGAGAATTTTTTAAGTCCATCCTATCTAATAAAGAGGGAATATGCAAATTGACCATCATGCCATCACAAAGATGGCGGCACCCATAGCCACAAGATGGCAGCACCCAGTCCCCTCAGACCCGCTGGAGTCCCACAGTCCTTTCAGTCACACCGGGAGGGGGCGGGGTGGCAGGCGCAAGGAGCAGCTGGACCCGCCCTCAGCCCCCACCCACCCAGAGCCGGCCTGAGGTGCAGGCAAGCCTCGGATGGCGTCTGCCCAGCCACCCAGGGCTGCCCAATGCTCAGGTAACCAGGGCCAGCCGAGGCTTGAGCTGCTGGCAGTGGCAGCAGCAGAGGTGTGATGGGGGTGTCGCCTTCCCTAGATTTCTGGGTTGCCTCCCACCCCTGAGGGCTCCCGGACTGTGAGAGGGGGCAGGTCGGGCTGAGGGACCCTCTCTTCAGTGCATGAATTTTCATGCACCGGGCCTCTAGTTTAATATAAAGTGTTGACAGATATAGACTTATTGCCATGTTGTTAATTGTTTTCAGCTATAATTCCTTTGTTCCTTTCCTCTTTTCTTGCTCTCTTCCTTTGTGACTTGATGTCTTTGTGTATTTGTATGCTTAGATTCCTTCTTTATCTTTTGTCTATCTACTATAGGTTTTTGCTTTGTGATTACCATGAGGCCACTACGTAAAACATCTTATATTTATCACAGTCTATTTTAAGTTAATAACTAAATTTGAAAGCATTCTAAAGCTTCACATTTTCCTTCTCCCCATCCCCTACATTTTGTGTATTTGGTGTCACAATTTATTTCTTTTTATCTTGTGTTTGTTAATAAACTTAGTTATAATTATTCTTACTGCTTTTCTTTTAACCTTCCTACTAGATTTGTAAGTAATTAACTCACCATCTTTCAACATTAGACTATTTCTGAATTTAACTATGTATTTATCTTTACCAATGGGATTTTATACTTTCATATGTTTTCCTGTTACTAATTGGCGCTCTTTTGTTTCAGCTTAAAAAGGTCACGTTAACATTTCTTGGGAGGTTGGCCTAGTGGTGTTGAGGGAAAGCATTTTTGAGAAGTGTTTGGAGATAGAACTAATCCTTAATTTATGGAGTTTTGGAAGTTCATGGAGGTACATCTGTAACTACCATGCATTTTTGTTTTGTTTTGTTTTGTTGGGTGTGGGTGGTTATTACTACTTTAACTGGAGCACATCTCCATCTAATTGTCTTCCATTGGGGCTCTGGGGAATATCACTTGGGGGTAGGATTCTTTGTTTAATAAAAAAGTGAAAAGCCACCACTTCATAGAATATCAGAATTACATTTACAAAGAGTTTTTTCACCTTTTCTTTTCCTTTGAATTCCTAGTATCTTCATCATCTATATTATTCAGTTTATATTCATATTGAATTACTTCAGTGAGGTTATTTATATCCACCTCTATCTAGATTGTAAACTCTTAGAATTTTATTTTTGATGTTGACCATATACTTCGTAGTTATCATTTGAATGCATATAGTTAGTTGTCAGATCCTGTGCTATATAGTGTGAATACAGAGACAGTATTCTCAGGGAGCTCAGAATCTGGTGAGATCATATATGTAGACATGATTATTATTATATTATGTAAATTCTACACTTTTAGGTGTCAGAGAAGTGCTGGGAGGACACAAGATAAGCACTACACACGTATTGTTGAATGAACGAATGTTAATTTGAATATTCTAGGATAGTGTAAGAAACCTAACTGAAGTCCTTGGCATTATGCTTTATTATATAGGGTGTCCCCCCAAAATGTATATATACACTTTGAATAATTACAACGGCAGTGTTTATTAAAATACATTTCATTTTTATTTAACAGCTATCAGTTGTTAAAGTGTGTATACATTTTTTTGGGACACCCTGTATAACATCCTATCTAATAAAAGAGTAATATGCAAATTGACCATCACTCCAACACACAAGATGGCTGCCCCCATGTGGTCAAAGATGGCTGCCCACATGTGGACACAAGATGGCCACCACAAGATGGCCAGCAGGGGAGGGCAGTTGGGAGGGACCAGGCCTGCAAGGGAGGGCAGTTGGGGGCTATCAAGCCTGCAGGGGAGGGCAGTTAGGGGTGACCAGGCCGGCAGAGGAGGGAAGTTGGGGGTGACCAGGCCTGCAGGGAAGGGCAGTTGCGGGGGACCCAGGCCTGCAGGGGAGAGCAGTTGGGGGGGACCAGGCCTGCAGGGAAGGGCAGTTAGGGGTCACCAGGCCTGCAGGGGAGGGCAGTTAGGGGGGCCAGACCTGCAGGGGAGGGCAGTTAGGGGCAAACAGGCTGGCAGGGGAGCAGTTAGGCATCAATCAGGCTGGAAGGGGAGTGGTTAGGGGGTGATCAGGCTGGCAGGCAGAAGCGGTTAGGGGCAATCAGGAAGGCAGGCAGGCAAGCAGTTGGGAGCCAGCAGTCCTGGATTGTGAGAGGGATGTCCGACTGCCCGTTTAGGCTCGATCGGGCCTAAAAAGGAAGTCGGACATCCCTCAAGGGGTCCCAGATTGGAGAGGGTGCAGGCTGGGCTGAGGGACACCCCCCCCCCCCCCATGCATGAATTTTGTGCACCGGGCCTCTAGTAGTCATATAAATATATTTAATATTGTGGAGTAAAATGAAATGTGTTAGGTTCTTTTTTTTTCAAGAGCAGTAGATAAATTACAGCCTATGTCTGTGGCTAGAAGTATTAAATATTTTTCTTTATAATGTGTGCTAGAGGCCTGGTGCACGAAATTCGTGCATGGGGGTGGGGGTCCCCTCAGCCCAGCCTGCACCCTCTCCAATCCGGGACCCCTTGGGGGATGTCTGGCTGCCGGTTTAGGCTTGATCCTGGGCACATCCCTCTCACAATCCTGGACCACTGACTACTAATTGCTCACCTGCCTGCCTGCCTGGACACTGCTAACTGCCCCCCCCCCATGCCGGCCTGGTCACCCCCTACTGCCCCCACTGCCAGCCTAATCACCCCCAACTACCCCCCCTGCCGGCTTGGTCGCCCCTAACTGCCCCCTCCCCCCGCCAGCCTGGTCGCCCCCAACTGTCCTCCCTACTGGCCTGGTTGCTCCCAACTGCCCCCTCCCCGCCGGCCTGGTTGCCCCATGCAGCCTGTTGTTCAGTCATTTAGTCGTCCCTCACTAACCCCCCTGCTGGCCTGGTTGCCCCATGCAGCCTGTTGTTCAGTCATTTAGTCGTCCCTCACTAACCCCCCTGCCGGCCTGGTCGCCCCGTGCAGCCTGCTTATTCAGTCGTTTAGTTGTCCCTCACTAACCCCCCTGCCGGCCTGGTTGTAGGCACCATCTTGTGAGGACGTGAGGGTCAATTTGCATATTACCTCTTTATTATATAGGATATAGTATGTGTACTTAATTTTCTATAATTACATAAATTATCTCATTAAAAACATCACACATCTTAGGGGAAAAATGTTTCCTTTTTCACATATGACATAATGTAGGAGTTGATGCCAGGTTATGTTTCTTTTATTAGCTGTTTGCCTTGAGTAAATAATTTAACTTAGGTGAACTTCATTTTTAAAAAATCTGCAACTTTGGAAACATAATAATAAATAGTGAGCTCCTTGAGGACAGAGTCAATACCGTTTTAATTTTTGCTAGATGACCAACCATGCTGGCTTGCTTGTGACTCTTTGTTTTAGCACTGAAAATTCTGTATCCCAAGAAACCCTTTAATCTTGGGCTAAGCTGGATGGGTCATCACTTTATGGCTATTGTTAGTGGCTAGCTGGTAGTTAGTACTTAGTAGTTAAGTGACTGGTATTGAATGTCTCCTCTGTCTTTTTCACAAAGCTGATGTAAGGATCAAATGATATTTTGTGAGAGTATTTTGAAAATTGTAAGAGCTGTACTAATGAAATTGATACTGTTCTTCCCATCATTCTATTGGAATTCATCTTTGAGCTTGTGTGGGAAGTAATTTGCTATACAAAAATTTGATTACTTAGAATTTGTTGTTTGTATCTGCTACCTAAAGTGAGATACATAGGATCATATGGTATCTTTTAAAGATATTTCTTCTTCTTCCGAGAAGGAGGTGAGATTTGAACTGCAAATTGAATTGTGATCCTTTAGTCAAGACAAGCATGTCAAACTCAAAGTCTAACACAGGCCAAATAAACAAGGTTTAACTTTATGTCGTCTGCAAAAAACAAAAGCTTCAATTTTCATAGAAACGTAGGTTTATTTTGATAGAGACATGCTGAATACAAAGGGCTGAAATAAATGAGTAATCATTAAGATAAAATAATAGAAAATTTTAATAAAAATTAATGTTTTTCTTGAACATTAACTTAACAGACACAGAATAACTGAACAAATTAATAAACGTAATGCAAATAAGCCTATTTTTCTTGTTCTCAGAAAGTGAAATATTTCCTGTTGCGCATACCAAACAAGTCAGTCTAATGATGTGGCAATCGGCTGTTAAAATATTCGCTGCTAGTATTAGTGGAGAGAAATGGTGCACCTGCACATAAGGCGCGTAAGGGAAATGAATACAACACGATTATAGTAATCAGTCATTAGCGAATGTTGTAGTTCATTATTAATAATTATGTATAACAGGATATTGTAAAAATTAAGTTACGAAATTTTTATTAAAACATTTCTTACATATTGTTATATTGGCTGGGCCTCAAAAATATTTGTTGTGGGCCGCATGCGGCCCATGGCCCGTGAGTTTGACATGCTTGGTCTAAGACTTTTACATTTAGTATGATTTTTAGTTGTGTCTGAAGAGCTGATTTCACTTTTGAGTATGTGGCTTCTGTTGTATTTGATTATCTTACACATTTTATCCTAGGCTAAAAGCTACTTTATAGGGTATCTTTTAATTAAGATCTAAGTATATTTAATAAACATAACACTTGGAAAATTTAGACGAATAAGTACAAAGATGTCTAAGTCCTACATGTATCTAGGAACTGCTCTGTAAATTTCTCAGGAAAAGTAGGGCCCCGAGGAAAGCAGGTGAACATTTCTAGACAGCCTGCCACTGAGTTACCGCTGAACAACCCCTTTTTAAAGCAAGTTCCTTTCTATACCTTCTCTATTTGTTGGTGACTTTATAGTTAGGCTTTTCTTAGTCACATTTGCTTATTTGATACTAACTATGTAGATTCAGTTTGTCTCAGTTACTCACCTACCTCTTCTAGACATTCCCTTAACCTTCAGAGTGATCTCCAGGCTTTTCTGTTTGGAGAAATTTGAGAATGTGTATGGATGGAACTCTCTGCTTCTAGAGTTGCTAGTTTAGGCAATTTTTTCCTCATTTACTGGTTATTTACCACTTATTTCTTGAAATATTTTATTTTTCATTCTTAAGTAAAACCATCAGGGAAAGACAACACTTTTGCTCACCGCATTTGGGATGTAACTAAAGAAAGACAGTGTGGCATGGTATTGTGTTGCAGGGTAATTCTGTCACTTAGTAATGAGTGCTTTTAAGAGTTCCTTTGAGATTACTAGAAAGCTAGGGAACATGATTCAAAAACACTGTATTAGGAATAAGTAGATGGGGGAGTTACTTGGTAGTCATGCCCCCTTGATCTTAGATCTTGTTGGATCTTACAGTCTAAAGAAAGATTTGCTTTGATCAGAATTCAAATAGGTGTAACCTTTAAGGAAAGCTGAATACCTCAAGCATCATGTTGATTATGTTGAACCTTTACTAGAAAGTTTTGTGGACCAAGATTGTCCTCTTAGATTTAGGGGTATATTTTTGACAGACTTTATAAGTCTTGATTATCATTGGTATATAAAACCTCTTTCTTGTCTGTTGCTAATCTGCTATGTATATTAAATTTATGTTATGAGACATTCCGTGGTTATTATGAGATTGGGATACATGTTTGCAAAATGTGTATTTTTGTAAAAATATAGCTTTTAATTCTTTCTTTTCTAGCCATATCCCCAAATGAAACATAACAAAATCTAAAATCTAAAATAACTTGAATCCTTAACTGTATTGTATTTATTAGCAAATAGAATTTTTAAAAAGTTAAAAGCTTCTTGTTTATTATTGTTGAAACTTTACAAAGAATCCAGCACAGTTGTAAGCCTGGATTATTATAAATTTAGATTATTAATATTGAGCTATACAATAATAGTAATAATATGTACTAATTAAACTGGTACTTACTAAAGTAGTAATACAGAATGCTTAAAATGTTCTTTTCATTTAATCCTTAGAGCAATCACATGTGACAGGTATGGTGTTATGATTTATTGATTAGGAAAATTGGGCCTTATACATGTATCAAGGGCTCACAGTAAAAAAAAAAAAAGTGTAACTGGTATTTTTGAAGACAAACTTAGTATTTCTAGCCTGTTCTAAGGTCATGACTAAGTCTGGGAATATGACAGTTAAGTGTTGTCTTTTTTATGGTGTTTGCAGAATACAGCAGATCCTTCATTTTGTTCAATGTTATCCTCTCTAATAAAAGATCAATATGGAAATTGACTGTACCTCCACTATACCCACAAGCCACGCCCACCAGCCAGTCAGGAGCAAGTATGCAAATTAACCCAACCAAGATGGCTGCGGCCACAGAGCAAGCAGGAGGCTTGGGTTTCCCTGGCAATGGGGGAAACCAAGCTTTCCGCACACCCTGGCTGGCCCTGTACTCCACTCAAGGCTACAAAGTTTCAATTATAGAAGACAAATAAATCCCAGATACCAGGACCTCCACTTGGGTCGCCGGGGGGCGTGGCTGACCTGCAAACCACCACAGGCCCCTTGCCCAGGCCACCCCATTCCCCAAGGGAACCCCCACCTTGATCCGGGACACCCTTCAGGGCAAAACAGCTGGCCCCGACCTGTGCACCAGGCTTCTACCCTACCTAATAAAAGAGTAATATGCAAATTGACCATCAATCCAACACACAAGATGGCTGCCCCCATGTGGTCAAAGATGGGTGCCCCCATGTGGACACAAGATGGCCATGACAAGAAGGCCAGCAGGGGAGAGCAGTTGGGAGGGACCAGGCCTGCAAGGGAGGGCAGTTGGAGGTGATCAAGCTTGCAGGGGAGGGCAGTTAGGGGTGACCAGACCAGCAGAGGAGGGAAGTTGGGGGTGACCGGGCCTGTAGGGAAGGGCAGTTGGGGGGGACCCAGGCCTGCAGGTGAGAGCAATTGAGGGGGACCAGGCCTGCAGGGGAGGGCAGTTAGGGGTGACCAGGCCTGCAGGGGAGGGCAGTTAGGTGTGACCAGGCCTGCAAGGGAGGGCAGTTAGGGGCAAACAGGCTGGCGGGGAGCAGTTAGGCATCAGTCAGGCTGGAAGCGGAGTGGTTAGGGGGTGATCAGGCTGGCAAGCAGAAGCAGTTAGGGGCAATCAGGAAGGCAGTCAGGCGAGCAGTTGGGAGCCAGCAGTCCTGGAGTCCTGGATTGTGAGACGGATGTCTGACTGCCCGTTTAGGCCCGATCCCAGTAGGATCGGGCCTAAACGGGCACTCGGACATCCCTGGAGGGGTCCCAGATTGGAGAGGGTGCAGGCTGGGCTGAGGGACAACCCCACCTCCCCGTGCATGAATTTCGTGCACCGGGCCTCTAGTTTTGTTATAATGTTGTTTAGAGACTGTAGGAACTTAACTCTTGTTTCCAACGTTAGCTTATGTTAAAGTTGGTTTCATGATATGTCATTTCACTTCAAGTAGCAGAACCTGTCGACTAAGTTAGTGATGACTTACTGTAAATTCTCATTTCTGACTGTATTCTTTGTTGTTGTTATTAATCCTCACCCAAGGATATTTTTCCCATTGATTTCTTTTTAGAAAGAGTAGAAGGGATGGTGAGAGACAGAGAGAGAAGACTATCAATGTGAGAGAGACACATCAATTGGTTGCTTCCCTCCTTTGCCCGACTGGACTGGGTATGGAGCCTGCAACTGAGTTACATTGTCCAATTCAATGAAAGCCTGGTTTTGCCTTTTTCAGGTTTTCATTTTTTGCAGGGAGAGGAGTAGCAGAATTATAGTTCACTTATATGGATAAGACTGTTGATACAGGAAGGAATTTGTTTGCTTGGAATAAATTTGTTTGGATCAAAGAGAAAATGGATTCTGAGGGGCTAACATTAACATTATTTTGTGATATTGTTCAGGTAATTATAGGAAGCTTGTTGTGTTACTAAAAGTGTTCATTGGCTTTATTTCTTTAGATTTGATTGTGTGGTGGGGATAGCATAGTGAAAAGAGAGGATAAATGATGTGAATATTCTAAAATTTGAATACTTTCAGGATAAACAAATGATATTTCTTAACTCCTCTAGATAAAAAGGTAGGAGGGAGTAGAAATACAGCGACTGGGTTTGAGAGTGTTTCAAATGGAAAATCTACAATAGAATTAAATAAATGATTGTTTCATTACTGTATATCATGTATCTGAACACACAAACAAATACAATAAAATACAGGCTGTGGCAAAAATAGGTTTACAGTTGTGAGTATGCAAAACACAGAGTTTATTCCTGAATTATTATTATTATTTTATTTTAAATCTTTATTGTTGAGAGTGTTACAGATATCTCCGTTATCCCTCCCCACCCATTTTCCTCCTCCAGCTGGTTCCCTCCCCACCCCAAGCCTTCACCACCCTACTGTCTGTGTCCATGGTAGATCTTTGGTTAATCTCTTCCCGCCTCCCCTCCCCCACCTCCCTTCCTTCTGAGATTCGTCAGTCTGTTCCATGTTTCCATGCCTCTGATTCTATTTTATTCACCAGTTTACTTTATTAGATTTCTTGTTTGTTTATTTTGATTTTTAGATTTAATTGTTGATAGATATGTATTTATTGCTATTTTATTATTCATACTAGAGGCCCGGTGCACGAAATTTGTGCACGGGGGGGTGTTGTACCTCAGCCCAGCCTGCACCCTCTCCAATCTGGGACCCCTTGAGGGATGTCCGACTGCACATTTAGGCCCAATCCCACTGGACCAGGTGGGGAGGACCAGGCCAGCAGGAGAGGGCAGTTGTACATCCCTCTCACAATCCAGGACTGCTGGCTCCCAACTGCCCTCCCCTGCAGGCCTGGTCCCCCCAACTGCCCTCCCCTGCAGGCCTGGGTCACCCCAACTGCCCTCCCATGCAGGCCTGGGTCCCCCCAACTTCCCTCCCTTGCTGGCCTGGTTACCCTCAACTGCCCTCCTCTGCTGGCCTGGTCATCCCTAACTTCCCACAACTTCCCTCCCCTGCAGGCCATCTTGTGGCGGCCATCTTGTGTCCACATGGGGGCAGCCATCTTGTGTCTTGGTGTGATGGTCAATTTGCATATTACTCTTTTATTAGATAGGATTTTTTGTCTTTTTTTTCCTTCTTCCTCTTCTTTTTTTAAAAATTTATCTTTATTATTGAGATTATTACAGATGTCCCTCTTTTTTCCCTCCCATAGCTCCCCTCCACCCAGTTTCCACCCCACTCCAGGTCCTCGCCTCCCTTTTGTCTGTGTCCATAGGTAATGCATACATGCATATAAGATATTTGTCTAATCTTTTCCCACCCCCCCCATATTCCCTTCCCTCTGAGAATCCGTCAGTCTGTTCCATTTCCATGCCCCTGGTTCTATTTCATTCACCAGTTTATTCTGTTCATCAGATTTTTTATTCATTTGATTTTTAGATTCAATTGTTGATAGATATGTATGTGTTAGCCCTTTGTTGTTCATATTTTTTATCTTTACCTTCTTCTTCTTCCTCTTCTTAAACATATTTTTTTTAAAATATATTTTATTGATTTTTTACAGAGAGGAAGAGAGAGGGATAGAGAGTCAGAAACATCTATGAGAGAGAAACATCGATCAGCTGCCTCTTGCACACCCCCTACTGGGGATGTGTCGGCAACTAAGGTACATGCCCTTGACCGGAATCGAACCTGGGACCCTTGAGTCCGCAGGCCGACGCTCTATCCACTGAGCCAAACTGGTTTCGGCCTTCTTCTTCTTCTTAAAGAATACAATTTAGCATTTCATATAATAACGGTTTGGCGGTGATGAACTCCTTTAGCTTTTTCTTGTCTGTGAAGCTCTTTATCTGACCTTCAGTTCTAAATGATAGCTTTTTGGGTAGAGTGATTTTGATTGTAGGTCCTTGCTATTCATCACTTTGAATATTTCTTGCCATTCACTTTTGGCCTGCAAAGTTTCTGTTGAGAAATCATCTGATAGTCATATGGGCGCCCCCTTGTAGGTAACTAACTGCTTTTCTCTTGCTGTTTTTAAGATTCTCTTTGCCTTTAACCCTTGGCATTTTAATTATGATGTATCTTGGTGTGGTCCTCTTTGGGTTCCTCTTGTTTGGGACTCTCTGCACTTCCTGGACTTGTAAGTCTATTTCTTTCATGAAGTAGGAGAAGTTTTCTGTCATTATTTCTTCAAAGAGGTTTTCAATATCTTGCTCTCTCTCTTCTCCTTCTGGCACCATAATGTGAATGTTGTCCCATTCCTGTATTATTAATTAATGATTGTATTATTTTCCATGTGAACAACTGTAAATCTATTCTTGCCCTATCCTGTATATATAACTTATTTTTTGACAAGAGGTTTTAAAAATTTTGAACCCTCTCATGTCTTTTTGTAATGTGGGTGAGATCTTATTTGATTCATGAGTTGATCATTCTTCAATCATATTTTGTTTGTGTCCAAGCATTTAAAAATAAACATGAATGTCACATAGCTTCAATAATCTCTGCTTGATGCTGTGTGTATGTGCATGTGTGTGCATGCACACGTGCATATTGTGTGTGTTCATTCCTATGAAGCTCTTACCTTGTTTATTGCAAACTATGGTGATAAATGCAGTGATAAAACAACTGTTGTTTAAATGCATCTACTCACACTGCATTTAATGGGAAGGCTCCATTTTCTATATCTGTGAGTATGAATGAGAAAACAAAGTCTGCCTTGGGAATTTTATAATGAATATGAGAGATTCTGCCACAGGTAGTTATTAAAATGTCCCCTGAAGTCTTTTATCGTGAATGATTGTGTCTGTTTCTGAGTCTCTGACCTTCCCTGCAGCTTCTGTTTTTCTTTTTTTTCTTTTTTTAAGAAATTATCACTGCCTTAAGCCATTCACTTATTAAATTTAAAAAATAAATCCCTAATACTAATTTTTAATTTGTACAATATATCTTCTGAATAACTAAAACATTTTATTAGTATCATTTGAATCTACCCTTTTCTTCTGAAATGAAAAAAATGTGTTGATAATGTAACTACTATTTGTCACCTTTTTTGAGGAAAGGATGAAATAAATATGAAGAGAAATAGGAAGGAAAACATGGGAATTTTGCTTATCAAACAAGCAAAGGTATGTTCTTCTGGTGTTTTTCTGTAGAAGAATGCATCATCATGAAAAACTTAAATTTTATAGCAAGAAAGAGAAAGATGATAAGTAAGATCCATCAGAAAGGGGAAGGTTCTTCTCAGACTTGGAAATAGACATTCTAGAATTAGTTTGACAGACTTCTAAGTTTAGTAAAAAAATGGGATTACCTATTTGCATGTAATAAAAATTTTGTGAAAATGTATTGAAATAAAGAAAAAGTTTACAAACAATAAGGAAAATAAAGGGGAAACTAACATTTATTGAGTATATACTATGTGTTAGGAGTTGTGGAGTTGTATTATCATCATAGGTTATTTGTCATAGCAACCTTTCTTATTTTCTAAGTCTTTACAGATGAGGACATAAACTACAGAGGTCAAATAACTTGCTCATGCTTACATGGATAAATCTGTGAATTCAAACCCTTGTTCTCACTCCTATCCCCTGTTCTCCAACAGATTTTATTCTTTGTTCCCCTTGGCAAGATGACAGGCTATAAAGCCTAATCCCTCTGGTGCTAATGTCATTATGTCAATCAGCAGTTGTTACTATAATGCTACATAGTAACCATCTCAAAATTCAATGGCATACAAAAAAAAAAAAAGAGATATATTTCTTACACAACCATGTGCCAGTGAACTGGACCTCTTCTGATTTAGGCTGGGCTTCTTGGGCTTGACTCCAAGCTGGGGCTTCATCATCCTTGGATCAGCTGTTAATCAAAGCAGGTTTTCTTAGCAAAAGGAAAACAAGTCAGATTTCTCAAGCACATTTAAATCCTCTGCTCAGTGTTACTTCTGTCAATATGTGTGATTAAGTTCAGTGTCAAGGATGAAGAAGAATATTCTGCCTATGGTATGGGTAGAGGATATAACTTTATTCTTAGTAATAGATGACACTGCCAAACTTTTGATGGGCCTTATGAAGAAAATACAACAGAAGCTCTCTTTTTAGTTTAATGTCTTGTGTGGCTTTCCTAAATATTGTAAGTTAATCGTGTCTGTGAAAGATATTTAGATTTTTACATGTTAGAACTAAGGTGCCTGGAGACTTAACATTGTTAATTGGTACTGTACTGAGCTGTCTGTGTCCATGATAAGATCAGAAATCTTCTCATAAAATATTATTTTTAGTCTGGCCTACTGGTGTGTGCTTTCCTCTGTTTTACTAACTGGGGTGAGGAAAGGGCATGTTAATGCAATGTAATGGGTCACCTTTATTTTTGTCATTAGTATCTGTGCAATGATAAAGAATTAACACTACTTCCAATCCAATAGTTAGGGGAAATTTGCCTTTTACTTAGATCTCAATTTAGAGCCTAATCAAATTTATTTGGAATGTTAACTATTTCAATCCATTTAAATTTGGCTCATTAGAATCTTAGGTTTCTGGATTGCTTGCCTTTTTCAGCTTTTCATTTTTACCTATTAGGAGCCATTGCTTCCAGTTCACTTATACTAGTATGTATAAGCCTGTTGACATAGTAAAAAATTTGTTTGCCTGAAATAAATTTGTTTGGATCAAAGAGAAAATGGACTCTGAGGGACTAACATTAACATTATTTTGTGATATTGGTCAGGTAATTATAGGAAGCTTTGTTGTGTTACTAAAAAAGTTCAGTGGCTTTATTTCTTTAGATTTGATTGTGTGGTGAGGATAGCATAGTGAAAAGAGAGGGAAAACGATGTGAATATTCTAAAATTTGAATACTTTTAGGATAAACAGAAATGATATTCCTTAATTCCTCTAGATAAAAAGGAAGAATAATTTTTGGTATTTTGGATATTGTATCAACTTACCACCATTTGTTCTCCTTTCCCCTTGAAATAATAATTTTAAAAATAAAAGTGAATGAATTAATGTTAAGTTTTGTGGTGAGCACTTTATGATTCTCATTTTGAGCTTGTTGGAGACATCTTGGAGTATTCCAAAGCCACAACTGAGGCTCACTGTTCTGTTCCACCAGGTAAGGTGTCACTGAATGGTTAAAATGTAGAAGATAGGTACACCAAACCTAATATTCTCATAGATCCACTTATGTTCACAGTATGTCTCTCTGAATTATGTACATTTTTGTTATATTGGTACAATTTGGTGCCTATATTGTACACAGGTGGATGGGCCAAGATGTCTCTCAAGGATCTTTTGGATATAGTAGGGGATTGACGTTTTCTCTGGATATTAAGGTGTACTTGATATACATCTATATTATAGTAACTGAAACTTATAGCTAAAATCATCCTGTTTCCGTGTTGTGGCATTGTTTCTTTTAAGTTAGCAGGAGTGTTTTACTTTAAAATACTTAGACTTTTAACTCCATTGTGGCATAGTCCATGCTTGTCTTATTAACTTCTGTATCCTTGTCAACATTGAAAAGTACCTAGAACATAGAAGAATGAATGAATGAATGAGTGCATCTATAATAATAAAAGCGTAATATGCTAATTAGACCAGAGAGCCAAACGACCTTCTGGACATCATTCTGGACAGCCTTCCGGACGAATCCATGATGGTGGGGGCCAAGGCAGAGGCGGTTAGAGGCAATCAGGCAGGCAGGTGAGTGGTTAGGGAGATCAGGCAGGCAGGCAGGCGAGCAGTTAGGAGCCAGCGGTCCCGGATTGTGAGAGGGATGTCCGACTGCTGGTTTAGGCCCGATCCCTGCCCTCCCCCTCCTCCGTGCACAAATTTTGTGAACCGGGACTCTAGTGTTGCTATAAAATATATGAGATTTTCTCTCAAACTGAGTCCCATCTACCCTTCTAGCAAATTTATTAGTCTCCATAATCAGAAATTTTAATGTGGGAACACAAGCCATAGTGGTTTTGTGTAAAATATATTTTAAAAGTTTGTTCTAGAGAAATTACACATTATAATTAAGTATGAAGAAACTATATCTTTAGAATTTGCTTGTAGAATGAATATGACTTTTTTGAACAATTCATAAATGAAACTGTTCTGTGGACTTATCTTACATGGATAAAGACAAGGGGGTAAGATTAATGAGCAACAGCAAATTAGAGAAAAGCAGGAGACATCCATCATATGTGGAACTATAGCTTTATTATTAACTCAGGATTATTAGAAGAATAACTTATTTTTTATTATAGAATTTTACTCACTTGATTTCCCAAATAAATTGTTTTGGTTCTTTTAATTATAGAAAATAAAATATTATTTTTTTAAAATAAGAATACTTTTGTGCTTCTGAACTACACAATTATTTTTAAAATTTACCAAATTATAAAATTATTTTTGTTTATAAGCAGAATGATTTTGCATTATATTTCATCTTTTAATCATAGCCAGTATTTAAGGGCTGTATACTTGGGAGTACAGAATTAGATTTCTGTTTTTAAGAAGCACATAGACTAACTGTGTTTCCAAAATGATATGAATTAATGGTGATCCCAGGATATGTGTAAGTTTTTTCTTTGAAGGCTGACAATTTATACTGAGTCATTGCTTTATAGTGGCAATTTAGCTAGGCAATCTAATATAAATTTAAATACATTTGTTTTAATAGTATATTTTATCTTCCTTGTCTTATTTTCTAATTGAAGAGATGGGGCAAAAGCTATGTTTGTGTGGAATTGAAATTCCCTTGGCTATAGTACTTAAGTATATTAGTCAATTTTTGTCCAAAAAGTGCACTAAAGTTTTCCTATTAAGGTATTAGGATTATTGATTGGAAAAGAGTTTGAAAATATCTTTTTGCCCCTATTTCCCCCTATATAGCCTCCTTGAAGTTTCTCTAAATTAGATTTTAAATGCCAATTAGGAGGTTGAGTATACTAAAATAAAAGCAAATGCAACCAAAATGGCCTCACCTTATGGCTAGTTAGGCTTTTGAGAGAATAAGTGGAACCTTTGCTCTGAGCATGGCTTTGAGAAATATATTCATCTTAATGAACACATTAATTAGAACCATAACTATTTATAAGATAATTAGAAATGAAGCTTGGTAAACTGAGCTTTTCCTGCAATTAATGGAGGATTAATTACTGGAGGTAATGAAGTGGATTTTTAAATGCATTAAGGTGAAGTACAGAGATGAGCAAGGCTTTGTGATAGTTGCATAATTATTTCAGGCTGTTTGAGCATAGCTCATATGAGATCGTTAATAAGCATCATTGCATCGTTATGTATGCACTTAAAAAGACTTACCACCAAAATGACTGCCTAATTATTTCTAATTGGCAGGACTCTGTGTAGTCATTGAGCTGTTTGTAGCCATTTTAAGGTTCATTTAACTATCCTTGGGGCCATGGGATAGATGGAAAAAGCTTCAACTAACATGCTGGCCTTGGCTGGCGCCGTTAATCAATTTTGGTGGGCTTCAGTTTAAATGCATTTGCTCATGCAGAGGTCAAAACCTGAAGTAGTCCAAGCAAAGTTTTGCTTTTTGAAGCCACTTGACTGTATTCATTAGCAATTAGTAAAATAATTGTGTCTGTCACTATATTTGGATTTCCATATGACTTGGTATTCTTTTATCACTGTCCCTTTATATTCCATATTTGCTCCACTGGAAACCAAATATTCTTCCAACAAACCCTTTTAGCAACTTCAGTGTAGTGGCATATGTTCCGATATACTACCTTTCTTCATTCATTTGTTAGCTTACACAGTGTAGTACATTTCAACACAATCATCTAATTTGCTTCTGATTGATTGCTGGTGAAAGTTTCTACCGAAGGACAACATTTTAGGGCTTTTAAGGACATCTCTAAGGAATTAGTCATTAAGCATTAAGAGAGGAAGTAAGAAGTAGTCAAATCGAATTCTGACATTTACCAGAGTTTTGTAGTTAGAAGCATCTATATCTAAGATGTTGAAAGCAAAAAATATATCTCTCTATATATATAAACCCACCCCTCCCAAAAGGGCACATGGTGCAAGCAAGTTGTGTGATGGGGATAAGCTGTGTAATGTCTTCACTTGTTTTTAAAGCTCTTTCTTAAATAAGCATATTACTAATTTAGTGCTTCTATGGAATTAGTTTAGAAATGTTTGAATATAAATTTCAAATGATATATCTTTGTTTATAATATAATTGATAGAAAGTTTTTAATCTTATATCAGATTTAATGTGACATCCCATTAGCTAAGCATCTGTAATGGTTTTCAATGAGCTTGTTGTCTTGTTATACATAATCATAACCATCTGTGAGATGTTGTCAAGGTATATATACCATTAGAGTGGTTTAAGAAAACAGTGGTGAAGCAAATTGTAGGCTAATAAAATAAAGGTCAATTATACCTCTTTGTTATGAAAAATGTGGTTCTAATCATTTCCTTAATGTTAATGCCTAAAGTTAAAATTATTTATGTGGAATATTTTAAGGTATTGCCAACTTTATTGAAACTAGATTTGTATATTTAGTTCTCTTAACAGTTTCATTTATTCAAGAATTTGGGTGTATAAATGTCCATCAGTCAGTGCATATTTCTTAGGGCCTGACTTAATTACTGTGGATTTTAGTCTATTGTTTCAGTATTTAGAAACAAATGGATTGAGCTACTTAATCTCTCCAATCAGCCACCTGGTCCCCTGCTAGAATTATGAACTTCTTTTTAGTTTTTTATAATGCCTTTTGAGTATTTTTAACACATATTTTAAATTTAACACACATTTAAAGAGAAAGAGGAAACATAAAGCTAGTAAATAGATTGTTTATAAGAATATCAAATTCTGCAAACTTAGACTATATCTTTTTTTTTACTGCTCTTGTTTCCTTATTAGTTAATTTATTATTAAATTATTTTTTTCTTTATGTACATGTGGAGCTATAGGCATTTAATTTGATGCTTTAAAATTATGCCTTGGTTTTATCTCATGTCCTTAATAATTTTTCTTATTAATTGTGTTGGTTTGATTACTTAGTAATTTCTCTTAATTGTTTTGGTATAATTATTCAATAATTCCTTTCATTAAAACATTTTCAATAATTAAGATATTTGAAAAGATAATAATCTCTATTTAAATTAGTTTATTAGACTATATCTTAATAGAATTTGTTTTGTCTTGGTTATTAGGAAATGCTAATCTGCTTTTTTTTATTTAAATTTTTTATTGTTTAAAGTATTACATAAGTCTCCTTTTTCCTCACTGACCTCTCCCTGGCCGCCACTCTTCCCCACCCCCCACCCCCAGCACATGCCCTCAACCCCCCCCCCCCCCCATCTGTGTCTATTGGTTATGCTCATATGCATGCATACAAGTCCTTTGGTTGCTCTCTTACCCCCTCACCCCCTGCCTTCCCTCATAGGTTGGACAGTCTATTCGATGCTTCTATGACTCTGGTTCTAATCTGTTTTTAAAGCATAGAATAAAAGAATAATAATTTAAAGTTTGGGAAGGAATTGCCTTTTTATGTAATTAGAAATACACATTCTATATATTGATCAACTTGTCATAATGGTTTTAATCCTTTGATGTTGTAAATTGAAATTTTAGATCTTAAATAAAGTTCTGTTTTATTTGTGTATAGTGTATTTTCAAAACCTCATTTAGTATTAGGGCATTGTAGTTGTGAGACTCTTAATTAATAAACATAAATGGGCAAAATGTTAATGTTTCACTTCAGGTAAGTCTTTTTTACTTTTCATGAGATCGTGAAGAAGTATTTATGACAGTTATCAACAGTGCTCTACAAATATAGGGCAGCATTGCCTTGGCTGGGTTGCTCAGTTGGTTAGAGCATCGTTTCCATATGCCAAGGCTGCAGGTGTGCTCCCCAGTCAGGGCACATACAAGAATCAACAGCGAATGCATAAATAAGTGGAACAACAAATTGATGTTTCTCTCTCTCTCTCTCTCTCTCTCTCTCTCTCTCTCTCTCTTTCTCTCTCAAGTCAATAGAATTTTTTTTAAAAATTTGTTTTAAAAATATAGGGCAGTATTTTAATATTATATTGTTGGCTTTATATCTGCATGTTGATGTACACTGTAAAATGCAGTTCTATAATTTTACTCATAGATGTATTAATATTTGCTAATTGTAACATTATAAGAGGGGAAATGTTACTGTAGGATTCCTATATATTTTAATTTCTTCAAGAACATAGACATAATCAAGGCAGCCATGCACCTTGGGGCTTGCATTTTCTTGCTGTTTTTTGGAACTGTGGTAGAACAATGTCACGAAACCCTGGAGCCTACTGGAAGATAAGAAGCTGTTGCCGCAGAGGGGAAACGTCCCAGCTGAGTTGCAGTAAACCTATCAACCCACCTACTGTCAGATACATGAGTGAGGCCATCCTAGGCCAGGGTTTAGCAAACTAGAGTTTACTGGCTTGCTGCCTGTTTTCGTCAATACAGTTTTATTGGAACACAGCCAGAGTTATTTGTTTATGTGCAGTCTGTGGCTACTTTCCTGCTACAATGGCAGAGTTTAAGAGTTGCTATAGAGATCTCATGGTCTGTGAACTCATTAAGAAAAAGTTTGTTGATTATTGTCCTAGACCATCCTACTCACACCCCAGCCATCAGGTGACCTAACTGATCCCACTGACCACTCAGATTAGTTGTCATCTGAGATCAGATATTATTTCTTGCTCATCTAGAGAATTATGAACAATAATAAATAATAAATATTGTTCTAAGCTTCTAAGTTTAAGTGGTTTATTATGGAACAAAGATTAACTGATATAACACTGAAATGTATCAATAAGAGAATAAGAGTGATTTTTCCATGTAATTTGGCATTCATATTAAAACATCTCATTGATTTTTATTCTTTTTGTTTATAGATGTTTTTTAAACTTTGGAAAACCTTTTTCATAAATTACATGGTAAAATTTATGAAAACTGGACAGTCAAAAGGGTTTGTTAAAATGGACAGTCAAAAGATTTATTTTATTAATTGATTATGATGCATTTAAATTCAGTGTTTATAATTTTTATTATCATTTTGGTACAAATGCCTCAGGATTTGTTACTAGATAATTACCACATTTAGTGTCTTGGCTGTACAACTTGTAACTAGTTTATTAGTTGCATGTTGAAGGATATACTAAGTAGTTAACATTTCTGAAAAAATATTTTGGGGTCCTTTATTAGATTTCTTGTATAGCTTATGTAAGCATTTGAATACATTTAAAATTTTTTTTTCTAGAATAAAAGTATTGCTGCCATATTTTTCTATTTTGAATGCTTTTATATTTGAGAGGATTAAAAATTACATTCTGAAAGAAAAATTGGCTCTAGCCCCAGGCTTCTCTGGGATTATCTAATAAATGGGGGTTAGGAGTTTATTCCTTTTGTTCAAACTCTAGTCCTTTTTATTAGGATCTTCCCTTTTCATAAGAGAGTGCTACTTCTATTTCCATTTGGGTTGATTGTTACAATATAGGTCTTTGTCCCTACAGTAGCCACATAAAATAGTTGCCCACCAGGTACTTGTCAGGTGATATAATCTCAAACTCACTGCCATGCAGAACCTTTCAAAAGCTTTGCCAAGAAGAATAATCCTATATAATAAAGAGGTAATATGCAAATTGACCATCACACCCTCATACAACATGGCCGCTCCCATGTGGTTACAAGATGGCCACCACAAGATGGCCGGTAGGGGAGGGCAGTTGAGGACAGCAGGGGAGGGCAGTTGGGGGCGATCAGGCCGGCAGGGATTGGGACTAAATGGGCAGTCGGACATCCCTCGAGGGGTCCCAGATTGGAGAAGTTGCAGGCTGGGCTGAGGGACCCCTCCCCCCAGTGCATAATTTTCGTGCACCGGGCCTCTAGTATTATGAAGTAATGATTGAAGGATATATAGTGTATCTATTTCATTTTTAGTTTAAAACCTATCCCTTATTTAAGCCCAAGTCTTATATCCGGACTCATAATATTGACCTTCTCTGGAATTGATTTTACGATTGTGTTTTGGCATGTAGCCTATATTTAGTGAAGTTGTTGCAAATTGCCCTGTGAAATTCATTAGAGGGTTTATTTTAAGAATGATATCGGGGTCAGGGATAGTTGTATTTGATTTGATAACCTGGTTTGTTTTTATTCTGTGAACATTACGTTTTTACTTCTTTTGAGTTAGCTACTAGCTTGACAAACAGATTTTTGGTCCAATTCTAGAAATTGTAAGGGCCTCATGATCTAATTTGCATACCAACCTCTTTCCTGCTTCTGTTTTCTTTTTCTTTTCTTTTGTTCTTCCTTATTCTCATTTTAATAATTTTTATCTCACTTTATTATATATATTTGGAACAATGCATAAGGGTGTAAATAGAAATTATACATGTGAAGTCCTTTGGATGTGCTATACTTGAAGGTTATCTAGTGTATCAAGCTTGACAAGATATTTGAAAAGATAATAATCTGGGGTAGCAATAATTATATCTGACAAAATAGACTTTAAAACCAAGGCTATAATAAGAGACAAAGAAGGACACTATATAATGATAAAGGGATAAGTTCAAGAAGTGGATATAACCCTTGTACATTTATTTATGCATCCTATATGGGAGCGCCTAAGTATGTAAAGTAAATCTTGATGGACATGAAGGGAGAGATTGACAATAATATCGTTAAAATAGGGAATTTTAACACCCGATTGACATCTATGGATAGATCTTCCAGATAGAAAATCAACAAGGAGACCATGGCCTAAAATGGCACAATAGATCAAATAGATTTCATTGATATCTGCAGAGCTTTACCCCCAAAGCAGCAGAATATATATTCTTTTCAGGTGCTCATGGAATGTTTTCTAGGATAGACTACATGTTAGGACATAAAATAAGTCTCAATAAATTTAAGAAGATTGAAATTATTTTGAACATTTTCTCTGACCATAATTCTCTGAAACTGAAGTCAATCACTAGAAGAAAACTGAAAAACACACAAAGACATGGAGGCTAAATAACATGTTACTAAATAATGAATGGATTAACAATTAGAAATCAAAAGATATCTTGAAACAAATGAAAATGAGAGCACAACAACCCCAAAATCTGTGGGACACAGGCAAAGCAGGCCTAAGAGGGAAATACGTAGCATTACAGGCTTATCTCAAGAAACAAGAAGAAATTCAAACAAACAATCTAATTTTACATTTAAAGGAACTTAAAAAGGTACAACAAACAAAGCCCAGAGTCATTAGAAGGAAGCAAATAATAAAGATTAGAGCAGAGACAAACAAAATAGAGTCTTAATGTGAAATAAAAGGCATCCAAATCAGAAAGGAAGAAGTAGAAGTGTCATTGTTTGAAGTTAACGTGGTACTCTATATAGAGAACCCTTATGATCCCATCAAAAAACTACTAGAACTTATAAATGAACTCAGTAAAGTAGCAGGATACAAAATAAATATCCAGAAATCAGTTGCATTTTTACACACCAATAATGAACCATCAGAGAGACAAAAACAAAACAAAACAAACCAACACAAACAATCCCATTCACAATTGCTTTAAAAAGAATAAAATACCTAGGAATAAATTTAACCAAGGATGTAAAGTAAAAGACCTGTACTTGGAATATTATACGACACTGAAGAAAGAAATTGAAGATTCAAATAAGTGGAATCATATACCCTGTTTATGGATAGGAAGAATTAACATCATTAAAAAGTCTATACCACCCAAAGCAATCTACACATTCAATGTAATTCTTATCAAGATACCAATGACATATTTCACAGAACTAGAACAAATACTCCAAAAATTTATATGGAACCACAAAAGACCCTGCATAGCAACTTTGATCTTGAGAAAGAACAAAGTTGGAGGAATCACATGACCTGATATAAAACTATACTACAAGGCCATAGTAATCAAAACAGCATGATACTGACATAAAAACAGAAATATAGATCGATGGAACATAATAGAGAGCCCAGAAATAAACCCAGCCCTTTATAGTCAATTAATATTTGACAAAGAGGCAAAATCATACAATGGGCTAAAGATAGTCTATTCAATAAATGATATTGGGAAAACTCGACAAGACATGAAAAAAAAATGAAACTAGACCATCTTCTTACACTGCACACAATAAATTTAAAATGGATTAAAGACTTTATGTTAGACTCAAAACCATAAAATCCTAGAAGAAAACATAGGCAGTAAAATCTCAGACATTTTTCGTAGCAATATTTTTTCTGCTATATCTCCTTGAGTAAGGGAAACAAAAGAAAATATAAATAAATGGAACTGTCTCACACTAACAAGTTTTTGAATGGCATAAGAAACCATCAACAAAATAAAAAGACAACCACTGAATGGGAGAACATATTTATTAATATATCTCATGAGCCACAGACCAGTAAGTTAGATGAAACTTAATCAGTGCTCTATTCTGTTCCATTGATATAAATTCTCTGTTCCATTGATCTGTTTATCATTATACCAATACAATACTGTCTTAATTAATTAAGTCTTGATGTTAGATAAATTCTACTTAGTTCTTTTTCCATAAGAGTATGTTGGCTAACTGACCATTTGTATATCCATTTAATTTTTAAAATCAAGATGATTCTTGCCTATTTCATTTTTAAAAAAATTGATTTGAGAGAGAGAGAGAGGGAAGCAGAAAGAGAGAGAAACATCAGTTTCTTTTTCCACTTATTTATGTATTCCTTGGTTGATTCTTGTATGTGCTCTGACCAGGGATAGAACTCTCAACCTTGGGGTATCGGGATGAAGCTTTTAACTAACTGAGCTATCTGGATGTGGCATCTTGCCCATTTCTAAAAACCATATATACTGAGATTTTGATTGGGAATTTATTGACTTTATATATTAATATATAATTGACATCAGATTTTCTAATTTTGTGTCAGGAGTTTGTTCATTTATTTAATTTTCCAAATTTATTCACATAAAGTTATGTCTAACACCTTCTTATATTTTTTATGTCAAAGACACTGTTGTGGCCCTAACTGGTTTGTCTCAGTGGATAGAGTGTTGGCCTGCAGACTGAACGGTCGCAGGTTCGATTCCGGTCAAAGGTACATGTCCGGGTTGCATGTCCCGGTTGCCCGTAGGGGGCCTGCAAGAGACAGCCAATTAATGATTCTCTCTCATCATTGATGTTTCTGTCTCTCTCTACCTCTCCTTTCCTCTCTGAAATCAATAAAAATATATTTTAAAAAAGACACTGTTGTGATGTTCCCTGCTCTATTTCTGATAGTAGTTATTTGAGACGTCTATTTTTCTTGAGCAATGTCACCAAGGATTCAGGGATAAATGGTGATGGAAGGAGACTTGACTTGGGGTGGTGAATTGTATACCTGAAACCTCTATAATTTTATTAACCAATGTCAGTCACCTCAATACATTCAATAAAAAGTTTCTCATACTATTAACTTCGTTTTACTGTGACCTTTTTCTTGTTTATCCTACATAATAAAAAGGTAATATGTAAATTACCATCACTCCGCTACGCCCATGATTGGGCCAGCGGGAGGTGCAGGGGGCGGGACTCGGGGTGGCCGGGATGGTGATTGGGCCGGCAGGACGCTGAGCTCTCATCGCCAGCGGCGGCGCGAGCTCAGCGTCTGCGCCATGGCTGTGCTGCGGCACAGAAGGGGCCTCTGGGGCAGCGAGCCGGGCGTTTGGAGGCCCCAGCTGACGAGGAGGCGCGGGTGGGCGGGTGGGCGGTGCGGCTCCCGGGGGAGGAGTCTGGCGGCAGTTGGGCCGCAGGATTGCGCGGCGGTGTCTGCAGAGGACACGAGTTTCTGTGCAGCCCGGGCCAGCCGAGGGAGGGCTCATAAGGGAGCCGGAAGGCAGAGGAGGCGGCGGCGGCCCCAGCCTTCCTGGGCAGGAGGCGAAGGCAAGATCCTGGCCTGGGCTCCGGCCGCCGGAGGACCACACCCCCGCCCCGCCTCGCCCTAGGGGCCCAGGGACTTCGGAGCTGCCGGCCACACCGGGTCCCGACCAGCAGACAGACAGCCTACACGTGCATGATTTAATCATGCACTGGGCCTCTAGTATCTAATAATTGAGCTATTCCCTTGCTGGAATGTTTAGAAAGAATATTTCTTTTTGTTAATCCTCACCCAAAGATATTTTTTCCATTGATTTTTAGAGAGTGGAAGGGAGGGGGAAAGACAGAAAGAGAGAAACATCGATCTGAGAGAGACACATCGATTGGTTGCCTTCTGCACGTGCTCCAACCAGGACCAGGGATCAAGCCTGCAACCAAGGTTTGTGCCCTTGACTGGAAACGAGCCTGCAACCCTACAGTCCTCAAGCCAACACTCTAACCACTGAGCCAGACCGGCTAGGGCTGAACTGTTTTTGAATGGTTTGAGTTAATTTTATATTTTTCCTCTAGAGTTTTTTAAATTTAATATCTGCAAGTAGAGATAGTTTTATTTTCGCTTCTTATGCCTCTTATTGTTTTATCTTCTCCATTGCATTGACTAGTACTTCCAGAACAATAGGTCTATACATTATTTTTTTAATTGAATATTTTATTTTGAGGTAATTGTGTATTTACACGCAAGTATAAGAAATAATAGACCCCCTTTTTAGTTTATCCAATGGTAGTATCTTATAAAACTGTAGTACAATATCACAAGCAGAATAGTGACATTGATACAGTCAAGATAGAGAACTGTTATATCACCACAAGAATCCCTCACGTCACTGTTTCATAACCACATCTACTTCTTTCCCTTTTGCTTGTACCCTCTTCTTAATACATGACTACCAATCTGTTCTTTTTAATATAATTTTTGTCATTTAAAAATGTTATATAAATGGTATTATACAGTTTGTAACCTTGGGTTGGCTTTTTTCACTCAGCATAATTCCCTGGAGATTTATCCAAATTGTTGCATGTATCAGTAATTTGGTGTTTTTGTTGCTAGTAGTTGAAATACGTCTGGGTTATTTTCAGGTTTGGACTGTTACAAGAAAAAGCTGATATGATAATTCATGTATAGGTTTTTTTTTTTTTTGTGAACATAAATTTTCATTTCTCTGGGATAGATTCCCCAGAGTACAATTGCTGGGTTTATAGTAGTTGTATGTTTAGTTTTGTAAGAAATTGCCAAACTTTTTTTCAAAATGACTGTACCATTTTACATTCCAACTAGTACTATATTAGTCACCCAATTTCTTCTCTGTATCCTCACTAGCATTTGATGTTGCTGCTATTTCTGTGTGTTTTTTGTTTGTTTGTGTGTTTGTTTTTTGTTAATCCTTACCTGAGGATATTTTTCCATGGATTTTTAGAGAGTGGAAGGGAGGGAGAGAGACACACAGAGAGAAACATCTATGTGAGAGAGACATCTATTAGTTGCTTTTCCCACGCCCCGACCAGGGCCAGAGATTGAGCCTGCAGCCAAGGTATATGCCCTCAACAGGAATTGAACCTGGGACCCTTGTGTCCACAGGCTGACGCTCTAACCACTGAGCAAAACTGGATAGGACAATGTTGCTGATATTTAAAAAAATTTTTTTTTAACCCTTCTGATAGGTGCATAGTGATATTTCATTATTGTTCTAACTTTCATTTCCCTAATGGCTAATGATATTGAATATCTTTTCACATGCTTATTTGTTATCTGTATATCCTTTTTGGTAAAATTTTGTTAAAGTTTTTTGTTCATTTTTCTAATGAAATTATTTGTTGTTTTTACTGATGATTTTGCATGAAATTGGGAATAAATTAATTCATTTTGTTGAAAACTAGTAATAAAAGATTTTGCTTTATTGAAATTTTCTTTAAGTTTCCTTAGGTGTTGTTATCATATTGTAAGAGATACAAAACAATGTAAATTTGAACCAAAAAAAATGTATTTTGTTATTATAACTTATCTGTTAGGTACATATGCTATTTTATTAGGAAGAAGAGAAAATGTCATTCATTTCAAATATTTATTAAGATAATTTAGATACGTGAAAAAATAAGTTAAATATGTAAGTGAATTTATTAAGGAAAGTATTAAATAATCATGCAGGATTAACCTTTTGCACTCGGATGTCTAGTGTGACTCGACACGGTTAGCATTAGAATAAAGGAATCGAGAAAAAAGCGAGTGCAAATGGTTAAGATTAGAAGATGAAAAAATTGGGAAAGTAATATATTTATTCATTTTTAACTAATATTTGAGAGTCTTCTATGTGACAGGCACAGTTTTGGATATGTCAGTTACAAGAAATTGCCTTTGTAGAGCTTACATTCTAGCAAAGAGGTAGTCAATAAACAAAAAATATAAAAATAAGTCAGTTGTATAGAATTTAGATTTAATGCAGTTGAAAAACTAAAAAATAGTAGAAGGTGTGGGGTATTGGGACTTGTGGAGGCAAGGAGAGAGGTCATGCTTCAGTATTTAACATAGTGTTTATGATAGAGCTTAATGAAAAGGCGATATTTGGACAGATTTGAAGGAGGTGGAGCAGTCTGAGATGACTAGGGAACAGTGTTAACACAGTGGGAAGAGCCAGTGCAAGGGTATAGACAATAAGTTGTCTGGTGTGTTTCTGTCATCTGGATTTTGTAATTTAATCACAAATTATTATATCAAACATATAACTGACACTTAATGAACATAAGCTAATTTTTTAAATACCTTTTCTTAGGGTGCTGGGGAAACTCCCCACCTGGGGTTCATTATTGGCTTGTTTGAAAGCCTGAGATTACAAACTTTGTTTTAAATCCCTTCATAACACCGTTTTTCTTGGTATTCTGGACTTAGGCTTACTCACTTAAGGCAGTCTTAGGTTTCCTTAAACTCCCAGAGTTAATGTTGTAGGCTAAGTCTTAGTGGAAAATACTTGGAGAGTTTTTTTGAAACCATTTTTGTTTTAAAGCTTTGAGTGCTTTGTGTTCAAGGAAAGAATGGTTCAAATAATAATTAGAATTTCCTTCTTCTCTGACTTAATATGTTGTAAATACTGTTATTTCTCTCTTAAGGATAGGTATTTCAGCTTTAACAAGAGTAGCAGTTTTTTTAAAGGAAGTTTAAATCTGGTTGTATTGTTTTTGCTAATGAGTCCTTTATGAATATCATTTATGGTGTAGTATACTGAGCTGTATAGTAATGCTATAAAGTACATCTTTGAATAGTAGGCTATATGATCCCACACTATCCTTGACAGTTTCCAGTGTCTAATTTTGTTTGTTTTGTATTCTCTTTCTTTATCAGCTGTCACTTGTCACTGCTTCCAGTTTTAACACTTGCTCTACTTTGATCTGTATTAATGCAGATAAATGTAAGTAATTTAATGAGAAAATAGCTTTCTATTTAATTATCTATAAAGAAAGCTCTGGGAAATAATATGAGGATTTAAAAAGTCCTTGTTAACACGTTAAGCGCCAAGCCTGTTTTGTCTTCCTTTCCGTTTAGCTCGCGATAGTCGATTTCACCGAGATGCTGGCAGCACCAGTAAACTTATGGGCATTCATTGTAATATTGATTTAGTTAGGAAGTTATGTTTTTGCTTGTCTTGTTAAAATAGGAAATTATCAGCTTAAAATGGACATTATTATATACTAGAGGCCTGGTGCACGAATTCATGCACCAGTGGGGTCCCTCTACCTGGCCTGCAGGATCGGGCCGAAATAGGCTCTCCAATATCCCCCGAGGGGTCCTGGATTACGAGAGGGTGCAGGCCAGGCCAAGGGACCCCACCAGTGGGAGGTTGGCCAGCTGGGGAGGGACTATGGGAGGGCTCCAGGGCGTGTCCGGCCTATCTCGCTCAGTCCCGATTGGCCAGGCCCACCAGCAAGCTAATCTACTGGTCGGAGCTTCTGCCCCCTGGTGGTTAATGCACATCATAGCGATTGGTCGACCAGCCGACTGTCTGCCCCCTGTGGTCAGTGCACTTCATAGTGAGTGGTTGAGTGGCCTTAGCATATTATTAGCATATTACGCTTTGATTGGTTGAATGGACGACTGGACACTTAGCATATTAGGCTTTTTTATTATATAGGATAGAAGCCATTTATTTTTATGAAGAAGCTTTGGAAAAAAAGGAGCCATATGGTAAGTAAAAAGTGAAAAGGATATTTTGTAAGTTTGAATGTGAGCCTTAAAGATTTCTTTTTGGTTTTAATGCTGATAAAAATCCACACACTCTAGGTGCTTTTGAGGTGGGGGTCCCACTTTTAGGTTTACTTTCTTTACTTGCTGATATAGTATATACTAGTAATCAATTATTTATACTGTCTCTTGAACTTGTTTTTGGAATACCTTCAAATCACTCTGGCAACATGCAGGGTAAAAATCTAGGGGGAAAACCAGGGAAAAGTATGATTTTTGAATTTTCAATAATAAGATGTTCTTAGTTCTACCTGGCCTTTGTTTCCTCTTGTATTTTGAAATAAGACCTTAAAGAAACAGACTCTGTCTCTTTTTAAAATCTGCTCTACTTCTTGTTATATGTTATATGGGGAAAAACACACACTAGGATTATTTTGAATTACTCACACCAAATCAGGAAATAAACTAACATACGCCTTTATTTCAAGTATTCTCTCTTGTATACAATACAGCACAGTACAGTATACAATAATGCTGGGTGCTCCTGATCCTGTTTTTCATTTATAAAATATGGTGACCATTCAGATAAGTTTCATGCCCCAGGCTTCTAGCTTTCTCTGATTCTTTTATTACCATTAAAGCCTTTGTTGGGCACTTAAAATATTGACATAAGCAATTCAGAACTTGTTCACAGATTTGGAAGAGCAGCAAAAACCAGGGGATTGAAAATCTAACTTAAAGGCAGCATAATGCAGTCTGATTTTTAAACTATCAGTCTGTCCACTTAAGTTAGTTGCATTGAATAAAATCTTGCAGCAAGTTAGTTAAGGCTTTTTAAAACAAATTAAAGGAAGTTTTTAGTAAATAACTTGAGAACGAGTAGTGTCTTAAGTGTTTCTTCCATATAATTAATGGATATTAGGATTTTTGTTCCTTTTAGTTTTGATCTATTGCGAATTAAGGAAGTAATCTTTTAAGAAAGTGTTTTTTATTGATTTTCGAGAAAGAAGAAGGGAGAGGGAGAGGGAGAAACATTGATGTGAGTGAGAAACAGGGATTGGCTGCTTTCTGCATACTCCAGACTGGGGATTGAGCCCCCAACCTGGGCATGTGCCCTGAGCAGGAATTGAACTGGCCATCTTTTGGTGCATGGGATGATACTCAACCAACTGAACCATACCAACCAGGGCTAAGGAAGTAATCCTTTAAAGGAGCATTTTAATTTAAAAAAAACAAAACACAAAACCTTTTAATTACTTTGGGGTAGAGTGATCTGTAGTTTCGCTTTTATTTTTGAATATGAAATAATTATTATTAATGTTAAAACAATAAAGTTATCAGAGTTGGATTTTACAATCATATTTGTAGTTTAAAACATTTTTTGATACAAGGATTCCATGAAACCTTAACATTTTTCACGTATAGATTTGTTATACAAATTAGAGAGTGTGTGAAGTTGATGTTTTTTAATTTCCAAAATTAGGATATCATAAATGAAAGTTTATGTTTAACTTAAATTTATCTGTGCATTTTGACCTTATTACTTAAAGAAAAATTTAAGTTTAGTGTCTTTGATACCTAAGTACATTACTTAGGTAGGTGAAGAAATAGTAAAATTTTAAGGTACTGGTTCTCCTCTCTAATTCTTTCACACACATACAAACAATTTAGGAATTTACTTCATTGTTCTATTTTATTTTGTAAAATTTAGCTTACAAATATTATTGCTCAATTAAGGACTTCTTAAAGACATGTTGCCTTTGAAAAACTAACTTATTCTTTGTATATTTAAAAATTAAAACTGATATAGTCTACTAATGAAATTATTGGCCAGGTAAACTTCATTTTAATTTTTAAAATTACGTATCTATTTCTGTATTTAAAGTGATGATTTTAGTGCTAATAAGAACTAACAAGTGTGACCTTATACTTACTATGGGCATTCATGAAAAATCTCATCTAAAAATTGTAAGGTTTAAAATATGCCAGTAGCTACCAGCTGCTAAAGAATTCCATTTGCGATTTTATTCTTTTGCTTCTTTGTAATTTAAATGCCTTTATTTAAAAAGTTTAACTTAAGGATATTGTAAAGTATATGGCATTTTAAGATTAGATGGTATCCAGAACATATAGTCCAATGAGTTAGTCCAATGTAATTGGAGGAATTATTAAATGACACTGACCTCATTTCCTTTAGAACAATGAAAATTAATAGTTTCACATTTTATTAGGCTGATATTCCAGATGTAGTGTACATTTAATTAAGTGTAGTTTCCTTTTAGTTATGGTATGTGTATCTGTTTTTTGTCGCAAATTCTTTCTAGTTTTACAGTTTTCCACATGTTTTCTTTCACCATTTATGATTTTTTTCAAAGCAGAGCTATAAGGATTTAAATCACTTTAGCATGCAGCAAAACAGTTCCCATTCAAACAATAAACGCCATTTTAAAAAGCCTTTAGATCTTCTGTCACTTCATAAATATAAATGTATAAAACGTTATGCAGTTGTAGTGCCCACCTGCTAATTAAATGCAGATTTTGCTCAAACTTGCTTAAAATCTGTCTATTTGTTTCAACTATGTCTCTGTTCAGAATACATATGGCCCTTGTGAAACTAATTATGCTTATGGAGCAGCTGTTAAATTTAGTGCAACTAATTTTATCCAATATTTTACATTTTAATTGATTACCTGTGAAGAAATTAGCAAATTAACACTTATTGTACAGTAACTGTATCGTCTTTTATGGTTACTTTCAGATTTAACAAGTGAGTTAGTCCCTGATGGAATAAAGACATTTCTAGGATTTTTAGATAGGAAAGTTATTGGAAGACCTTGATTATCTGGTGTGAAAATTTAGGAAGACTGATGAGTGATGCCAGGCATCTGTGTGTTCTGTATCTTAAACATGAGAAGCAGATTGGAAAGTAATGGCTTTTTCGCAGAATTTTGGTAACATATGGGCTTATCTGGATCTAAGAAGTCTTTGAAGATCTTTGAACTTGACTAAATGACTTAACCTTTGGCATAGTGGGTGGGTTATATGCTTTTTTAGAGGGGAGGCACTGGCATTCTGCATTTTTCTTTTGCTTTTTTCCTCTTTCCAATTCTACCCTTAATATTTTAGAAATGGGGGTACTGGAGATGATGATTGGGAATATTTGAATATTGACATGATGAGAATTCCAAGATATTTAATTGGCTGGTTCTACCTGTAATAAGGTGGGGTTACGTTTTTGATAATATTTCAGAAATGAGTATATGTAGATATTTATTTTCTATTTTATATATTTTATTTGAAAATGATACTGTAACCAGATCTTATCGGCAGTGTGTTGTAGTTGAAAGGATGTGGACAAACCTGGGTTCAAATTTCAGCTCTATCACACATTGGTTCTGTGACCTCTGAACTTTTCAGAGTTCATTTTCTTCAAAGCAAAAACCAAACTAAACCAAAAAACATCTCAACCCCGCCTCATCCCAAAACAAGAAAAAAAATTCCTCAAACCACCAAAAGGAGATGACATAGCAATTATATGTTTAAATACTCCAGAGAATTAAAAGAGATAAAATAGAGGAATAACAGCTAACACGCTTCTTAGCATTTAGAACATCCTTAGTAATAATAGGGTTAAATATTAGTTATACTAAGCAAGCATATTATTATGTGTACATATATTACAGCATTAATTATTATGGTAAATGGGAAATTGGTTTTGATTTTCATTTACCAGCTTTGAATTTTGATAACTAAGTTGTAAAACTTGATATGAGTTATAAGTCCAAGTAAATGTATCTGGAATTTTGATAAATATTTCAGTGGGGTGCTATAGGTAGAGAATTACTATGTCAGGAATATGTAAGCAATCCTGTTTACAAATACTATCTACAGCAACTTGATCCTCTGCCCCTATTGAGGACAGTTGACCTAGGTTCTGTAGAACATGTGGCAACTATATTGATCTAGACAGATTTCTCTAAGGCAGATGAAAGGTCAGTCAGTGGCCAAGGCTGAAGGATATTAGTCCCCTCAATTTATCTTAGTTAAAATTCAAAGTGCGTGTTTCCCCCAAAGAAATAGCATTGTTGTTGTTGGTTGTATTTGAAAGTCTTTTGGTATAATGTTTCAGGTACTTTCTATCAATTAGCTTATATGGATTGGATTGAGAAACCATTGATTTTTATGGTGAGTTTCAGATAACAGACTTATTTATACATGAGGTTTCAAATAATTTTTTTAAAGCCTCCGAATGGAAAATTTTAAGCCTCCATTAAAACAGGATAGTATAACAAACCTTCATGTAGCCCTGATCTAACTTCATCAGGTAGTATTTTGCCAATATCAAGGCATATTTTAAACTTTGCTCGGATGTATCCAGAGTACCTTTACTTTCCTCCGTTGCTAATTTAGCTCCGGGACCAATACTTGACTGTATATAATGCCTTGTGTACAGGGCAGCTCCACTCTGGCTAGTGGAATAGTATTTCTCTTGTATTCAAGATTCCCATTGCTTTCCAGTGTATGTTCTCTGGTCCCATGGAATTTCACCACACATACATATTTATAGATTGGAACTTGTCAGAAGATCTAGGGGAGCCCGCTAGAGATTTCTAGATCCCTCTCTCTGTCCAACTTCTTTTTCTTTGGTCTAATTCATTGCAAATTCTAGCCACCTTGGCCTCCTTGAAGATCTGTTTCTATGTCCTTAACTCAGCAAGGCTGCAGGGTTCTATTTGGGCTCCCTCTCCTGGTTGTGTGGCTTGTAAACTTTCTCAAGGCAGTAACCCAATCCTAGGGTTCCCTTGTTTGTTTCCTTTTTCTTGGGGAATCACTGTTCTTTGCTGCCTGTTGTATAATATCTGGAACATTAGTTGTTTCATAAATTTTTGTCTACTTTTCTAGTTTATGGTGGGAGGGCTATTCCCATAGCCTTTAACCCCTATGGGCCAAAGACCATTTAATAACAGTACTGATTATTTTATCTGTGATTTCTCTATTTTTCCTTGCCATTTTCACCAAGGGTTTATCAACCTCATTATTATTTTCAAAGAATCAACTTTTTCTTAATCTTATGATTCATTAGTTTTTGCTTTTTCCCCCCTTTATTTCTTTCCCTTTACCTTTTATGTGTATAATTTTCTGTTCTTTTTTTCTAACTCCTTGAGATGAATGCTTAATTTTTGTTAGCTTTATTCTTTTCTAATATATGTATTTAATGCTATAAATTCCCCCTTTACCTTGCTTTAGCTATAGACTACACATTTTGATGTTCCGTATTATAGTTTTCATTCAGTTCAAAATTTAAAATATCCACTGTGAGTTCATCTTTCCCATGGGTTATATTGAAATATATTACTTAATTTTTAAACATTTAGAAACTTTTCTAATTGTCTTTTGTTTATTTCTTTCTTGCTTAATTCTACTGTAGTTGGAGAACATTATCTGAATACCTTTCATCTTTGAAATGTGTTGGGATTAGTTTTATGGCCCATCATAAGGCTTATTTTAGGAATTATTACAGATACAATTGATAAAAATAAATATTACACAGTTTGGGGATCCAGTTAAGTAGGTGAATTTAACCACTTGTTCAGATATTTTATATCTTTTTTCCCCCTCTTAAAACTGGATACATTTTATCAGTTACTTAGAGAGCTCACAGACAAATCCTGATAGTTATTTGTCTGTTTAACTTTAAGTTCTGTCAGCTTCTACTTTATATATTTTGAGGCTCTGTTGTTATGCAAATTCAGAATTGCCATATATTCTTTTTAGAGTGACCTTATCATCATGAAATGTCTCTATTTCTAGGAATATTTCCTACGTTGAAGTTTGCTTTGTCTGATATTGACATAAATTCACCATCTTTCTTTTTGTTAGTGCTTGCATATCTTTTCGCATTTTTTTTTGTTTTAAAACTTAGTTTTAATATTTAACATGTTCATACTGAAAGCTATATATAGTTCGCTTATTTTTAGTCTGACAGTTTTTTTATTTTAATTGTATTTAGTCTATATTTACTGATTATATTTGGGTTTAAATCTTCCACCTTATTCTTTGTTTTCTATTTGTCCAATTCATCTTTTTTCTACTTTCTTTTTTAGTTAATTATAGTTCATTTTCTTCTCTGTTATGTTGTTAAACATTCTTTTAATTTTACTTTATGTGTTTACCCTAGAAATTGTAGCATGTCCTTGACTTGTTGGAGTCTAACATAAAGTAGTACTTCTATCACTTTTTTTCCCTCTAGCTTTGATACCTGAAGGGTAGCTTGAGTAAATGTACCATTGTGAACACCTTTCCCCTCCTTTGAGCTCTTCAAGGAAGTTGAAAGCCATTGTTTTGCTATATATCTTGTAGTTTAGAAGATTGACGCCAACTTGACTTTCTTTGTTGGTGACTTGATCGGAGTATTCATTCTTCCATTATCATTTATGTGCTTTAACTTCATCTTTATATATCTTAGAGTTGACTATGGTTAATCCATGTCTCCATTTACACAGTGGACCCTTTCTACATGTAGATTCTTTTAGTTCCAAAAGTGTTCTTGGGTTATGATTGAAGTATTATTTTTTCTGCTTTTGGAGTCTCAGGTTGGATGCTCATTTATTGCCTCTTTTTTTATTATTATTACTTTTTCTGATCCTTTCTACTAGTTTCATTTGTTAAAAGTTTATTTTTCTTGGATCTTTTATCACTAACATTTGTATCTCTTATCCTATATAATAAAGAGGTAATATGCATATTGACCATCACTCCAACACACAAGATGGCCACCCCCATGTGGTCAAAGATGGCCATCCCCATGTGGACACAAGATGGCCGCCACAAGATGGCCGGCAGGGGAGGGCGGTTGGGGGCGACCAGGCCTGCAGGGAAGGGCAGTTGGGGAGAACCAGGACTGCAGGGAAGGGCAGTTGGGGCGACCAAGCCAGCAGGGGAGAGCAGTTAGGGGCGACCAGGCCAGCAGGGGAGAGCAGTTAGGGGCGACCAGGCCTACAGGGGAGGGCAGTTAGGGGCAATCGGGCTGACAGGGGAGTAGTTAGGCGTCGATCAGCCTTGCAGGGGAGTGGTTAGGGGATGATCAGGCTGGCAGGCAGAAGCGGTTAGGGGCAATCATGCAGGCAGGCAGGCAGGCAGGCGAGCGGTTGGGAGCCAGCAGTCCTGGATTGTGAGAGGGATGTCTCACTGCCCATTTAGGCCCCATCCCAGTGGGGTCCCAGATTGGAGAGGGTGCAGGCTGGGCTGAGTGACACACCTCCTCACCCCCGTGCATGAATTTCATGCACTGGGCCTCTAGTATGCTATATTTAATGTTGGATTATTGTGTTACAGTCTCTTCTGTTTTATAGGTTGTTTTTTTTTGTGGGGCATATATGTATCACCTGAAAAATTTGATTCTTTGTTATTGTTTTTATTACAGTTGTTTTGTATGGATGTTGGATTATTTTTTGTTGTTGTTCATGATAATGTGAAGCATTTTCCTGGATCAGGAGTAACAGACAGTATGATGGAAGGACTGAAGGTTTTGGGTGACTTATAAGTTGTTTTGAATGATGCTGTGCTATTATTAATACAGTGAGGTAGAGTTTCTTTATTAAATGGAAAACTTTATTGGAAAAGCTAGATCTATTTTTAAATTCTTTGATGTCATCTGTTTTTATAGAGCCCTGAGCTTTACTACCTTATTTTCTAGTTTTCTTTTACCACCATGCCATCAGTGGACATTTACCTTTTTCAAGTATATCTCTTTCCTAGAGTGTAGGTCCTTTAAAAAAAAAAATTTCCTTGTTATGATTTTAGTTGGATTTTGGTTGGGGATGAAAGTAGATGCTCATGTTCAAAATGCCAACCTGATATGTAATCCATGTTAGTTTATTCCATGTGTAATTTTTAAATTTAATTTTAATATCGGTTTTATTTTATAGCAAATACAGTCTTCTTTTGTAGAACTCTACTTAGGAGATTATTTGAAGTATTGTAGTTTTTTGAAAAATAATATATTAGGATATTTGTTTTGATTCCATGTGTTTAGAACTTATTAGCCAATTAAGAAACGTGACAAATTGGTTCTTGAGGGCAGTAATTCATTTTATGTAAGGGTGTTATGGTGATTCTTCCTATTTTGTAGATATTGAAGGCATTTATCTGGTATAATAAGACATACTGCTGTCCATTTATTGCTTATATATTGTGTGTTCTAGAGTGCCACATTTTTTATCAAACGTTTCTTTGCTTATAATATATCTCCATATTGGCTTGGGCACTCTAGAGACTTCTAGAGTGATTTATCAGAAAAATATGTATTTGAGAAATGAGGGACAAATTCACATCTTAAAGTTTAATATAGTTCCTTTGACCTTTTTTTTGTCTTTGTCTGGTCAGGATAGGCATTTCGTTATTCTGATCTGTTACTTCTTAATTGAGATCCTTCAAATATATAATTAAAGTTATTTAAAGTAAATGGGGTTGTTCATATGTCTAAGACATGAGTTTTACTCAAAGTTGTGTAAAGTAATTCTCATGACAACTAAGAAGTCAGCAGCTTAATTCATTTTAATCTGTGATTTCACGGTCCTTTATAACAGCCTTTAATAATGTTGTTTTGCCCATGGGTTTTTTAAAAATATGTTTTTATTGATTTCATAGAGGAAGAGAGAGGGAGAACGAGATAGAAACATCAATGATGAGAGAGAATCATCAATCGGCTGCCTCCTGCAAACCCCACACTGGGGATCAAGCTGCAACCTGGGCATGTGCCCTGACCGGGAATCAAACCTTGACCTCCTGGTTCATGGGTTGACAGTCAACCACAGAACCACACCAGCCAGGCATGTTTTGCCTATGTTTTGATTTGCTTTCTTTTCCCCATGTATACTTTTTTTCTTGTAGCCTATAAGTAAGATTAAGAGGCCTACAATATCAGGATCAAAATAATAAACATTAACACATCGGGATAGTGATATTTTAAAACATTACTTTTTTTAAAGTATAAAACTTACTACTTTTCTTATATCGTAGATGACCTAACTTATAAATCTGCCATTGCTATCATAGTTTATAAGCCACACCAGCAACATTTTAAGGAGAATATTTGAGACTACCATACATGGGTTACTTGTATGAAGACATATGGTGAATAATGAGCAAGATGTTTTTGGAGAATGGCAAGCATTTGCTTTCTACAGTGGAATCTGTGTTAGGGAAAACCATAAAATCAGTTTGGGGATAATTGATTATTTAATGAATTGGGTAAGTTGAGAAGATTAAAGATTGGAAAAGTTGCTATAGGGAGGGTGGGACAGATAGTAATTGATAGAAGGCCTCTAATGCAGTGTCAAGTTTTGCTATGATGGTGATAGAGTGATCATATGTCTGTGGGACAGTGCCAGTTTAGGCCTGTTTTTCTTATGTTTCAGTGCCCTATTTGACTGAAAAAAAAAATTCCTTTTATTCTCCAAAGGCTTGGATAATAGGTGATATGATTTTCCTGTTAATAGTAAAGTAGTGAAGATCATGTATTTGGCTGCTGGTGGTTTTCCTGTAGAGAAGACATGGATCATTAGCCAAGATTATTAGTATTTGCCTTCATATACAAAAGAAAAACTATATTGAAAATTGAAACGAGCAGTCCTTGTGCCAACCTTATGATTTTAAAAGTCTGTGAAAATCAGAATGATGCTCATTACTAGATTAGCTACGGTATGAGGGAAACATATTTCATATGCTCCTGATTCAGATTTTACTCATTGATTCAGGTTAGCACAGTCCTCAGTAACTTCTTACTCTGTGGCTGCTTCCTCCCAAATCACTTGTCTGCTATCTCACAGTTCAGTCAGGTACTATCTCCTTTTTGTAGACAAGGAAACAGATGCCCAGAGAGGAAATAATTTGCTTGAGGACACCATTGTATGAAGAGTTATTTTTTTAACACAACACTTCGGTAACTTTAGGTATATTAATAGAACATACATTTCATTTTTAAGGTACAGTAAAAATGTGATTTCACCATAATCTATTTCATCTATAATCCACAACTGGTTGCACATTTTGTCCAACAGTAGGTTGTTGTTGTTTTTTAACTAACCACTAAGAAAAGTGCTTATATTAAAGATTTATTTTTTTTAAAGAAGCTCTTCAAGTTTTGTTGTTAGAGTTTAAAATAAATTTAACTTATTTGTCTTTTGTTACTCTAATTTTAACTATCTAAGTGAAGATTAGTGGCCAGAATCATATTTTGGTTCTGAACAATTTAGAACAAACTTAATATATTGTATGTATATACAGACATAATTTATAAATAGTGGCTGAGGTTATCACAGAAAAGGCCCCCTTCATTATTATTATTATTATTATTATTATTATTACTTTCTTTTCATCAGAAAACTTTAAATTCTGACTGATTATTATTAAAATATTTTAGGATAATCTGTTAAATTTTTAATATATCCACATATAATAGAAACTTTAATTATAAATGAATAAGGTAACAACTGTGGGGGCAATAAATTGTGATGATAAATTAAAATTTTATTTTTAAAGACAATTTATTAAGATAACATTGTATAAATTTCAAGTGTACAACTTTATAATAAGACGTAAGGAAATAAGCTCATATTGACATTCCTTGCAAAAAATATTGTAACTTCTCAAAACTATATATGTATTAAAAAACATGTTTGTGATCTTATGATACAACTAGTGGCCCGGTGCACGGATTCGTGCATATTTACAGGAAATTAATTAGAAGAAATATTTTAATATCGTTATTTGCCATTTCTCTATAATAGAAGTGTCAGAGATTAAAGAAAATTAGTAAAATGTATATGAAAACAATATATACATTTATTAATAAGTAAACAATAACAACATGATATAACAACAACAAAGACATGATATAAAAACAACATTGATAAAAACAATGTCTGATATAAATTGATTAAACTTATTCTAATATCTTCCTGTATATCACATTAAGAGTAAAAACACTTTCAGAGTGCTTGACTAATTTCCCTTGTGATGAAGTATTTACAACTTTAACTTTAATGTCACATGCTCTTCGAACTCAAGAGAAAGCAACATATAACTGACCATGTCCGAAGACGAGTTCAGGTAGGAATATTCCTACTCTGTCTAGAGTGTGTCCTTGTGATTTATTAGTAGTCATCACAAATGCTGGCATCACGGGAAACTGTCTTCAAATTAATTTAAATGGGAGGCCAGTGTCAGACGGGGACAAATCAATTCTTGGAATCAGAGCAACCTCTTCTTCTGCAGATCCTGTTAATACTTCAGTTTCAATTATGTTAGGTCTCAATCTTTTGATAATAAATCTAGTACCATTACAAAGACGCCATTTACTATTAAGTTTTCTCATTAGCATGATGATTGCACCTACTTTCAATTTTAATTTATGACACGGCATTCCCAAAGGTGTAATACTATTAAGAAATTTGATGGGAAAATTTTCCTTTTCGGCATCATCCATTGAATCGATGGAATCATCACTCAAATAGTTGTGAAAATCTTCATCGAGTATATCCAAAATTTCTTCATTTTTTATGAACGTGCTCATTTTTTGGATATATTTAGATACATTTTTAATATTATCTGTAGATATACTATTTCCAAAGGTAGCTTCAATAATAGATTCGTTACAAATCATTTCATGGGGGATTTCAATAATATCCATTCCGAGAGCTTTATATGTATCGCACATGCGTGAGTAAACGTCTATTTTTAAATTGGCAGTGTGCGTCACGTACCGGCCAGTTGGTCGGTTGGACGTACGTATGGTTAGTCATTTAGCCTTTAATATCTTACACAAGAGGCCCGATGCATGAAATTTGTGCAAAAGTAGGCCTTCCTTCCCCCCACCTGCCGGCACCAGCTTCCCTCTGGCACCTAGGACCTGGGCTTTCCTCTGGCCGCTGGCCGGTACCCAGAACCCAGGCTTCCCTCCGGCCGCCGGCAGGCACCCGGGACCCAGGCTTCACTTACAGCCCTGGCTTTGTCCAGAAGGTCATCTGGAAGGACGTCTGAAAGGACGTATCGTCTAATTAGCATGTTACGCTTTTATTATTATCTATACTAATAAAAGCCTAGGTGGCCCTTGGGCCCTCACACCCCCATGTCATCACAAGATGGCTGCCCCCATGTCATCACAAGATGGCCGGCAGGGGAGGGCAGTTGGGGGCCTTCGTGCCTGCAGGGCAGGGCAGTTGGGGGCAATCGGGCTGGCAGGTGAGCAGTTAGGTGTCAATCAGGCCAGCAAGGGAGCAGTTAGGGGGCGATCAGGCTGGCAGGCAGAAGTGGTTTGGGGCAATCAGACAGGCAGGCAGGCGAGCAGTTAAGAGCCAGCAGTCCCGGACATCCCCTGAGACGTCCCAGATTGAAGAGGGTGCAGGCTGGGCTGAGGGACCCCCCAGTGCACGAATTTTGTGCTCTGGGCCTCTAGTAGATAATAAAAGCCTAATATGTAAATTGACCGAACAGCAGGATGACCGGTCATTATGACGCGCACTGACCACCGGGGGCAGATGCTCAATGCAGGAGCTGCCCCCTGGTGGTCAGTGTGCTCCCACAGGGGGTGTGCCGCTCAGCTAGAAGCTGGGCTCATGGTTAGCAAATGCAGCGGCAGTGGTGGGAGCCTCTCCCACCTCTGCAGCAGCGCTAAGGAGCAGCGAGCAGGCAGGTGGTAAGGAGCGAGGGGTCCAGACTGCGAGAGGGCGCAGGCCAGGCTGAGTGACCCACCCTCCAGTGCACCCACCCCCAGTGCACGGATTTTGTCACCAGGCCTCTAGTATATAGATAATGCTCTTCATTTACTGAGTGAACCCGTTAGGGCTAAAAGAGGATAGACATTACTACCACTGAAACCCGTGTAATTCTCTTCCCGACCAACATATATCCTAAATTCCCAGGCCTAGTTCATGTGATCTTTCTATCACCCACATTCTTAAGTTTTGATCATTTGTGCTTGCTCTTTTCATTTTTGCTTGATAGGTCTAGCTAAGGATTTACCAAATTTATTGATATTCTCAGAGGACCAGATTTTGACTTTGTTAAATTTCTTTATTGCTTTGTAGTACATTGATTTTGCTCTCCAATGTTTCCTTCCTTCCACCTGTTTACTTTGCTCTTCTTTTTCTAGGTTCTTAAGGTGAAACTTTAGGTAATTGATTTTAGACCTTTCTTCCTTTTAATATCAACATTTAAAGCTATAAATAACTCTGCTAAACATGTCTTCATCTACAAATTCACCTATGTTGTATTTTCATTATCGTTTAGTTTAAACATTTAAAAATTTTTATTGTAATTTCTTAGTGGTGCATGAATTATTTAGAAGTATATTATTTATTTTTTAGATATTTGGTTTTTTTCAAGATGTTTTATTGTTATTGAATTCTAATATAATTATGCTGTAGTCAGATAAACATATTTTGTGTGATTTTTTACTTATGAATTGACCCTTTGGTCATCATGAATTTTCCATTTTTATTTTGGGTGACACTCTTAGTTTCTGTAGTCTAGTTTATCTCATTTTAATATAGTCACTCCACCCTTCCTGTGTTTATTGTTTACATGATATATCAATTTTTAGCCATTTATTCTCAACCTATCTGTGATGTATATATAAAGAACATATCTCATAGGCAGCATGTAGTTATGTATGGCTTTTTAATTCATTTGGACAAGCTCTGCTTTTTAATTAAAGTATTTAGTCCATTATTCGTAATGTATTTATTGATATGTTTAGATTTAAGTCTATCATTTTATTATTTGTTTTATGTTTGAGCCTCTGTTTTGAGGGTTGTTTTTTTTGTTTGTCCTTTCCAGCCTCCTTTTGGATTAATGAATATTTTTAAGAATTCTCTTTTGTTCATTTTTTTTTACTTTTAGCTATATACTTATTTGCATTATTTTCCTGAAGTGGTTGCTCTAAGGATTTTGCGTTCTGTCTCATTATTATGCCTTTATTATTTCACTGTATTTGGAGTTACTGTTTCATCATTCAGATGTAGCATAGAAACTTTATAACTGTATAGGTCCATTTACCTGCCTCATGCTTTATTTTTTATAGAGGTTGTGTATATTATATCTACCTTCATTATAACCCTTTAGTAAGACATTTTAAATTTTACTTTAAGCATAAATGCATATGTGTTGTGTGTGTGTGTGTGTGTGTGTGTGTGTGTGTGTGTGTGTGTGTGTTTACCATTTTTAGTGGGCTTCATTCCTTCCTAAAAATCCAAGTTTCCATCTGTTATCATTTTCTTCAGCCTGAAGAACTTACTTTAGGATATCTTGTGATATTGATCTATTACTGATGATTATGTTTTACTTTTTCTTTACCTTAAAAAATGTCGTAATTTTACTTTTATTTTTGAGGTATATTTTTGCTGGTTATAAAATTTTGTGTTGAAATTTTTATTTTACCATGGTAATAATTTTATACCACTGTCTTCTGATTTCCATTGTTTCCGATGAGAAACCAGCAGTAATTGATATTATTGCTCTTCAAAATGTAATGTGTTTGGGGATTTTTCCCTGAATACTTTTAAGATTTCTCTTTACTTTTTGATTCATCAGTTTTACTATGGTTTTACTAGTCATGGTCTTCATATTTATATTGTAGTTAACTGAACTTCTAGAATCTATACAATTGTCTTTCACTAAATTTGGGGAAATTTTGACCACCACTTAAAAATTTTGCTTTCTTTCTCATTATTTTCTCTATTTCTGGGTTTAAATAAACATGTTTGACACATTAAAAATATTATCACACAGATCCCAGAGGGTCTGTTTTTCTTTTCTTACTAGCAATTTCTTCTTAGTTCTTCAGATTGGATAATTTCAATTGATTTATTTTTTAAGTGCATAGATTATTTTCTTTGTTGTTACCAATGTGCTTTAAAGCTCATTGAGCATAATTATAATTTCAGATAGTGTATGTTTTTATTTATAGAACTGCTATGTTTTTTAGCTTTATATTCATTACACGCATGGTTATTTTTACTACTTTAAAATCTTTGCTTGCTATTTCCAATATCTAGTTCATCTCAGGGTTGGTCTCTATTGACTATTTATTTTCTTGATAATGGATCCAACTTTTAATGTTTCGTCGTATAGCTAGTAATTTTGGATTTAATTCTGGACATGGTGAATGTCATGTTTTGAATACTCGGGATTCTGTTATATTCCTCTGAAGAATACTGATTTTTTTTTCTTGTTTTAGCAGAAAATTAACTTAGTTAAATTAAAATTGAAAAAATCTTGTCTCTAGGGGGGCAGTTGAAATTTTAGTTCAATTTTATTTTATCTTTGGCTGTTTGGAGTATGCACAATGTAGGGTTCAGCTAGAGATTTGAATAGAGTTTACATACAGAGTTTTAGCTACCTCCTCTGACAGCTTTCCAAAATTACCCTTTTGTTTTCCTTTTGCGGTGGTTGCCCTGCGCCTTTCTTCTGGTTTTTCAGGCCAGAAGTTTTTTGTTGTTGGAGTTATAGCTGTATTGCATGGCATAGACTCAGGCTTGTCCTCAGAAAAGAAGCTGATAAAAGGGGAAATTTTCTCATCGCTGTTTTTGTTTTCCGACTTTTGGCCCTCTATAGAATCTGTCTTCTTTTGGTCACTGTCCAGTACCTTCAGATAGTTGCTTTTTATAGTTATCTATAAGATTATCAGTCTGGTAGAGGCTTTTTTTTTTTATCACTACTGTGAGGCAGAACTTGGAGTTTTTTACTTTTTAAAAGGACACCGTACATCCTACCAAATACTGTTACTCATTTAATACAAAGAATAGCTAGATTAGAGTAGAGGCATAGTTTTATTGTAACAATTAGAAATAATAAATAAGGTTGACTTTATTTAGAAGCAGAGATTGTAGGCATAGGGAAGACTCTATCCTTGGATACTAGATTAGATACATTTAGATTTGTTATATTATCTGAGGAGACTTGAGTAATCAAGACTTGATTTGAACTTTTAAAACTTTTACTTGCAAACACTTTTTGACTAAACTTTAATTTCCTGTAAAGTTGACAACAAATATACCCCTCATGTATCATTTTAACTGAGAGTGCTTATTTATAAATAATCATACTTAGATGCTTGTTTCACAGAATTAAACTAAATCCTTTTCTTTCACATAATTTTAAAGGATATTTTCTTTTCATAATACAAGATATGCACTAAATGTATTTAATAAAATCTATTCTCTATAGGTCCAGGTCAAGACCTCGTCCACGTTCCCATAGTCGAAGCAGTGAAAGGTCCAGTCACAGAAGAACACGTAGTCGATCTCGGGATAGAGAACGACGTAAAGGCAGAGATAAGGAGAAAAGAGAAAAGGAGAAGGATAAAGGCAAGGACAAGGAATTACACAACATCAAACGTGGGTAAGTTGATATTTCCAAGAACATTAAGCAAATCTTAAGCAGAGTTAACTCAGTGATTCTATGGCAGTGTTCAAACTAATTTCATTCTTGGAGGATTTTCTTGGATGGAAAAAAGAGGCGAATACAATAGGGAACAAAGAAGGAGTAAACCAAATAGTTACCTCGATTTTTTACTGTGTTTTCTATTCCTATTTTTATTTACTTATATAACAAATCTTAGACACACAAAATAATAGCGCTGTCAAAGCTTAGTATCTCAGTAAAGAAAAATTTGCATAATTCTTTAGAAAAGTTCTACATTCAATTTTACTTATCATAAATATGAATTTAAAATTTGAAGACTACTGAATGATTTACTATTGGTTAGGTCTCTTTCAGTATAGAATGGGGACTTGGTCAATATTAAGGTGTATGTGTATGTTATAGTGTCTGTGCATACAGGACCCGGAATTTATTTTTTCTGGAATTGATATTATTGAAACAGTTACTCTAGCTCTGTCCATTTGGAGGGTGAAATTCACTCATAACTGTTTATTAAATTAGAAGCTGTTAAAATGAAATAGTAAGTTTGGGTTAATAGCTTAAATTACAGCTTTTTATTTGTTTTACGCAAAACTGACATTGATATCTCTTATTCTATGAAGTAAAACATCTTGGAATTTATCTCCTTTTGTTAGTCTTTCAACACCTTACATATATTCACTTTAATACTTCAATAAAAAGTGTTTATTTTTGATGTATCAATCAGATTTTAGTGTTAAGTTGAAGAGCTTACCAGGATCTTGGATATGTTTTTTTTTTTGAGACCTTGATTCTATGAAGAATTAAGTTTATTAAAGTATATAGAACTCTTCTCTAATCCTTTTCTTTTCCCAGTTGTCTGTTCATTTTTCATTTCCAGATTTACAGTGATATTATATAAACCTCCCTAGATTGTTGATTTTTAAGTGTTTGTTGAAATAATAAATTTGTAGTGGATTTTGGAATAGGATAACATTATTATGTTACTTTCTTTCTCATGATTACCCCACAATCATTATTACAAACTAAGTAGTTGTGATCATGAAAAATTCTGAGTTCTATTCTTTTCTATTTTTAAATGTTATAGGAGAGGAGATAGTGTTAGATATCTGGCTATGAGAATAGGAAAGCTGAGTTAGCCAGAGTTGGTAGAATGGAATGAGGACCAGAGAGAGTGTGGCGGAAATCTATTGATAAAGGGAGAAACTTGGGAGGATGATAGATTTGAAGAGAGGATGTAGAATAGGTTTCTGAGACTGGAAAATATGGACTAAAAGAATGAATAAATTATGTCAATGAAGGAACTGCCTTGCTTCTTGTTCCTTTTTTCCCTTTTGGTTTATACTTTAGATACTACATGACTATGAGAAATATGACTATGCTTTTTAATACTCATTAAATTTTTGCTTTTTAATCTCACTAACTTTTAATTTTTTAGAGTAATATTTGCACAGTTGTATAAAATTGATATTATATAAAGCATTATTTTGTGAATTTTAAAGGTAAGAAAAATTAGAGCATGAATAAAACATGGAGGTCAGATGGTTTCAGGAAAGATTCTCATATGGTAGGGTCTGGGCTAGATTTACAGGTTAGACTCTTATTTCATTTAGTGTTGAGGTGTTCAAGGGACTCATTCCTGGGTAAAAGGTTCACAAGCCCATACTGTATTTGTCGTTACTTCTTACTCAGCAGAGGGAGTGAACAAAGTCCAAACAAGAGGGGCCAGTTGAAGGGCCCTGGGTACTAACACCAAAAAGCTGTGAGTAGCCTGATTCGGTCATCTCCATGATTTTAGTAGACCATAGTACAGGGTGGTGCTATGTCAGGGTGCCCTGTCTCCTGGTTAGTGCTAAGAACACACAAATTCATACATTTTGGTATATCCTGAAGTCAGGTGTTTTGGTTTTTTTGTGGGGTGTGTGTGTCAGTGTATGCATGTAATATGGTAATATGTATATATGTACAGATACATCCTCCTTTGTTCCAAAAATGATTTATCTTTTTAAAAAAATTATGTGTTTATTTTCTAAATCTGCGATTTAAGCTATTCAGGGTAGAGAATGTGTCTTATACTCTTTTGTATTACTCATAGTACCTAATGTACATGTTAGTTGATAATAAATATTTACAGGCAGTCCTCGGGTTACGTCAAATTCGATGTATGTCATTTTGTGGTTACGTCGCCATCTCCCATTTACAGTATTTATAAAAAAAAAGTTCCGTCATTTCGACGTATGTACATATGTGCTTTATGTTTTTTATTATTTATTTACCACAAGTAAAGGTCAGGAATTATCTTTCTTTTAATTTTTTTTTACTGTTTCACTTCATTACTGCTGTGTATGTGCTCCATGTGAGTGACGTAGGTGCTTATGTAGGTGGGTTCCGACTTACGGCGAAAATGGAGTTTCGTCGTGCCGTAGGATCGAATCTCTGACATAACCCGAGGACCTACTGTATTGGTGATTGATCAGATATGCTCATTCATTCATTTGTTCATTTTTTAAGTCAATAGTATTTAAATGCCTTCTATTTGTCAAGTACTGTTAGGGAATAGGGACGTGTAATGGTAGGGGATTTCATGCAGGTCCATAAATAAGCATATATGGAAGGGAAGATAATATAAGTAATTACAGTAACATCATATGAGCTAGGATGCTTTGGTCATAACTAACAAAACCAGGGACAGCAACATTTTTTTCTAGATAGTAAATAATTTAGGTTTTCTAGGCCATATGTGTTTATTGCACCTGTTGAACTCTGCCCTTCCAGCACAAAAGCAGCCATGGATAATACGAAATGAACAGCATGGCTGTGTTCCAGTAAAACCTAAAATAGATAGTTGTCAAGATTTGGCCCAAGGGTTGTAGTTTGTCAACATCTAGTTTAAGCCATAAGTACACTTATTGCTAATATAACAAATAGTTTGGAGGTAAGCAGACCCAGCCCGTTTTATCCTTCCAACAGGCCAATCTTAGCATATTAGCTTTCATCTTCAGTTGTTTTGTTTTTCTCTTTTTAAAATATTTTTTCCTTCTTTGTCTTTTTTGTTTGTTTGTTTTCCTTTTTATTTCTTCATCTTCAGTTTTGACACATTCCAGTTGAAAGATATTTCTATGAACATTAGGTAAATTGGTTGATCTAGAGTAGTCAACATGTCAGGGAGGGGCTCTCAAAAGAAGAGGAAGAAAGAGATGGGAAAGAATGTTGCATGCAACACAAACTTCATATGGAAAGACTTGGAAGCAAGCAAGGAGGATATTTGAGGAACTGAAGTCTTATAGAGCTTGGTTTAGAGTAGAAGAGAAATAATGATGAGAGATGATTACTGGAATACCTTATAAGGTATGTCAAGGAGTTTAGAGTTAATTCTAAAGGCAATGAGAAGCCAGTGACTTTTCAAATAGAGTACTGTATTTTCCGGCGTATAATACGACTGGGCGTATAAGATTTTCCTGGGTTAAAAAGTCGTCTTTTATGCCGGAAAATACTGTGTGTTTGTGTGTGTGTGTGTGTGTGTGTGTGTGTGTGTTTATACCGTATTTTCTGGCGAATAAGACAACTTTTTAACCCAGGAAAATCTTATATGCCGGAAAATACGGTAATGATATGATCATTACTACATGAGGTATGAACAGAATGCTTTACTTACAGGGAACATAATAGTAAGCATCTAACATTTATTATTCCCATATTAGCTTTTCAGTAGATGGATACTGTCCCCAGAAATGTACCCATCAAGACTTCTGGAATATTTTGTTCAGACAGTTGAGTTTATACTTTTCTTCCTTTGCATAACTTTCTGAAGCTTTTCTGAAGCCTTATAACTTTAGAGAGAGGTAAGAATTTCACCCCGCACATACATATACATAACCTGACAACTGAAGTAGTTCTTTTCGGTGGGTATTGGAAGGGGAATATATTTAAATAGAGTTTCTTTTAAAAAAATATATTTTTATTGATTTTAGAGAGGAAGGGAGAGGGAAAGAGAGATAGAAACATCAATGATGAGAGAGAATCATTGATTGGCTGCCTTCTGCACGCCCCCTACTGGGAATGGAGCCTGCAACCTGGACATGTACCCTCGACTGGAATCAAACCCGGGACCCTTCAGTCTGCAGGCTGACACACTATCCACTGAGCCAAACTGGCTAGAGCTAAATAGAATTTTTTGTACTGAAATGTGACTTCACTAAATCAATTGACTTTCAATCTTTCTGAGAATATGTATTGAAGCCACTGGGATAATAGTGAAATTGGGCTTCAAATGTAGCCCACAGCCTATAGTTACCTATTTATAAAATCTTTCATTAAAACGTTGACTATTCAATGCAATTAAATATTAGCTATATCACAACTATTTTAGGTATGTCTTTATAGACTAAAAATGCAGAAAACATACCAATGGAGGCAATATATGCTTTTGTTCATAGGAATTGCTACCTTTGAACATGTAGCTGTTTTGAGTAGCATATCTTTTTAAAGTGTGCTACGGTGTTTACCTCTTGGTAAAGTTAAATTGCAAAAAATTACAATTTTTGCTCATTTTAAGTCATTCATAACTTTTCTCCTTATAGGACAAGTTATTCTTTTTGAGTCTTAATTTATTCTTCTGTTAAATGGGGATAACAATATTTCCAAAGCAATAAGTGTTTAAAGCAGTGTATAAAAGAAGTCCAGTACCATGTAGTAGTCATACTTTATAGATATGTTAGTTATGGCTTTGACCTTGGCAGTGTTCCAGTGTCTTCAATTGTAGCGTTTCATGTAATAAATTCCTGTTGATGAGGTTTTTCTTACCAAGTGCTTGGCAGAAGATGTTGTGATTTGGGAATGCTGGACCCTTGAGTTTTGACAGTAGTTACATACTCCTGTCATATTTTTCCTTATCTCTTATTTCTTTATGCAGCAGAAAGTCATTTATGCTAATTTACCCCTATTTGCATATAGGTTATAGAGTTCTGTGGTGCAGGGTGTGCTTAGAACTCCTTTTAAGTGTCTGTTTGGATCAAAGCAGGGCTGTGTGATAGCTGTTGTCTGACACCAAGCTGTGTGGTGTTGTTTTCATTAAACATTTATCACACTTCGAATGTGACAGCAGGCAACTTTGTACCAGGATAACATGTTTTCATGCAAAATTTATTAAAAAAGATGAGATTTTGTAGAGATCTTGTTGCCTTTCACCAGTGGCGAAGGGTAAATGTTTGGTTCGAAAGAAGTATACCTTTAACACGTGTCATTGTAACATGCAAAGAAGCTTCCTACTATCAATTTTGTTAAGTTGGTAAACAAATACATCTTTATGTAAGTGTGTGCACTGGATTTTTCTTGCTTTTTAAATTAAAGTTTTTACAATTTCTTTGTGAATTGAATGAATACCATAACAGTGGCCCATTATGATGTTGGACCTTTTATATTGCAATGAAATTTACCACCCAATTTCCATTGTACAGGTTTGAGTATTTGTCACTAGATATTAGTTTTGCAATAGAAACCATAATTTTCAAAAAGGGAATCTAACATAACAAAAAGAATATTCAGCAAAAGCAGGAGACAAGGTTTCATAAGTTCTCCCCCAGGTCACCACTGTTCTCTTATTTATTATGTCAGTACATTTTAATTATCTCAGACTTTGCCTGATGGGATTTGATTTGAATTATGCCTGATAGAGATTACATGGCATGAATTGTAGGCTCATTCTTTCTTTTTGTGGTTGCCTGACTGAGAAAGGCCTTGGAATGAGAGAAGGCACTTTTATTTTCCTTTTGCATTCTTTAGAGGCTGAGGAATTACAGTTATATGAAGAAGTTAGTGAGAGAATGACAGTCTCATGCTGTATTTTTCAGTAAGTTTTATATGGACTATCAAAAACTTGGGATCCTTTTCAAGAGGTGTTACAAAAATTATGTTGGAATTAACATTCAAGAGTAAAAGGAGAGAAGTGAGTGGTGGGTAAAGGAAAGAACTTTGTCCTAGAAACCATATAGAAGCCACATAAACCTTCAGATTCTTACTCATTGTGCTTTGGAGGTATTAAAGGATAATTTTTTAAAAAGGTAAAATCATGGCTCATAATCTGTATAGATAAAAGGCTAAGTGACCGACATCCGTACATCCGTCCGACCAACTGGTACATATGACGCACACTGGAAATTTAAAAATAAACTTTGACATGCGCATGTGCCATACATATAAAGCTCTCGCTGGCGCTAATTTGAATGTTGCATTTGGTGGGAAAGTTCTTTTCAGAGGGGATTTTTGTGCTGCCATGCTATGCGATTGGCCATAGTACAAACACGTTTAAAGTACTGTAGTGTTTGGGGATGTTTCAGACAGTTGTCTCTTAAAACAAATATGAGATCAGAGGATTCTGCTTATAGCGAATGGCTAGTAAAACTTGGAGATGGCAAACTTGATAGCAGTTTTCATTTAAGAGTAGATATTATTGAAATCCCCCATGAAATAATTTGTAACGAATCTATTATTGAAGCTACCTTTGGAAATAGTATATCTATAGATAATATTAAAATATATCTAAATGTGCGATTCTTTGTCCAAAAAACGATCACGTTCATAAATTAAGTGAAGAAATTTTGGATTTACTCGATGGAGATTTTCACAACTATTTGAGTGATGATTCCATCGATTCAACGAATGATGCCGAAAAGGAAAATTTTCCCGTCGAATTTCTTAATAGTATTACACCTTCGGGAATGCCGTGTCATAAATTAAAATTGAAAGTAGGTGCAATCATCATGAATGATAATGAGAGAACTTAATAGTAAATGGCGTCTTTGTAATGGTACTAGATTTATTATAAAAAGATTGCGACCTAACATAATCGAAGCTAAAGTATTAACAGGATCTGTGGAAGGAGAGGTTGTTCTGATTCCAAGAATTGATTTGTCCCCGTCTGACACTGGCCTCCCATTTAAATTAATTCGAAGACAGTTTCCCGTCATGCCAGCATTTGTGGTGACTACTAATAAATCACAAGGACACACTCTAGACAGAGTAGGAATATTCCTACCTGAACCCGTTTTCGGACATGGTCACTTATATGTTTCTTTCTCTCGAGTTCGAAGAGCGTGGGATGTTAAAGTTAAAGTTGTAAATACTTTATCACAAGGGAAATTAGTCAAGCACTCTGAAAGTGTTTTTACTCTTAATGTGGTATACAGGAAGATATTAGAATAAGTTTAATCAATTTATTAGTCATTGTTTTTATCAATGTTTTTCTTTTATATATTTATTGTTCAGATTATTACAGATGTTCCTCTTTCCCCCCCCCCCATAGCTCCCCTCCACCCGGTCCAACCCACCCCAGGCCCTCGTCCCCCCCCACTGTCCTCGTCCATAGTTGTAAGATCTTTGTCCAATCTCTTTCCACACCCCCCACGCTCCCTTCCCCCCGAGAATTGTTAGTCCGCTCCCTTTCTATGCCCCTGATTCTATTACATTCACCAGTTTATTTTGTTCATCAGATTTTTTATTCATTTGATTTTTAGATTCACTTGTTGATAGATATGTATTTGTTGTCACTTTGTTGTTCATATCAATATTGTTTTTATATCATGATTTTGTTGTTGTTATATCATGTTGTTATTGTTTATTAATTATTTTATTATTTTCATATACATTTTACTAATTTTCTTTCATCTCTGACACTTATAGAGAAATGGTGAATAGTGATATTAAAATATTTCTTCTAATTAATTTCCTTTCACTGTGCACTGGGCCACTAGTATATACATAACACACTCCAAAGGTATTACTTAACTCACTAATTAATAGTAATTAGTGAAATATTACAAATAGCTCAAAGGAGAATGCAAAGAGTGGGCACATATGTAGGCCAGCAGGATATAGGACACAAAATTGCTTAATAGATTCAAAGCTGACTTTTTCCACATGGGGAGGGAAATCAGTTACAACTCCACTGGACAAAGTTAATATGCTTATCTATAAAAATAATCACTAGCATTGCTATCAATTATCTCTAATTTGTGGAATTTAAAAACATCTCAGACAAAGAATGGTGGCAAGGTTGAGATAACTTAGAAAGGCATCCTGGAGACGACTCCCAGTAATCTCCTTTGTTCATCTCAATCATTTTGAATTTTTCCCAACAGAGTAAGTTATTATTTTTGAGCCTTAAATTTATTCTTTTGTAAAATGGGGATAATGATCATTGACAAAGTGTAAATACTAGAAGCAGTGTATAAGTCAAATCTCAATTAATGAGAGTTATTATTTTTATTAGTAACACCAATTTAATGATTGATTCTTGTGACTACCAGTTTCTCAGCTATCATTCTTTTTCCCCCCCCCCCCACTTTGCATCTTTTTAAAGGCAATCCCCTCAGCCTGAAATACTCTTTCTTCTCTACCTCTTTGCCATTTCCATGTATATTTTGGGGTTCACTTTAGATGTCACTTCATGAAGTATTCCCCACCCCTCTCTAGTGTGCCCTGCAGTTAGTGCCCTTACATGTATATCTAATCTGAATAGAAAACTTTGTAATTTTGTAACTCTAAAATTTTATAATTGCCAGATTATATGAACCTGCCAGGAGCCAATTCCAGCATGTCATAATTACAAGAGTTTTATCAAAAGGGTGATGAAACTTGGGGCTCAACAAGGGCTGAGTCACATATGTAATTACCTGTTGGAATGGCTGGAAAGGCACTTCCCCCAAACCTGAATAGGATGATTGTTTACTGCCAGACAGCTCAGGGCATCTCAATCTACATGTTATTGCCTCCTGTTGGCCAAACACCTGAACAGCTGTAGGCTATTCCCCAATCTGACAATGCTTCTGTACCCTACCCTTTGAAGTATATTATCTCCACCTTGCCTTAGGACAAATTGTGTTAATAAAAAGCAAGGGGTCCTGAGTCAAGGGAAGTCTTTAGCTCCTTTAGCTGAAGCCCCTATGACCCCCAATGCCTCTCAAAACTATCTTTCGTCTTTGGACTCCTTATTGAATCTACGCACAGCCTTTCTCAGATTGCTGAAACCCTTCGTAGCTGGGACAAGAACCCCGGCATGAACCTTGTTTGTCTTATTCAACATTGTATTTACTTGGATCATAACAAGTACTCAAATATTTGTAGAATAAATAAACAAATAAATGATGGTTTTAGATATTGTTTCTAGGTAATGAAGTCCAGCTTTTAAGCATTTAAAAATGATAAAGCTGAATTTTTGTGTTAGGAAAATAACCAACTCTTTTCTACTATTCATGCTTGGTTTAAGTGTGCATGTGCACACACATACACCACCTCCATCAGAGTTTCCAGAGTACATTTTTTAAAAGTATGCATAACTTTCATTATCTTTTTTTGTATCTTAAATATTATCAAACCTGCTACAAATTAATATCATTTAGCATCAGTTGTTAAAAAAAATTAATGTCATTTCTAGGATTTATATTTTAACTACTGATTAAAATTCCAGTCCTCACTGATAACTCTTCACGCCTAGTCTGATTTATTTCAGGATTTTAATTGGTATCACCTACTGTGTTGATTTGGTACATGAGACAGGGCAAATCACTAGACTTAAATATACTGTTCCATAGAGATCTTTTTCTGAAGACCTCAGTGTTTGCCTTCAGTTAGGTTATGTATGACTTTTATAAGCTAAAGTATCTGTACTATTATTAGAGGAATGCAGAGGGAATAACTTGGGGTATCAGCCAAGTCTTTTCTTCCTAAACAAACAAGCAGCTTCCCTAAAAGCTAAGTGTTGCTTATAATTACTGATTATAGTTCTAATTTTTACTTAATTGTAAATCACCTTGATTAGCCCAGATGTGAATGATGCTAATCCACATAGAAGCAATCTGTTCAGTTTTTTTTAAAAAACAAATCTAGTTTCAGTCAGAGAAAATCAAGTATCACATGATCTTACTCATATGTGGAATCTAATGAACAAAATAAACTGATGAACAAAATAGATCCAGTGACATAGAAGCATGAAACAGACTGACAAATCTCAGAGGGAAGGGAGCAGGGGAAAAAGATTAACCAAAGAACTTATATGCATATATGCATAACCAATGGACACAGACAATAGTGTGGTGAAGGCCGGGGGCAGGGGCTAGTGTGAGGTAGAGGGGGTCAATGGGGAAAAAAGGAGACATCTGTAATACATTTAATAATCAAGGTAAATTTTAAAAATCTAGTTTCATTTCTTACAGGCTTTCTCCCTAGTCTAGTGATCATTGGTATGGCATCTTCAAAATAGAACAGATTGGAATAAACCATAATATCTGGTTGACATGTTAGACAAATCTTGGTCAGCACAGTGGAGAAGTACAAGCTTAACCTCTTTTGATTAAACAGCAAAGATTGGGAAATAGATATCTACATAATGATCTATTTTTATATCCTAATATGATATTATAGACAGGTTTAAAGTGGCTGGTTTAAATGTTTTTAATACCCTAGTAAATGAAGTATGTATTGCCAGGTGATAGGAATATCATGTTTCTTTGGATAGATGTAGTTATGGGGTACACTTTTCCACTAAAGCAGAGTAAGTTGTAATACATTCCATTTGTGTAGGTGTTGTTAACATATCTTAGATTTCAATGCATTGAAAGTATATAATAAAAGAAAAACTCCAGATGGTGTCATTGGGGTTAATGCTTTTCATTTTAGTGCTAAGGATATTGTCCGTGGGCTCTGAGATTGCATATAACTACAGGAAGATTGGGCTGAATTTCAGTTAGAGATTGCACCTTGTGGGTATAAGCACAAAACATTCTCTAAATGCTGTTACATATGTGATGATCACTAACACTGCAGGTGCAGTTAGGGAACTGCAACAATGAATGCTGCTGTTTTAATTCTTTCTGAACTCCTAGAGGAGGTTTTGAAATGGCAGCCTTTGGCCCCTATGGATATGCCAGCCGGTGACAGGCCACCTGGAAGTAGATCATGAAAATCAATTAGGTTGTCATGTTGAAGTCTTAGCTTCTTTTTCATAAGTAAGAAAGATAAAGGAAGGCATTCCACATTAGAAAAAGAGAATAGTCGATATCAAATTTTTAAAAAGTAATGTGTATTTGTAATATGCCAGAGGTAAAACATATATTGTGACTACTTAGAAATTAAATCCACTCAAGAAGAATGATGAAAGACAAGAGTACAAGAAAAATATTTTATCATTCAAAGCTGTCCAGACAAAGGAGAGTAGTATTTTTGTAAATACACACACAGAATTGCTCAAATTGCAAGTATTTATTAAGTTATTTACTCTTTAAATGAAGATTTTTCAGTTTCATTAAAAAATCAGTAGTATTTGATCCAGTAAATTTGCAGCTGCAAAGCTAATTTGAAAAATTGTCAAGGCTTAAACTAAATCCTAAGGAGTTATACTGATATTATATCACAAGATGTGTGTTTCTGAAACTGACAAAAGTCTGTTTAAAATATTTACCATTGATACTGTTTTTAGAAATTTTCATATACTCTTTTTCTATTTTAGTTGTTTCTTTAAGTCAGGTTTATTGAGATATAAATTATATGCAGTAAAATTTACTTCTTAGATATATAATTCTGGGGGTTTTGACAAACTATCATCATTCTCCTCACGATCAAAATATATAAAGTATTTCTGTCACCCTAAAAGGTTTCCTCATATTCCGTGTGCAATCCCCTTCCCCCACTGCCAGCCCTTGTCCAACTGAAAAGTTTTACCTTTACTCAATATCATATAAATGTATTCATGTAGTATATAGCCTTTTATATATCGCTTCTTTCACTTAGCATGATGCTTTTGAGGTAAATTAGGCTGTTCCTGTATCAGTTTGCTCCTTTATATTGTCTTTTAAAAAATATATTTTTATTGATTTTTTGTACATTTCCTAAAGATGCTTTAATCCATACTTTATATCAATCTCTTCTTGTTTTTTAAAATAAAACTTTATTGTTGAAATTATTGCATATGTCCCTTCCCCCCCCCCCATTGCCCTCCCTCCTCCCAAACCTTCACCACCCATTATCTGTGTCCTTGGGTTATGCATGTACACATATGAGTTCATTGGTTGATCCCCTTCCATCCTCCCCTGCCTTCCTTCTGAGGTTTGAAAGTCTGTTTGATGTTTCTATGTCTCTCGGTCTATTTTTGTTCATCAGTTTATATTGGTCATTAGATTCCACATATGAGTGAAATCATGTGGTACCTTATTTTTCTCTGTCTGTCTTATTTCGCTTAGCATAATGCTCTCTAGGTTCATCCATGTTGTTGCAAATGGTAAGAGTTCTTTCTTTTTTATAGCTACATAGTATTCCATGGTATAGATGTACCATAGTTTTTTAATCCACTCATCTGCTGATGAGCACTTAGGCTATTTCCAACTCTTAGCTATTGTTAATTGTGCTGCTATTAACATAGGGGTTCATATATTCTTTCTGATGGGTGTTTCTGAGTTCTTGGGATATATTCCTAGAAGTGGGATCACTGAAGTGAGAGGGTTAGAGAGATAGAATCATGGATAAGACAGGAAGTAATTGATTGGCTGCCTCCTGCCTGGCCACCACTGGGATTCGAGCTCGTAACCCAGGCATGTGCGTGCCCTGATCGGGAATCAAACGGTGACCTCTTGGTTCCTGGGTTGGTGTTCAACCTCTGAGTCGCACCAGCCTAGCAATTCCTTTATATTAAGTAGTGTTCCATTATTCCCCATTTACCAGTTTAAGAGTTAGATAGTAAAGTTTTTAATTCTATACTGTAGAAGAGTTTGTGTAATTTTTGGGTTATTTCTTCCTTAAATGTTTGGTACAATTTATAAGTGAAGCCACTTAATGTAAAGATTATTTTGTGGGTTTAATTTTTTAATAGTTAATTTTTCTGATGATAGGACCTACCAGATTTCTATTTCTTTTTGTGTCAGTTTTGTTAAGTTGTATCCCCCCCCCCCCCAGAAATTTGTTCATTTCCTCTAAAATATTCAATTTTTGGCCATAAAAATTTTTATAAGATCTTATCAACGTTTTCTGTATATATTATTAATTGTGATGATAGTCCTTTTCCCAACCTAATAGCAATTGTTAGTGCTTTCTCTCTTTTTTCTTAATTTTAGTGGAAATTTATAAATTTTATTAGTTTTTACAACCAACCAACCTTTCATTTTTTTGATTGTATGTGTTTTTTTTCATTAATTTTTTTCTTCTAAATCTTATATTTTCTCCTTTTAATTTTTTTAGGTTTAATTTTCTACCATCTTGAGAAGGATAGTTAGTTCACTTATTTTGGGTTTTTCTTCTTTTCTAATCTATTTATCTAAGGTTATGAACTTTCCTCTAACCATAGCTTTAGGTATATCCCATAAATTTGGTATAGAATATTTTCATTATAATTTAGTTTAAAGTATTTTCTAATTTCCATTGCACCATTTCCTTTAACTTATGAATTATTTAGAAGAGTATTCCTTAGTTTCTAAATATATAAGCATTTTCTAATTATTTTTGTTATGTTTAATTTTAAGTCAGCAGAGTAAAAGTTGACCTTTTTTGAATGGGTAGTTATATGAATTTTAATAGACGTATAGATTCATGTAGCTGTTGCAACAATCAAGGCATAGAGCAGACTCATCACCCCCCAAAACTCCTTGTGTTCCCCCTTTGAATTTATATTCTCTGGCCATTCCTAGCACCTGGCAACCAATGGTATGTTTTTTGGCACTGAATTTTTAAAGGTTTATCTTTTTGAAAATGTTATATGAATGAATCATATAGCATATATCTTTCAGACTGATCCCCTTTCTCAGCATTGTGCACTTGAGATTTGTTTAAGTTGCAGTAAGCTCAACAGTTCATTTCACTTTTTGCTGAGTAATATTCCTTTGTATCGGTGTGCCACTGTTTATTCTTGTACTTCTTGAAGGACATTTGGTGATTATGAATAGAGCTTCTGTACATTCATGTAAAAGGCTTTCTGTGAACATAAGTTTTTCTTTCAGTATATAATTAGATGACAAATTGATGTAAAATATGATGAATGGACATCTTTATAGAAAACTTGTATGTACTCACAGGGTTACTTGATTATAAATTGGTAATGAGTATTGTATCCTTTTCCCTGAAGAAAATCCATGATGTGTTATTGTAATAGATATATAGTGGATACTACATTAGACTGATATACTTGGATTTTAGTCCTGGCTCTTGTCTACTAACTTGCATGTTACTTTAGGCTGGTCACTTAACATCTCTGGGTTCATATTCTTTACCTGTAAAATGAGAGGGATGGAGTAAATGGCCTCTGAATTCTTTTTTTTTTTTTTTTTTTTATGGCAGAAGATTAGCTCACCAGTCTTGAATGAAGAATAGTATAATATTCTAGGATTGAAGAGAAGAAAGGGGTTTTAGGATAACTTGTAAATTATTAGGTTCCTCACATTAATTTACCCTAATATCTAGTGTCTAACTTTTACATAATCAAGGACATTGGTGACTGAATATAGCCTAGGTATTACCACCTAACGGATGATCTCCCTCCCTTCTGTCACCTATTCATTATTGAGTACTTATTGTGCCAAGTATTGAGCTGGGTCTTGGAGAGTGATCAATAGCAGTTATGATCAATAGCTGGGTGATCAATAGCAGTTATGGTGCCTGACTCTATGGAACTTATGGTATAGTTGGGGGGAAGGGGATAACAAGTGGCAATTTTGAAATTACATAGATAAATATAAAATTGTAATAGTGATAAATATCAAGAATAAGGATGCATAATGCTTTAAAACAGCATATAATTGTGGGAGGGGCATTTGACTTAGAACAGTCAGGCAAATTTTCCTGAAGAAAGACGAATGAACAGGCATTAGTGAGGAAAGGAAGAACATTACAGGCAGAGGAAACAATATCATCAACCATTAACAAAGGTCCCTAGATGGGAGGGAGACTGATATAAGCAGTGCCTGAAAGATTGTCAGAGTAGCAAGGATGAAGAGGAGGGCAAGCACAGTATGAGATGGGGCCAGAGAAGCAGATAGGGGCTAGAATCTGCAGGATTTTGGTCTCTATCTTAAGAGTAACAGGATGCCTTTGAAGTGTTATAATCTGATGGGTGTCATGATCAGATTAGTGTTTTGAAAAGATCACTCCAGCTGCAGTGTGGAAAACAGATTGCAGAGGATAAGGGTGGATACAGAGAAACCAGATAAGTAGCACAGTAGCCTAGGAGAACTGTAATAGTAGTTTGGACCAGGGGGTTTGGCTTTGGAGATACAGAAGTTGAAGAATTTGAGACATATTTATGTCTGTAATGATGGATTCGATTTGGTAAAAAAAAAAAAAAAAGTTGAAGATATTAAAGATAACCTGTAGTTTTATTGTTTGTATCATTGGACTGATGGTGATACTTTTTTACTGACTAAGGGTTTTACTAGAAGAGACTATGGTATGAGGGAAAATATCATAACTTTTCTTTGGACTATCGTGTTTGAGAAGCCTTTGGAACAATCAAGAGGAGATATAAAGTAGGCCAGAGGATATATAGGTGTAGGACTCGGAGAATTCTGGCCTGGGGTGTTGGATTTTCAGTTCCTTTTTATCTTTAACTCTTTAGTATTTTGCTTGGATTTTGATAACTACACAGATCTATGAAGTGGAGGCTGTAGTGACCAAAGCAATATTTCCCATATGGCAAGATTAAATCTCAAAAAAAAAAAAAAGATTAAATCACAATGACTGCTGGGTATGACCCATGGGCCATAGCAGAGATAAATAAATTGTACCGTCGATTACTTTGGATGCTGTTAAAATGTGTCTGGCACTGTTATAGTTACTGGGGATTGCGAAGATGAATAAGACATGGTCTTGGATCTCAAGAAACTTCCGTCTAGTTTTTTGAGATCTTCATAAATCAGACATATAAACAGATGATAGCAATGTAGCATGAGTGCTGTGGCAGAGAGATGCCCACTATACTAGGGGAGCATAGCAGAAGGACACTTAACCCAAAATGAGTCGGTCAGGGAAGATTTTCTAAAGGTGTTGATACTTAATCTGGAAAAACATGGAAGAGGAAGTAGGAAGGAGATTGAAAAACAAAAGGATTGAGGCAATAAGGATCATAAGAGTGTTAGGGAAACCTCTTTTATTATTTTTTTGGGTGTGTGTGTGTGTGTGAAATTACTCTTTTATTGTCAGACAGAAAATGCAGAAGGTGCCTCTGGAACATTAAGCTTTCTTGGTTCTTTTTTTCCTTATTCTATTTCTTCCTTTCCTTTCCTCTTTCTCCCCTCCCATACTCTTTTCTCTCCTTTTCTGAATAGGTAATATTTATTCAAAATTGAACATTACATAAAGATAAAGAGTCTCTTTTCACCTTGTTCCCATTCACCTAGTTACTGTCCCTCACTTCCTCCAAATCCAGGTAATCATATTTATTTTAAATTAGCCCTAGCTGGTTTGGCTCAGTGGATAGAGCCTCAGCCAGTAGACCAAAGGGTCCTGGTTCGATTCCCGTCAAAGGCACATACCTTGGTTGCAGGCTTCTCCCCCATCCGGGTTCTGGTTGGGGCTTGTGCAAAGCAACCAATCGATGTGTTTCTCTCACATCCGTGTTTCTCTCTGACTTTCCTTCTCTCTTCCATTCTCCCTAAAAATCAATGGAAAAAAATATCCTCGGGTGAGAATTAAAAAAAAAAAAAAAAGGATTTTAAATTAGAGAAGCAACAAGAAGGAGAATGGATTGAAAACTGAGAAGCCATTTAGGAGTCTTATGTTAAGTAATGTTGAGAGAGCAATAATGAAGCCTTCGCGGAGAAGGAAAGAATGCTATCCAGTTGGATCTTGATCTTTACTTGGGCTCAGAAACAAACCAGTTATTTAATACTAGACCATAGTAGAGACACTGAGGGTTGAGTTTAGATGAGCTGTGTGAATGAATGGTGGGTAGAAGGAAGAGTGTAAATCAATGAGCCTTATTCTTGAAATGAAGAAGCTAACAGTGGTTAATAACTCATCTACCAGAGTCTTGTAGACCTAATTTTAATTCCAACTCTTTCATTTACTAGCTATGTGATCTTGGGCAAGCTACTTAATCTCTCCAAGCCTTGGTTTCTTTATTTATAAAATGGCCATGGTAAACATAATTACCTCCTGGGATTGAGTGATGAGTGGAGGAGATAATGCATAAGGAGAGCTTTGTATCCAGGATTCACCTAGAAAGGTGAGTCATAGCTTGGGAAGTTTGACCCTTTGAAGTGAGTGTTGGTGGGAAACTAGTAGAGTATGAGAAGGTGGTTACTTCAAGGTGGAAAAGAACATGAACTACTTATACATAGTTGCTTTGATAATCTGCCAATAGTTGATTTGGAAATGCAAGTGAGTTCTTTGGGGCTCAGTCTATCCATGCTGTAATAGTAAGTTGAACTAAATGTTAAGGACCTTCCAACTCTGTTCTTCTGATGCCATACCTAGTTGTCTTTGATCTCTCAAATCATATATATTATCTATGTTACAGATTTCAGAATAAAAACTACAGTTCTTTCAGATGCTATTAATTTCTTAATTTGGATTTATTATGTGGCAGCACCTAGAGTTTTACCTCTATTATACCTTTAACTTTGTGTTTCTGTGGTTTCTTCCTTAAATAATTTTGTTTTGATCATAAAAGATACTTCTTTTCTTTTCTTCTTTTTTTCAATAACCACCTTGTAAAAAGACTATTGTTTGCCTTGGCCCCTTTAATCTGTCCATGAGGAATTCAAGCCGAATGATAGGGAGCTGTGAAAATCCAGTTAGTGTGAGCTGTAATCTTTTTTGCTAGCTTTAAATAGTAAGAGTACCATGCAGACACCCTGCAGATAACTGAATCAAAACATTCAGTAATCACCTAAACATGGATTCTGCCTTTGCTCTTATGGAACTACAGTAGAAATCACTAATGACCATTTACTTTCAGAAAAAACATTTTGTCATGGTATCAAATAAAATCAGGGTTAGATATTAAAAGCTATATTTCACTGGTAGGCAACCCGGTGTTTGTGAAAAGTATTGATTTATGAAAATTTGATATTTTTCAGCATTTATAATATCCTCTGACTATTATAGAGTCAGGAAAACATCTTTACAGAAAGAATATTTATAAGCCTCTAATCTTTCAGTCATCTACTTCAGATATCACTAAGGGAAAACAAGGAACTGTTAAGATAATCAGGCTTTTGAACTGCAATAAAAGATAGGGAGAAAGTATGCTGCCTCTTTTTTTTTTTTCTTATAAAAGAAACTGGTCTCACTAATGCAGTGTATTGAATTTAGGTAGCAAAATATTCTCTAATAACTTTGTCAAGTCGTGTTCTATTTTCTAGGTTTATAGGTTGCTTTTTTTAAGCTAAAAGATGGATCTCTCATCCATTGGATTCTGCATTCGAGTGGTGAGAAACACAGTGTGCATTATGCTGATACTGCCTCCTAATTTCATTAGCTTTCCATTTTCAAATACTAATGTTGATAATATTTGGGTGAAGTTTATAAAATAAAATAGGCTATTTGTTGAAACCAATATCCTAGTGTTGCTTGCTTGATTCATGCTATGTTAGGAGTTCATAAGTCATTAGTAACCTTCTATGTTTAGTGCATTGTTCTGAACAGCAAACTTGAACTCCTTTGTTTTGAAAGATTCATAGGGCCTAATCTAGAACAAAGGTTTCATAAAGTAGATGCCTTTCCTATGCTTATCGCTTTACCTTGGGCAGTTTTACAGAGCTCAACGTGCTAGTCCTTCAAAATAGGGAGTCCCACTTTTCATAAAAAATATAGATTCTGAAGACTGTAGCTGCCAGTCCACATTCTCAATACTTACTTTTTCTGAAAACTTTTTATTATAGAAATATATTTAAATATAAAAAAGTACAAGTTGGTATAAGGAGCCCAATTTATCCATCTTTCACTTTGCAATACATTGTTTTAGATTTGGTGTTTATAAGTAGTTTTGAAAGACTTATTATTATACTATACTAGAGGCCTGGTGCATGAAAATCATGCACTGGGGCAGGGGGGTGTCCCTTAGCCTGGCCTGCACCCTCTTGCAGTCTGGGACCCCTAGCTTCTTACCACTCGGCTCACTGCTCCTTAGCGCTTCCTCAGAAGCAGGAGAGGCTCCCACCACCGCCGCTGCTCTTGCCAGCCGTGAGCCCTGCTTCTGGCTGAGTTGCACTTTTGCTGTGGGAGCGCACTGACCACCAGGGGGCAGCTCCTGCATTGAGGTCTTTCCTGAGCACCCTGCCCCCTGGTGCACATCATAGCAACCAGTTGTTCTGCTGTTCGGTCAATTTGCATATTAGGGTTTTATTATATAGGATTTCTTACTGTCTCTATGGAAGTTCTAAAAAGTCATTGCTGTTTTAGTGGACTGATAAATTTGGGTGTGCGTTTAGATGAATAGTAGATAGTATTTAGAGGAATGCTCTAAATTCAACATTTTAAGAATAGTTATACTCTCATTTACATACAGTGTACTAAGTACATTGATTGTATAAAACATTCTGACAACAGATATTTGTGGGTGAATATCTAGGCATTTGCTAATAATGATAACATTACTTAACAGTTATATAGCCTCCATCTTCTCTCTTGAAACCATCTTTGTCTCTGTCCTTTCTAAGCCACCTACTCTGATAGTCACATCTTAGATAGTTAACAAGCTTGTCATCATCACCAACTTTACCCCCAAATAAATCTTCTTATCATACATACACTTATAGACCAAGAGAAAAAACAAATTTCCACATATTTTTAAAATATTAAGCTCAAAATATAATAATAGTTATTTATTTTCTTCATTCTTTTTTAAAAAATTGATTTCAGAGAGGGTGCAGAGAGGAGAGGGAGGGAAGAAGGGAGGGAGAGAGGGATAGATAGAGAGAGAGAGAGAGATGTGAGAAAGATAAATCAATTGGTTGCCTCCTGTACACGTCCAGACTGAGGACTGAACCAGCAACCCAAGTATGTGTCCTGACTGGGAATCAAACCCACACCTGTTGGTGCACAGGGTAGCGCTCCAACCAGCTGAAGAGCCACATCAGAAGGGGATCTTCTTTCTTTGGTTTATCTCCACTGATATCTGAATGGATATCTCCATTGATGCAGACCAAGCCACCATCATTTTCTACTGGAAGGTACAGCTTAACTTCACAATTGGTCTTCTTACTTTCACTCTTCCCTCCACCCCCAACTGTTATCCACACAACAGCCAAAGGGACCTCTTAAAAATGGAAGTCATGTTGTGTCACCCCTCTGCTAAAGCCCTTTAGTGACTCATTGAATTCTTTGTCTTGAAATCAAAGTCAGATAGGCTCATGTACTCCAGCTTATCTCCTAACACTCATCATGTTCTAGCCACACTGTTCCTTCCATCCTCTACATCTTTGCAATTGCTGTTGCCCCTGTCTGGAATGCCTCCTCCAGGATTTTTTAAAATATGGCTTCTCATTCTCATTATTTAGATCCTTACTTCAAGTGTAATCTTTTAAAAGAGGTCTTTCCTGAGTACCCAATCTAGATTAGCTTTCTTTCCACCCCATTACTCTGTACCCGATTTATATGCTTCAGAGTGCCTATACTGTGTAATCTTGTTAGTACTCCCACCAGAATATAAGCTTCGAAAGGGCAGGGTCCTTGTTCACTGCTGTGTTCTCAACACTTTCAACAGTACTTCACACATAAAAGGTGCTTTAGTAAGATTTATGCATAAATGAGTTAAATGAGTATATATGTTATTTGAATTTAAAGCTTAGGTTTCTTCAATGGGTTATGAAAAGCTTTCATTTTTAATATAATTTTTAATTAAAATTTTATAGGTATATGCTTTGTAAAAATTTTTAGTAATTTTAGAATATATTAAGTGAAAACTACTCTGCTTTACAGTCCTTTTATCTTGTTCCTCAGAATTAGCCACTGTTAATATTTACATGCACAATTTATTTATAGCATTATATAACACATTACATTAATGAAATTATGATGTACAGACTTCTGCAAATTGATTTTTATAGTAATGGTAGCTCTTGAGTACTAAGGCCTGATGCTTTAAGTTTTGAATCACAAAATTTCTGTTTTAAAGAGTAGATGGTTAAAATTCGTATTCTAAAACTAAAACCTTTCTCATTTCTTTTGTATAAATATGGTGAATTTTAAAGTTTAGAAGGAAATTATCAAGGCTACTGTAGTTATACAGGTAAGATATAAAGTAAATAATCAGAATTGGAACCTTTTTATCCCCCAGTTTACATGGAAGTAACTCTAATTGATTATAAAAATTTTTAAAGTTGTTTTCACCAGATATCTCTTGCATCAAAAGGTACCAGTTGTGCCGGGCCAGTGTTGCTCAGTGGTTGAGCGTCAACCTTGGAATCAGGAGGTCACGATTCCATTCCAGGTCACGGTCAGGGCACATGCCTGGGTTGTGGGCTCAGGGGAGCCCCAGTAGGGGGTGTGCAGGAGGCAGCTGATCAATGATTCTCTCCCATTTATTGATGTTTCTATCTCTCTCCATTGATAGCCAGCAAGGTGAGATTTTCATGTTAATAGTTATCTAGGTGCATAAATAACTCTTATCTTATTGAAGGCAAGTACATGTTTTATACTTAGAGATTTTGTATCTCCCCACTGAGTCACCCCAGTATATATTAAATAAATATGTATCAGTCAATAAATATGAGATGTTTTTCCCCAGGTGTTAGGTTTTAATTAATTTCTGTATGCCCTGTTAAATTTGCTGCCTTTTGATAACTCATTAAAGTTCACTCTCCCACCTGTCAACTGGTTGTTCCAGTTACTGCTGCCCAGAACTAAAGGGTTTGCTTTTCTTGTTAAAAAGGAAAATTTGCATCCCTTTTGGCTTAAACACAATCAGAAGACTAAGGCATCACAGACACATTAGTGGATTTTTGAGACTTTCTCACAGATATAACCAAAATAATTATATCGGGGTGGGGAGGGAGAAGAATCTTATACCTAACAGTAACAACAATAACAAAACTTTAAGGAGACCAACTTGTGAGTAAACCTTTGAGAGCCCTTAAAAATATTTTTTACATAAACTAAAATTAAACACTAAAAATAACACCTAAAAGTAATATTAATTACATTTAAAATAAGTCACCTGGATACCACTGTGTCAGTCAGGAATGTAAAACCACTCTAGTTACCTTAATTGAAGGAATTTCATATGTGGAATTGGTTAAATAGGTATTTCAGGATGGTGCCAAAGGGAACACAGATAACACAGATAGTAATAGCAAGAATCAGGTACTTCTCCTAGGGAAACAAAGATAAGAATTTGGGATTATTAGGATTTAATATCTCAGAGAAGGGCAGAGCTGAGACGTTAACTAGGTGTTGCTTGGCTAGCATTGGTACCTCAGGGGCTTGTGGGAGGGGCTCCACAGAACTAAGACCTAGACCTTTGAGAAAGGGGTGTGTGGGATGGGTCTGATTCTGTGATAATGGGGTGGGGGGAAACCACCTAGAAATTGGAACCAGCTCTACTAAAGAGTTACTTCCGAAAGAGGAAAGAGTTGTTAATGGGACAGTCCTGACAGGAATAGTAAGTAAATCAGAGTAGCCCTGCTCACTTTCTCAAACTGCTCAGTCTCTCTCTAATGCCCCTTACTAGCATAACTTAACAGGGAGGTATCTGGCACAGGAAACATGTCATTTGCAAGCTGTAATAGACTTATGGCTGAGGCAATCGCTTAATAACCAGCACAGCCATCAATTGTCATTTTCATCCTTTTATACCAGAAACTTTCCATTTCTCTTCTCTGAAGTTTTAATAGTTGTTTACATCCATTGTTTCACTGTGGTTCAAGAGACAATAGGTAACTTGGATATCTGAGCTTGCTGATTAGATCTTTCTCAATCTATGTGCTATGTGCCAAGTATTATATAAGGTTATCTAGGTTTGAGCCCATGGTAACTTTATTTATGAATGAAACATAAATATAAAAACAAACATGGTTTCAAGAGTTTTATTTTAAGGTAAGAAGGACTATTACAAGTTCTTAACCCTGCCTTTCAGAAACCATTCCTGAAAGATTAGAATGTATCCTTTTAAAGTCTTTGGCATAAGAGAATTACAGCCTCTTTTAGGAACCTCTTTGTGTGCTCTAGAAATGCTTTCTTGCAGTTGACCTAGATTTGCTCTCCTGTTTCTTCTTTGGTATTAGAGATGAAGAATATTTATGTTATGTTTTATTTATTAGCCTTTGTATAAAGATGCTTCAAAATTACAAAGGCCCATACCCTGAATAAATTACTTGCTTTCAAACATACCATTTTTTTTAGTTCTCTAATCACATATGTGACTAACCTGTGGCCATCATGCTATCCTTTTAGGGGTGGGAATGTCCCAGCCGTGGGCTGTATCATTTGGTCTGGCCCTGCCAAGGCATTAGGGATGAGTTAATCAAATGCTTGACCAAATGGAGCAGGCTAATTTTTAAGTTGGTAATTTTGTATGGCCCAGGAATGATGTTATAAATATCCAGATGGCCCTTGGCAGAAAAAAAGGTTTCCCACCCCTGCTTTAGTTAGACATTCAGGGTTGAGTATGGTCCATTGGCCTTACATTTATTGGCCTTAACTTTTATGTTTTTAAACTCACAGTATGCTGCATTGCTTTTAATCAAAGCAAAAAAACAATAATGCATTAATTATTTTTAGTGGGGATAGTATTGAGATGTGTTGACAATATTGGAGTTTTATATGAAGTTGGACTGCAGAAGAAAGTTTGAAAATCAATAGTTTTATACGTTATAATTTAATTTTTCACTTCGCATTTTTCAAATTATTCAAGGGTATAATACTTTATTGTACTTTTAATAAACAGTTGCTGGTACCTTTTCTAGGACATATAAAGTTCTGAGAAAGAACAAAGAAAACATAATAGTTAAATGCAAAAAAAGACTGGTTAAAATACAACAGGAGGAGTTAGCTTGTTCTTTACCCATTGGCTTAAATGTCCTTTGTTGTTTCTTTCCCTTTAATGTTTCTGAATTTTAGCACTGATGTTTTAACTCTGTATCAGTAGGAAGGTAATTGAAAACAACTGTCTATATGTTTTTATTTATTCTACTTCAGCTTTATGCAATTTACCACCATATATTTTACTAAAGCCTTAAAATATTTTAATATAAAATCTACAGAAGATATGTATGATTTATGTTTACTTTTAACATATACATATTAAAGACCAGAAATAGATTAGAATAAAATCATAACTGATTCAAATCTTAACTGATTAAATCTTTAAGTAATCTAAATGTCATCAATTTTATCATTTCTAGGTATTTCCATATTTTTTGATAAAAAATTTTTTCTTATTCCATTTTACAAAAAAATATTATCTAAGCTATTATATGAAAAGCATGCTGAATAAAATCAGATGTTTTAAATGAGATTTTGACTGCAAACCTTCTGAAAAAAATATATACATAGAAGGCTTAGGTTTCTGTGTCCAAGTATAGTACTGTAGAGAAACATTTAGAAGTTAATTATGACTCGTATATCAAGGCCTGCCCAGTATCTTTAGTATTAAATCTTAAGAATGAAGTCATGTTTCAGCCTATGTCAGGGGAACAAGGCACACATTCTAGATAATCTTAACACTGCTCAGAAAGTTTGGTAAGTACTAAATAAACTCTCATGATACAGCTTGGTTGAGGGATCCACTGATAATCAAATAATCACAACACTCTACATAAGAATCTGGGTTCTGTAACTCATGACTCTTTATAAAAATTACGCATAAGGTAAATTTTTGCTACCAGTGGAGACACTTAAAATGTTTTGGTTGTTCTTAGAGTGGCATTGCTTGAAGTTTGAGCTTAGATCTAGTTATTAGAAAAAAGAATATACTTCTAGTTGGCTGCTTTAGAGGCAACAATGTTGACTGAGTAGTGACTGAAGAATATAAAACAATCAAAATTCAGTAGAAAAGATTGTGTCCTTTCCATTCTTTTTCTTCCAATAAAGTTATTATGACCTTAAAAAAGAGACCCCCCCTATTGATCCTTATAAGTGAAAAGAAAAATATATAAAATCTTTGTCAACATTTCATTGTCTTACTACTTCCACTGTGACTTTATCTTCAGAGTATACCCAGATATTCCCACCAAAGGGAATATACTGTCCTCAAGTTTTAACTGAGTTCAATTTCCTAAGGAAGCTATCAGTTTGGTGTCTTTGCAATGATCCTTGATTATTTTCTGATGACCACAGTTATCTTCTTAATAATGGTCCAATGTGATGACCAAGATTTGAGAAATTGATTGTTATGAACATTAAGAAAAACATTTGAAACCCACAGAGTTAATGAAATGCCTCTTGATTATCTAAAATTAATATAAGAACTAGTGTAGTATAGTGAAAAGTTGTTTCCTCTTTACATTTGAGTCTTTTAATTGAATCTTAAAGCATTTAAGTTTCTCCAAACCATTAATTTTGGCATTCTTTTCATTATAAATGCTGTGTTTAGAAAAATCAATATTAAAATTTAGCTTCAAAGAATTCATGAAGAGAATTATAATGAAATCTTGATATATTATATACAAAAGACAGATCCCCGATCATTTCTTTTTATGCAAATGAGTTTGATTTAGACATAATTCCCCAACATCACCATGAATTTCCATCTGTGTAACCCTGATGTTCTTAAGCAGTCTGCAGTTACCTCATGCTCTAGGCTATATTCACTCTGTATGTATGGAAACTGTGACTATCTTAACACTTTAGATGATGATATGAATAACAATTGTTTGTTGATTTTATTCTCTATCTCCCTGGATAACCTGCTGTCTGCAAAGGCTGAATAAGTGGCAGATAGCTTTTGTCATCCCTTATCCAAGCTGTACACTTGTAAGGAAGAGCAGGGATAATCGCCTCAATCTAATTAGGGGTTAAAAGAGGCCATGACTGTGATGTGGCAGTGAGACACCTTACTGTAGCAATCCTGTTTGCATTAGAAAAATAAGGTTGTCATATTGATTATTCAAATTGGCTTGTATTGGCCAAGGCTCAGTGGCTTGTATTGCAGCTGAAGCAGTTGAAGATCCCAGCTATTCACAGAAGACCTATGCTATAGCATATATTATATTGTGGCTTGTTTGCTAATTTGAGGTTCTAAGAATGAAGATAGAGTTTAATCAGGTGATTTAAAGGTTAAACTGATTTTCAGAAATGAAGTTTAGCTTCCACCTGTGATAGCAGTGATTATGTACATTTTTAATAAAAGAAGATCCAGTATTGTTTTAGGTCTCTAACTGAAGATATTATGTATAAATATAAAATCAGTATTTAGAACCATTTAAGTCTTTTGATGATACATGTGTTGATGGTGTAGGATGTAGCTTATAGGTAGAGGCTGACATTTGCCTTGCCTTCTCTTTTCCTGTTTCTGTCCCCACTTCTTTTCAACCTGGTCTCCTTTTCCTCACTTGAATATTCTTGTTCTCGGAACAGAAATATAATCAAAGTGGCAAATAGAAACAAGTTTGAAAATTTCTTGTACAAATCTTTCATTCTTAAATGTCCTACTTAACTGTAAGATATGCTGACTTTCTATTCATGATGACTTATATATATTTAAAAATGAATTTTTATTGATTTTAGAGAGGAAGGGAGAGTGAAGAGAGAGACACATCAACGATGAGAGAGAATCATTGATTGGCTGCCTCTTGCACTCCTTATGGGGCCTACAACCTGGGCATGTGCCCTGACCTGGAATTGAATTGTGAATGAATGGTTCATAGGTTGACACTCAACCACAGAGCTACACAGGCCTGGGCAGTGATGGTTTTATATTTTGATGTACTTATAAAATGTCTGTAGATACTGGATACTTTTTTATGAAACTTCTATAATAGAAGAAATTTAAAAAATTAAGAGTTAATGTAATAGTCCTCTCCAGTAGTTTAGTTATTAGTCTTTTGCTTTCTCCTTTTTGAGCATTACCATGATTCATGAAGTTTTTCTTCAACATGTTTCAAGTTGTTATTTTGTTCAAGTTATATAGCAAGTTTGATTAGTAGGAACCTCTTCAAATCGTCTCGTGTGTCTGTTCTACCTTACCCTGTTAGTTTTTAAATTAATCTTTTCATTCTGTCCCAGTCTCAGATTGAACATATTTTGTCCCAGAATCTGAATTCAGTCACTTATCCCAATAACTCTGGCTCCTTTTAGTCAGGAATGGTATTTAGAGATCAAAATATGATAATAGTAGTGTTGCTACAGGATGTCATTGCTTTAGTTCAAAGGACGGTACTAGAAAACATACAGTGTTTTATTTAATTTAAAATGTGATTAGTTTTAATTTTATGTACTACTAAGAAAGAAAAGAACACTGCCAATTCATTTTAAGGCAAGATACATCCTCATTACAGATATGCTAAAATATAATACAAAATGTGCATCTTAGAATCAGTGAAATATGGTACATTAAGTAATGAGTTCATATTAATATTTGAAATTCAATATTACACTATTTATCAATACGTGTATTTTTTTTCTCTTTCAGTGAAGGTGTTCCTAATAACATTAGGATAATTATTTATTTGCTTTATTGTATTGTGTGAATAAAACGCTGTTAAATATAATGTTCTTTATAAAAATTGATGCAAAAAGTATAAATAGAACTTTATCAGAGATTTCAGCAGTAAATTAGAAAAATAAACCGGGAATTAAGTGTGGCCTATTTTAGGAATACTAAAGTAATTCAGTATCTGAAATTTGTGAATATAAATATCTACAGTAATAGGTCAAAAGAGTTTCCTCTATTTAAGTTAGTTTTGATAATATAATTTAGAATTTAAGATCCATATTTTAATATATAAGGTAAGTTTTTCTCTAGGTGAAATTTACATACATTCAAATACACAGATCTTATGTCTGGAATTCGGTAAGTTTTAACAAATACATTCATTTCTGTAATCCACAGCCCATGCCTTTCAAGATACCCTTGTGCTCCTTGGCAGTCCATCCCTCTCCCCACCGTGTAGAGGCAACCACTGTTCTAATTTCACTTACAATAGCTTAGTTCTAGAACTTCATATAAATGTCCAGGCTTCTTTTGCTCAGTATAATGTTTTTGCGATTTGTCGATATCATTGCATGTATTAGTAGTTTGTTGCTTTTATTGCTGACTGGTATTTCATTGTATGACTGTACCACATTTCATGCTATTGAAGATTTTGGGTTTTTTACTTTGGAGCTTTTATGAATAAAGGTGCCGTGGAGTTTCTCATACTAGTCTTGGTAGAACATATGTTTTCATCTCTCTTGGGTAGATATCTATCAGAGAGATTTTTGCTTTTGAGACTATTCTGAAGGAACACATGTTTTAATTTCTTTTGGATAAATACCTGCAGTGGAATAGATGGATTGTATGATAGGTGTATATTTAACTGCTAAGTGGTTTTGCACAGTTGTTTTACTTTACGTTTTCATAAACAACATATGTTCCAGCAAGAAGTTTCAGTTGTTGCACATCTTTGCCAGCATTTGGTGTTAGCAGGCCTTTGAATTCCAACTATTCTAATGGATTTGAAGAGGTATCTCGTGAATTGTAAATAGCATTTTTCGGATGACTAATGTTGCTGAATGCTTTCTTTGTGCTTATTGGCCATTTGTATATTTTCCCTTGAAAAGTATTTGTGCAAGACTTTTATCCACTTTTTAGAAAACATTATGTATCTTTTTATAAATTTAATAAATATTTATTGTTCAGATTATTACAATTGTTTCTCCTTTCCCCCCCATAGCTCCCCTCCACCTGGTTCCCACCTCACCCTTTGCCCTTATTCCCTCCCCACCACTGTCCTCATCCATAGGTGTACGATTTTTGTCCATTCTCTTCTCACACCCCCACACCCCTTTCCCCCGAGAATTGTCAGTCCACTCCCTTTCTATGCACCAGTTTATTCTGTTCATCAAACTTTTTATTCACTTGATTTTTAGATTCACTTGTTGATAGATATGTATTTGTTGTCACTTTGTTGTTCATAGTTTCTGTCTTTACCTTTTTCTTCTTCTTCCTCTTCTTAAAGAATACCCTTCAGCATTTCATATAATACTGGTTTGGCAGTGATGAATTCCTTTAGCTTTTTCTTAACTGTGAAGCTCTTTATCTGCCCTTCAATTCTAAATGATAGTTTTGCTGGGTAGAGTATTCTTGGTTGTAGGTTCTTGCTATTCATCACTTTGAATATTTCTTGACACTCCCTTCTGGCCTGCATAGTTTCTGTTGAGAAATCAGCTGACAGTTGTATGGGTACTCCCTTGTAGGTTACTAACTGTTTTTCTCTTGCTGCTTTTAATATTCTCTCTTTGTCTTTTGCCCTTGGCATTTTAATTATGATGTGTCTTGGTGTGGTCCTCTTTGGATTCCTTTTTTTGGGGGTTCTCTGTGCTTCCTGGACTTGTAAGTCTATTTCTTTCACCAGGTAGGGGAAGTTTTCTGTCATTATTTCTTCAAATAGGTTTTTAATATCTTGCTCTCTCTCTTCTTCCTGTACCCCCATGATTCGGATGTTGGTGCGCTTGAAGTTGTCCCAGAGGCTCCTTACATAACTATCTTCATGTTTTTGGATTCTTTTTTCTTTTTGCTTTTCAGGTTGGGTGTTTTTTGCTTCTTCGTATTTCAAATCTTTGACTTGGGATCCTTTAGTCTGCTGTTGGATCTCTGTATATTATTCTTTATTTCAGTCAGTGTATGCTTAATTTCTAGTTGGTCTTTTTTCATATCCTCGAGGGTCTCACTAAATTTATCGGCCTTTTCTAGAAGATTCTTGAGTAACCTTATAACCGTGGTTTTGAACTCTATATCCAGTTGTTTGCTTTCCTCCATTTCTTTCATTTGTGACCTGTTTCTTTGTCTCCGCATTTTGGCTTCTTCCCTGTGTTGATAGCGTGGCTTTATGTGCTAGGTGTCCTATAGGGCCCAGTGGCTCAGCCTCCCCAATTACCTGAGGTGGGCACCCTTGGTGGGCTGTGTGCACAGTCTTATTGTAGTTAAGCCTTGATTGTTGTTGGTATCACTGGGAGGAATTGACCTCCAGGCCAATTGGCTGTGAGGATCAGTTGTGTCTATGATGGGAGAACCTCTGTGCTGGAGACACCCTTATGGGGGGCAAGACTTGCTTCAGTGGGGCTTTGGCGCTCACTGAGTCTGCCCCCTGAGTGTGTCTCTTATGGATCTGAAGAGTTGTAGTCTGGATGGTCTCTCTCTGACCACTGGGTACATTGGCTTTTGGATCTCCAAGGAGAGAGGCCACCCAGCAGGAGCTACAGAGAGATCTTCAGATTCCTTCTCTTTGTTTGGGGTTTGGAGGTGCCCAGATGAGGCCCAGCTGTGAAGCAATATAAGCTGCTGTCCAGCCTTGGGTCTTCTTTTGGTGGCTCTGGGGCTCTTTGACCCAGCTGCAGTATGATAGGTTTCAGATTGCAAAGGGCCAGGACATTCATATGCAAAAGCCTCTGCGCACAAATTGGGGGGAGGGGGCGGGGTCTCAGGGAATCACCAGGGTGGAGCAAACATCAATGGCTGACCATCAGCCCTGCCTGGAAGAGGTCTCGTGTCTCTGTGTCCCACGGCACCGTGCAGGAACAATGATCGCTGCAAGCACCTCTGAGAGAAAGCCGCCCGCGAGTTCCGCCCGATGTCAGACCCTCCAGTTTCTCCCCGTATGAGTCTGGGTCCCCAGGGTCCCGCCCAGAACTGGAGTTCAGAGCAGTCAGGAGCTTGTATCTCCCTACTGATTGAAAAAGACAACAGTGTACTCAGTTGCCAGCCCTTTCCGCGTGCGCCTCTGTACCTCTGCACTTCACTTCTACATCTCTGCTCCTCCTCCGAGTCTCAGTGTGCTTTTCTCTTTCCTTCTAGTTGTAGAATTTCCATTCTACAGGAAGGCTGTAGAATTTTCACAGCCTTCCTGTGGTTCTGTATGATACCCGTTTTGTCTTTTAGTTGTAGTTTTGAAGTGGTTGTGCGAGACAGCAAGTTCAGGTGTTTACCTATGCCGCCATCTTGGTTTCTCTGTGTATCTCTTTATTATTGAATTGTTGGAATTTCATACTTATTCTGAGTTCATTTACATATACTGGTTCCTTTGTCAAATATGTTTTGAATATTTTCTCCTAACTATGGCTTTCCTATTTATTTCTTAACAGTGCTTTTAGATAAATAGTAGTTTTACAATTTGAAGTCCTATGTCAAATTTTTTTGGTTTTGTTTAGTACTTGCACCTTTTTTCTTACATGTAAAAGCTAGAATCACCTTATCAAGGTCCACAAAAACCCTTGTTGGTACTTCAGAATTGCATTGAATTTCAGCAGTGTTTTAGATCTGTTTGGTGGAATTCATATCTGTAGGGTATTATATTTTCCTGTCCATGCAAATAGTATACCTTTTCATTTATTTAGGACTTTAGAAATATCTCAATGAAAACCAACATTTTCTTTTATAGAAGTATTTGAAATATAAAAATATTTCAAAATATTTATTGAAAATATTTTGTTGAATTTATGCCTATCTACTTTATATTTATTGCATTTTATTGTTGGTATCTTTGTCCCGTTTGGGATTTGAATGGGAATTGTGTTAACTTTTTTCCATTGAGTATAATTGTATTGTTGGTTTTTGGTAGTTAACATTTCTTGTTTGACAGGGTTTCCTTATATTCCTAGTTTAAAAAGATATTTTAGAAATAATTTATTTACAGAATTTATTTTTATAAAATTTTTATATCAATTAAAATTATTTTATAGTTTTTCTCTATTAATCTAGAAATGTGTTAAATAATTTTAACTGTTTTTCTCTTATTAATCTGTCCTTGTATTTCTGAGATGAAGCACCTTACTCATGATGTGTTTGTATATATTGCTGGTTTTAATTGGTTTGTTCATTGATATTTTTAAATTTTTGTTCTTGGGTGAGAGTTGCCTGTAATTTTGCTTGCTTATTCTCTCATTCTCCAGTTTTAGTACCAAGGTTATACTAGCCTTGTAAAATGTGATGATGAACTTTGGTAAGGAATGTTGATAGCAGAGGAGGCTGTGCATGTGTGAGCGTGGGACATATATGGGATAGCTCTGTGCCTTCCACTCTATTGATGGACACTTGATTTTTCCATCTCTTTGCTATTGCATATAATGCTGCTATGAACATGGGGGTTCAGACTTCTTGTTGAGTTGATGTTTTCATTTCTTATGGGTATATTCCCAGAAGTAGAGTTGCTGGATCATACATTTAAAATATTTTGGTCAAAACATTAAAAACTCTATTTGTCTCAAAAAAATGTTTAGGGAAATTTAAATGTAGCAAAAATATATTGTAGTGTGTAGTATAATGGAAAACATTGAGAATTAAAGTGTCTAATTTCTTTTTAAAAAATTATGTTAGGGGCCCAGCTGGTGTGGCTCAGTGGTTGAGCGAAGACCCAAGAACCAGGAGGTCACTGTTAGATTCCCAGTCAGGGCATATGCCTGGGTTGTTTCTCCAGTAGGGGACATGCAGGAGGTATCCGATTGAATAATACACTGAGTGGCCAGATTATTATGATCTCTGAACGCATAATAACCTGGCCACTCAGTGTGTGTGTGTGTGTGTGTGTGTGTGTGTGTGTGTGTGTGTGTGTGTATAGTAGAGGCCTGGTGCATGAACTCGTGCATGGGTGGGGTCCGGCCAGCCTGGCTAGGGGGAGGGGACATGGGCAGTTGGCCGGCCTGCCTGCTGGTCGAACTCCTGGTCGAGGGTACAATTTGCATATTAGCCTTTTATTATATAGGATATACACTGAGTGGCCAGATTATTATGCGTTCAGAGATCATAATAATCTGTCCACTCAGTGAATAGTAATAAAAATTATGTTAAGAGTAGCTTCAACCGTGCTTACTTCCTTTGCATTGTATCTTTTCTATGTCTTTATAAATTGTCATATTTCTTTCTAAGATTAGATCGTTTTCCAACATTTTATTCTTTGCAATTTCAAAGTTGTGAAATGTCTCTCACAGTTCCTTTAATGTGAAAGTTTGTGCTAATGTAACTTCTCTGGGACATCTTCAGCCTGTCTTCATTTATGTTGATAAGTTCTCCTGCACTCAGTTTCTCTGGTCGCATATTTAGTTTAACATGGTAGCAGTGTTGTCATATCCAGCCTCAGCTATCTCCTAATCACATCCAAGTTCATGTCCACTGTCCTTACTTTTTGTTTCTTTGTTGCAGTTTCATCTTTCTTGGGCAATTTCCTCTTTTGATTATCTATTTTTGAGGGTAGACAGAGAGGCAACACAATTACACACTTTGCTGTCTGAGTGTGACCTGCATAACAGATACACACCAAGCAGTTGCCAACAGGCTCTGATAGACTATTGGTTACTGATCATGATGCACATGTATTATTTATATAGTGATTGCTGATACAGCAGGCAGCAGAAAACTTTGTATGTCATGCAGTTACAGTTAATAAAACTGTAGTAATTAAAACTTGAACCACATTGTTGGGCTGTGGGTATTATTTAACTACACCATTATAATTGAAATTTCTGCATACTGGGACCATGCAAAGTAAGTCTCTCTCTCTCTCTCTCTCTCTCTCTCTCTCTCTCTCTCTCTCTCTCTCCCCTCTCGCCTTCTCTCCCTCTCTCCCTTCTCTTTCTCTCTCAACATCTGGTGGAAGGCATTTTTAAGCTCACATTGAAATTGAAGAATTACTTGACCAAGATCTCAGATTGAATACAAATCCAGAGTTGAACCTGACATTTTGCAACTGCCTTTGCCTTATTGCTATTTGCAAATCTAGAAGAGATTAAAGAGAGGCTAAGCTATACTTTTGGCATATATATAAGGCAAGGGATTAGCAAATATTTGAGTTCAGAGTCCACTGAGGCTGAAATTTTTATAATTCCCTTCCCAGCAATTTGGAGTGGGACCCTGAAGAAGCCAGTAAAGTTGAACCAGAAATAATTAAGTCCTTGCCACACCACTTTGAGCTATCTTATTAGCCTATAACAGTGGTCAGCAAACTCATTAGTCAACAGAGCGGCAAACCATGTGGCTCGTGAGCCGCAGTTTGCCGACCACTGTCCTATAATAATCTCAGTTCCTAAAATTGGATTAAGAAGATTTCAGATTAATGGACCTCCCCACACCCCTCATTCACTGGAAGAAGATATTTTACCTCCCATTATTTCCATAAATGATTTTGCAAATATGTAGCTCAAAATCAAATATAATTAGGCTAATGTGGAGACTTGACAACATAAAGTAGACCAGAAGAAACAACCAGTAATAGGTCAGACAAGTAATGGCTCCAGATATTAGGATTACTAGGTATTGTTTATCTGAGGAGTCCAGCTTCCAGTTAAAAATCCCTCTTGTATGGACTTAATGTGCCCCCATCAAATCCATTTGTTGAAGCCCTAATTGCTAATGTGATAGTATATGGAAAATGGAATATTTGAGAGGTAGTTAGGTATATATGAGGTCATGAGGCTGGAGCCTCCATGATTGAATTAGTGCCCTTATATGAGGAAGACTCCAGAGTTTTCACTTTTCTCTGCCATGAGAGGACACAGCCCAAAGATGACCATCTGTGAACCAGGAAGCAGGATATCACCAGAAATCTGCCAGCACCTTTAAAAAACTTTTATTATTGAGGTATAATTGACATCTAATATATTACTTTCAGGTATTCAACATAATGATCTGATATTTGAATACACTGACAGATGATCACAATAAGTCTAGTTACTTTCTCTCCCCAAAGTTACAAGAAATTTTTTCCTTTTGATGAGAACTTGATTACTGATTCAGTCACCTTACTATTAGTATTCTATTCAGGTTTTCTATTTCTTCATGATTCAGTCTCATAATATTGTATGTTTCTAGGAATTTACCCATTTTTTGTCCAATTTGTTGGCATTTAATCTACACTAATAAAAGAGTAACATGCTAATTGGCCATACCTTCGCGACACCCACCAGCCAATCAGGAGCAGAGTATGCAAATTGACCCAACAAAGATGGTGGGTTAATATGCATACACAGGTGCCGAGTGGCCGGGGCGGGGCGGGACGCGTCATCACCATGGCGATGACGCGGGCGTTCTACACCACCCCAGCCGCTCCAGGCCTCTGGGCAGCGTGGGAAGGTGAAAGGCGGCTCCAGCCAGAACAAAGGCGGTGCCGGCAGCCAGGGGAAGGAAGGCCCATTGTTGCACAAATGTTCGTGCACCGGGCCTCTAGTTATTTATAGTAGTTTCTTATGATTGTATTTCTGTAGTCTCAGTTGTAACTGCTCTTTCATTTCTGATTTTATCTATTTCAGACTTCTCTTTTTTCTTAGTGAGTCTAGTTAAAGGTTTGTCCATTTAGTTTAGCTTTTCAAAGAACCAGCTCTGAGTTTCATTAATCCTTCCTATGATCTTTTAGTCTCTGTTTCATTAATTTTTGCTTAGTGGAGTCTTTAGGGTTCTCTGTGTACACTATGAAGTCATCTGTGTATAATGACAGTTTTACTTGCTCCTTTCCAATTTCAGTACCTTTTATTTCTTCTTCTTGTCTGATTACTGTGGCTAGAACTTCCAGTGCTATGTTGTATAAGAGTGGTGAAAGCAGACATCCCTGTCTTGTTCTTGATCTTAAGTGAAACCTTTCAGTTTTTGCCCATTGAGTATGATATTGGCCATGTGTTTGTCATATACGGTCTTTGTCACGTAGAGGTATGTTCCCTCTATTACCACTTTGCTGACAGTTTTTGTCATGAATGGGTGCTGGATTTTATTGAATGCCTTTTCTGCAACTATTGATATGATCATGTGATTTTTATCTTTCATTTTGTTTATGTGATGTATCACATTTATTGATTTTTGAACATTGTACCAATCTTGCATCCCTGGGATAATTCCCACTTGATTATAGTGTATGACTTTTTTAAGATGTATTGCTGAATTTGGTTTGCTAACATTTTGTTGAGGATCTATGTTCATCAGGAACATTGGCCTATAATTTTCTTTCTTTGTAGTGTCTTTATCTCATTTTGGAATTAGGGTAATTCTGGCCTCATTAAAAGAGCTAGGAAGTCTTCCCTCCCCTTGAATATTTTTGTAATAGTTTGAGGAGGATAGGTGTTAGTTCTTTGAATGTTTGGTAACATTTACATGTGAAGCCACCAGGTTCAAGACTTTTTTGTTTGCTGGGAATTTTTTTTTTTAATATATATTTTATTGATTTTTTACAGAGAGGAAGGGAGAGGGACAGAGAGCTAGAAACATCGATGAGATAGAAACATCGACCAGCTGCCTCCTGCACACCCCCCACTGGGGATGTGCCCGCAACCAATGTACATGCCCTTGACCGGAATCGAACCTGGGACCCTTCAGTCCGCAGACCGACGCTCCATCCACTGAGCCAAACCGGTTTTGGCTACTGGGAATTTTTTTATTACTGCTTCAATTTTATTAGTTATAATCGGTCAGTTTTCTGATTCTTCCTGATTCAGTTTTGGAAAATTGTATATTTCCAGGAATTTACACATTTCATCCAGGTTGTCCAATTGGTTGATCTTAAGTGAAACCTTTCATAGTATTTTCTTACCATCCTTTGTATTTCTTTATTGTCAGTTGTTACTTCTCCTCTTTCATTTCTTTTTTTAAATTTCATTTTATTTTATTGACTATAGAGAGAAGGATGGGGGGAGAGAGAAAGAGAGAGAGAGAGGCGGGGGGAGAGAGAGAAGAGAGAAGAGAAAAAAGAGAAGGGAGAAACATTGATTGGTTGCCTCCTGCATGTGTCCCCACTGGAGATCCAACCTGCAACCTGGATATGTGCTCTGACCAGAATTAAAATCAGCTATTGGTTTCATTGATCTTTCATATTGTTACTTTTAGACTCTATGTCATTTATTTCCACTGTGATCTTTATTATTTCTTCCCTTATACTTACTCTGTGCTTTCTTTGTTCTTTTTCTAGTCTTTTAGGTGTTGGTTTACATTGTTTATTTGAGATTTTCTTGCTTCTGCAGGTAGGCCTGTAATGCTATGAAATTCCTTTTCAGGACTTCTTTCACTGTGTCCTATAAATTTAGGGTAGTTGTGTGTTCATTTTCAGTTGTTTCAGGTAATACTTTATTTCTTCCTTGATCTCATTGGTACCCACTTATCTATATATATAAAAGGCTCAGTGACCAACCGTACATCCGTCCGAACGTCCGACTGACTGGCCGGCCAGTACACATGATGCGCACTGGCAATTTAAAAATAAATATTGACTCGTGCGTTACATATAAAGGAAAAATTTCCCATTGAATTTCTTAATAGTATTACTCCTTCAAGAATGCTGTGTCATAAATTAAAATTGAAAGTGGGTGCAATCATCACGCTACTGAGAAATCTTAATAGTAAATGGGGTCTTTGTAATGGTACCAGATTTATTATCAAAAGATTTCTACCTAACATAATCAAAGCTGAAGTATTAACAGGATCTGCAGAAGGAGAGGTTGTTCTGATTCCAAGAATTGATTTGTCCCCGTCTGACACTGGCCTCCCATTTAAATTAATTCAAGACAGTTTTCTGTGATGCCAGCATTTGTGATGACTATTAATAAATCACAAGGACAAACTCTAGACAGAGTAGGAATATTCCTACCTGAACCTGTTTTCGGACATGGACATGGTCAGTTTTATGTTGCTTTCTCTTGAGTTCGAAGAACGTGTGACATTAAAGTTAAACTTGTAAATACTTCATCACAAGGGAAATTAGTCAAGAACTCTACAAGTCTTTTTACTCTTGTGGTATACAGGGAGATATTAGAATAAGTTTAATCAATTTATCAGTCATTGTTTTTATCAATGTTGTTTTTATATCATTTTTTGTTGTTTTTATATCATGTTTTTGTTGTTATATCATGTTATTGTTTATTTATTAATTTATATATTATTTTCATATACATTTTATTAATTTTCTTTCATCTCTGACACTTCTATTATAGAGAAAGGGCAAATAGCGATATTAAAATATTTCTTCTAATTTCCTTCCAATGTTTATGAATCTATGCACTGGGCCACTAGTCCTATGTAATAAAAGCCTAATATGCTAAGTGTCCGGTTGCCCAGTCAACTGGTCGGCAATTCAACCAATCGATGCATAATATGCTGATATGCTAAGGCCACTCAACCACTTGCTATGACATGCACTGACCACCAGGGGGCAGATGCTCCGACCAGTAGGTTAGCTTGCTGCTGGGGTCTGGCCAGTCAGGACTGAATGAGACAGGCCGGACATGCCCTGGAGTCCTCCTGCAGTCCCTCCCCAGCTGGCCAACCTCCCGCGTCTCTTCCCGGTGCAATTGTGCACCAGTGGAGTCTCTCGGCCTGGCCTGCGCCCTCTCGCAATCTGGGACCCCTTCGGGGATGTTGATGAGCTGGTTTCGGCCTGATCCCACAGCCTGGCCGAGGGACCCCACTGATGCACAATTTGTGCACCGGGCCTCTAGTTGGTTAATAATATGCTATTTAGCCTCCATGTGTTTGAATGTGTTTGAGAGTTTTATTGTAGTTGATTTCTGGTTTCATACCATTGTGATCTGAGAAGATGCTTAATATGATTTCAGTTTTCTTCAATTTGTTAAGACTTATTTTGTGTACTAATACGTGGCCTATCTTTGAGAGTGTTCCAATTATACTTGAGAAGAATGTATATTCTGTTGCTTTGGGATGAAATGCTCTGCTAATACCAATTAAATCCATCTGATCTAGTGTGTCATTTAAGGTTGCTGTTTCCTTGTTGGTTTTTTTGTCTGGAAGATCTATCCAGTGATGACAGTGGGTAGTTAAAATCCCCTACTATAACTGTATTGCTATCGATCTCTCTCTTAAAGTCAACCAAGATTTTCGTTATATATTTAGGTGCTCCTTATCTATATACATAAAAGCCTAAGTGACCAGTCAACCATTCAACCGCTCGACTCGTCTACTGGTCGCTATGATGCACACTGACCCTCAGGGGGCAGACACTCAACGCAGGAGCTGGCCCCTGGTGGTCAGTGCACTCCCATGGCAGGAACACTGCTCAGGTAACCAACAGGCGCCTGACGTCTGGCTCATGGCTGGCGTGCGCAGTTGCGGTGGTGCGAGTCTCTCCCATGGACACCCCCCCTGTGCAACCCTCCCCATCCAGACCGGGATCTGGACTGGCATTGGAACTGACTGGGTGCGAGCCTGTGGCCACTTCTCGGTCATGGGTGCGCTGGTATAGCCCTAGGATGGGTGCGCGGAGACCGCATTGGAGTAGCAGTGAGCATACCAAGCAGTGGCAGCAGCAGGCGCAGCGGGGCCAGGATGAACGGGAGTGGCGCGGCGCCTGGCCCGGGCTTGGGCTCCTCCCTGGCCGCTTGCTGCTTCACATACTCCTACATCCCTCGGGGGATATAGGACTGCAGGTTCAGCTGATCCCTGCAGGCCAGGCCGAGGGACCCCATCCATGCACAAATCCGTGCACCGGGCCTCTAGTTAGGTACATATTTGTTTACCAGCGTTATTTCCTCTTATTGGGTCCATCAGTTTAGTATTCTGTAGTGTCCTCCTTTTGTTTCTTTTTATGGCTTTTGTTTTGAAGTCTATTTTGCAGAAATAAGTATTGCTATACCAGAATTTTTTTTTATTTTGACTTGCATGGAATATTTTTACCCATTCCTTCACTCTCAGCATGTGTGAATCTTTTGTTCTGAGGTGGTTCTCTTGTACACAACATATTATATGGGTCATGTTTTCTTATCTATTCAGCTACCCTGTGTCTTTTGATTGGAGAATATAATCCATTTACATGTAAGGTTATTGTTGATAGGTACTTATTTATTGCCAGTTATTCTTTATACCTATGTTCCACTCTCCCTCTGTTTCTTCTTCTTAAAGCATTCCTAGTTGGATCAAGCTCTACATTTAGTTAGACTTGTTTTGTGGCTTAACGTATGATCTATTCTGTAAAATATCCAATGTGCACTTGAGAAGAGTTTTCTGCTTTTGGATAGAATGTTTTATATGTATCTATTAAGTCAGTTTGGTCTAATTTGTTGCTTAATGCTGATGTTTTCTTATTGATTTTCTGTCTGATTATCTATTCATTGATGTAAGTGGAATATTAAAATCCCTTACAATTATTGTAATGCTTTCTATTTCTCCCTATAGGAATGTTAATATTTGCTTTATATATTGAGGCTCTTTTATGTTGGGGGTACAACTATTTCAAAAATTATACTTCCGTGTTGGATTGACTCTTTTACATTATGTAAATGTCATTTATTATCTCTTACTACAGTCTTTGTTTTAAAGTCTATTTTGTCTGATATAAATATAGCTGTCCCAGCTTTCTTTTGCTTTTCATCTGCATGAAATATATTTTTCCATCTCTTCCCTTTCAGTCTGTCTGCATGTATCTTTAAAGCTGAAGTGTAGGTAATATATAGATGTGTCTTGTTTTTTATCCATTCAGCCACTCCATGTCTACTGATTGGAGAATTTAGTACATTTACTTTTTTTAAAGTTTAATACTCACCCATGGATATATTTATTAATTTTTAGAGAGAGGAAGGGGGTGGAGAGAGAGAGAGAGAGAGAGAGAAACAGAAACAGAAACAGAAACATCAGTGTTAGAGAGAAACATTCTCCATTGCCTTCCATACACTCCCCAGCTGGGGATCGAATCCGCAACCCAGGTATGTGCCCTGTCAGGGAATTGAACCTGCGACATTTTGGTGTAAGGGGCGACACTACAACCAACTGAGTCACCTAGCCAGGGCTAGTCCATTTAAACGTAAAGTTTTTATTGACAAGTATGTATTTATTGCCATTTTGTTTTCTGGCTGTTTCATAGTTCTTCTCTATTGCCATTTTATTCCCTTGTTGTTTGATGATTTTCTTTAGTGGTATACTTAGATTCCTCTTTCATGATCTTTCGTGTTTTGTTTTGTGTTTACCATGAGGATTACATATGATGTTCTCTCTAAAGCAGTCTATTTTAAGTTGATTGCAAGTTAAATTTGAGCACATTCTATAACAGTACATTATTATTACCCCACACTGTGTTTTCTGTATCTTTGCTACATTTTACATCATTTTATCTTTTGTATTTCTTATCTATTGTAGTCATAGTTATTTTTCTAATTTTTCAAGCCAGTGAGATTTTCTCTTTCTTTTCAGTTTAAAGGAGTTTCTTTAAAATTTCTTGTAAGTTCAGTTTAGTGGTGATGAAGTTTTTTAGCTTCTTGTCTGGAAAACCTTTTGTCTCTTCTTCTCTTTCTTTATAGTCTTTCTTAAAAATTTTTTTTTAAATTTTTCATTGTTTACATTATTACATAAGTCTCCTTTTTCCCCCATTGACCTCTCCCCGGCCGCCCCCAACCCTCAGCACACCCTTCCCACCACCCCCCGTTTGTCCATTGGTTATGCAGCTTTGCATGCATACAAGTCCTTTGATTGATCTCTTACCCCTCTTACCCCCTGCCTTCCTTCATAGGAATGCTTCTTTGTCTCTGTATCTATTTTTGTTCATCAGTTTATGTAGTTCATTATATTCTACAGATGAGTGAGATCATGTGATATTTATCTTTCTCTGACTGGCTTATTTTGCTTAGCATAATGCTTTCTAGTTCCATCCATGCTGTTGCAAATGGTAAGAATTCCTTCTTTTTTACAGCAGCGTAGAATTCCATTGTGTAGATGTACCACAGTTTTCTAATCCACTCATCTGCTGATGGGCATTTAGGCTGTTTCCAAATTTTAGCTATTGTAAATTGTGCTGCTATGAACATAGGGGTGCATATATCCTTTCTGATTGGTGTTTCTGTTTTCTTGGGATATATTCCTAGAAGTGGGATTACTGGGTCAAATGGAAGTTCCACTTTTAATTTTTTGAGGAAACACCATTCTGTTTTCCACAGTGGCTTCACCAGTCTGCATTCCTATCAGTTGTCCAAGAGGATTCCTTTTTCTCTCCATCCTCTCCAGCACTTGTCATTTGTAGATTTGTTGATGATAGCCATTGTGACAGGTGTGAGGTGGTACCTCATGTTGTTTTGATTTGCATCTCTTGGATGATTAGTGTCTTTGAGCATGTTTTCATATGTCTCTTGGCCTTCTGTATGTCTTCTTTTGAAAAGTGTCTATTTAGGTCCTTTGCCCATTTTTTGATTGGATTGTTTATCTTCCTTTTGTTAAGTTGTATGAGTTCCCTATAAATTTTGGAGATTAAACCCTTATCAGAGATAACATTGGCAAATATGTTCTCCCATGCAGTGGGCTTTCTTATTGTTTTGTAGATGGTTTCTTTTGCTATACAGAAGCTTTTTATTTTGATGTAGTCCCATTTGTTTATTTTTTCCTTAGTTTCCATTGCCCTAGGAGCTATATTGGTAAAGATATTGCTATGACAAATGTCTGCTATTTTGCTGCATATGGCTTCTAGGATTTTTATCGTTTCCTGTCTTACGTTTAAGTTTTTTATCCATTTTGAGTTTATTTTTGTGTATGTTGTTAAGTTGGTGGTCTAATTTCATTTTTTTGCATGTATCTGTTCAATTTTCTTAACACTATTTATTGAAGAGACTGTTTTGACTCCACTGTATGCTCTTGCCTCCTTTGTCAAATATTAATTGAACATAATGGCTTGGGTCGATCTCTGGGTTCTCTGTTCTGTTCCATTGATCTATATGTCTGTTCTTGTGCCAGTACCAGGCAGTTTTGAGAACAATGGCTTTGTAGTATAGCTTGATATCTGGTACTGTGGCCCTCCAACTTTGTTCTTCTTTCTCAAGATTGCTGCAGCTATTCTGGGTCTTTTTTTATTCCAGATTAATTTTTGGAGAGTTTGTTCTAGGTCTTTGAAGTATGCCATTGGTATTTTACTGGGGATTACATTGAATCTATAGATTGCTTTGGGTAGTATGGACATTTTAATGATGTTGTTTCTACCAATCCATGAAGATGGTATATTCTTCTATTTGTTTATGTCTCCTCTATCTCTTATTCAGTGTCTTGTAATTTTCTGAGTATAGGTCCTTTACCTCTTTGGTTAAATTTATTCCTAGGTAACTTAATTTTTTTTGTTGCTATGGTAAATGGGATTGTTTTTTTAGTTTCTCTTTCTGTGAGTTCATTATTGGTATATAAAAAAGCCATATGTTTCTTGGGTGTTAATTTTGTATCCTGTTACATTGCTGAATTCATTTATTAGTTCTAGTAGTTTTTGATGGAGTTTTTAGGGTTTTCTATGTACAATATCATGTCATCTGCGAATAATGACAGTTTTACTTCTTCTTTTCCAATTTGGATGCCTTTTATTTCTTCTTCTTGTCTGATTGCTATGGCTAGCACTTCCAGTACTATGTTGAACAGGAGTGGTGAAAATGGGCCTCCCTGTCTTGTTCCTGTTCTTAGGGGAAATGGTTTTAGTTTTTGCCCATTTAGTATGATGTTGGCTGGAGGTTTGTCATATAAGGCTTTTACTATGTTGAGGTATGATCCCTCTATTCCTACTTTGCTAAGAGTTTTTATCAGGAAAGGGTGTTGAATTTTGTCAAATGCCTTTCCTGCATCAGTAATTATGATTATGTCATTTTTGTCTCTCAATTTGTTTATGTGATGTATCACGTTTATTGATTTTCGGGTATTGTACCAGCCTTGCATCCCTGGAATAAATCCCACTTGGTCATGGTGTATGATCTTTCTAATGTAATGCTGGATCCGATTTGCTAGAATTTTCTTGAGGATTTTAGCATCTATGTTCATCAGGGATACTGACCTGTAATGCTCTTTCATTGTGTTGTCTTTATCTGGTTTTAGGATTAGGGTAATGCTGGTTTCATAGAAAGAGCTTGGAAGTGTGCCTTCCTCGTGAATTTTTTGGAATAATCTGAGAAGGATAGGTTTTATTTCTTCTTTGAATGTTTGGTAAAACTCCCCTGTGAAGCTGTCTGGCCCTGGGCTTTGTTTGCTGGAAGCTTTTTGATGGCTGCTTCAATTCCCTCCTTAGTTATTGGGCTATTGAGATTTTTTGATTCTTCTTGATTGAGTTTTGGAAGGTCTTATTTTTCTAGGAATATATCCATTTCCTCTAGGTTGTTTAGTTTGTTGAATTAGAGTTGTTCATAGTATTTTGTTTTACAGTCTTTTGTATTTCTGTGGGGTCTTTTGTTATTTCAACTGTTTCATTTCTGATTTTGTTATTTGGGTCCTCTCTCTTTGCTTCTTGGTGAGCCTGGCTAGAGATTCATCAATGTTGTTTATCCTTTCAAAGAACCAGTTCTTGGTTTCATTGATCTTTTGTATTGTTCTTTTGGTCCCTATGTCATTTATTTCTGCTTTGATCTTTATTATCTCATTCCTTCTGCTCACTCTGGGCTGATTTTGTCACTCTCTAATTTTTTAAGTTGTAGAGTTAGATAATTTATTACCTGTTTTTCTCGTTTTTTGAGGTAGGCCTGTAATGCTATGAACTTCCATCTCAGGACTCCTTTCACTGTGTCCCATAGGTTTTTGGATTGTTGTGTTTTCATTGTTATTCGTTTCCATGATATTTTTAATTTCTTCTTTGATCTCTTTGGTAACCCATTCATTGTTTAATAGCATGCTATTCAGCCTCCAAGTGTTTGAATTTTTTTGATTATTTTTATTGTAGTTGATTTCTAATATTATGCCATTGTGGTCTGAGAAGATGCTTGATATGATTTCAATCTTCTTGAATTTGGAGAGACTTTGCCTGTGACCCAATATGTGGTCTATCTTTGAAAATGTCTCATGTGCACTTGAGAAGAATGGATATTCCGTGGCTTTGCGGTGAAATGTTATGAAGATGTCATTTAAGTCCATCTGATCTAATGAGTCATTTAGGATTGATTTTTTTGCTGATTTTTTATCTAGAGGATTTATCCAGTGATGTCAATGGGTATTAAAGTCCCCTACTAGGGTCATATTGCTGTCAATCTCTCCCTTGATATCCTCCAGAAGTTTTTTTATGTATTTGGGTGCTCCTGCATTGGGTGCATATATGTTTACCCGAGTTATAGCCTCTTGTTGTATTGATCCCTTTAGTATTATGAAATGGCCTTCCTTATCTCTTGTTATGGCCTTCACTCTGAGGTCTCTATTTTATCAGATATAAGTATTGCTACCCCAGCTGTATTTTTTGTGTGTGTGGTGTTTTTTTTTTCATTTCCATTTGCCTAAAAGATATTTTTCCATCTCTTCACTTTCAGTCTGTGTGAGTCTCTTGTTCTGAGGTGGGTCTTTTGTAGACAGCATATATATGGGTCATGTTTTCGTATCCATTCAGCCACTCGATGTCTTTTGATTGGAGCATTTAATCCATTTACATTTAAAGTTATTATTGATAGGTACTTGTTTGTAGCTATTTTTATTTTTTTGTGCCTGTTTTCCTTCTTCCCTTTTTTTTCTTCTTTTTACACCAGTCCCTTTAGCATTTCTTGTTTTGCTGGATTGATAGTGATAAACTCCCTTAGCCTTTTTTTTGTCTGTGAAGCTCCTTATTTCCCCTTCATATTTTGAATGGTAGCCTTGCTGGATAGAGTATTCTTGGATTAACCCTTTGCACTCGCTTGCTTTTTTCTCGATTCCTTTATTCTACTCAGGATTTAATTTTTTAAATACCCCAGATTTTACAAAGCGCGGCAGTAGAATAAAAAACTGGTTTCTTTTCATACAAACTTATTTATTTGGATTTTTTTATATTTCAAATTATTGATACATTCAAAGAATATAAAAAGAGCTGCTACCAATGCTAACTGTGTCGAGTCACACTCGACATCCGAGTGCAAAAGGTTAAGTCCCTTGCTTGGCATCACTTTGTATACTTCCTTTCTGGCCTGATGTGTTTCTGTTGAGAAATCGTTTTATAATGTAATGGGTGACCCCTTGTAGGTTACTCTCTGTCTCTCTCTTGCAGCCTTTAAGATTCTCTCTTTTGTTAATGTTTGCCATTGTAATTACGTCGTGTCTGGGTGTTGTTCTTTTTGGGTTCATCTTGTTGGGACTTTCTGTGCTTGTGTGACCTCCCCCCAAATCAGGGAATTTTTCTGTCAGTATTTCTTCAAATAGTTTTTCTAATCCTTGCTTCTCTTCTTGTTTTGACACCCCTATTATATGTATGTTGCTTCGTTTCATGTTGTCCCAAAGCTCCATAAGGCTCTCCTCCTGTCTTTTGATTTTTTTCTCCATTTTCAGTTCAGATTGGTTGTGTTTTGCTTCCCATTTTTCTAATTTGCTAATTCGGTCCTCCGCTTCTCCTAGTCTACTGTTGAAAACTTCCATATTGTTTTTTATTGTATCTATATCAATCTTTATTTCTTCCTGATTCTTATATAAGTTGTTGATTTTCTCATCCAGCCACTTTAGGAACTGTATGACCCTTACTCTGAATTCTTTTTTTGACATATTGCATGCCTCCATTTAATTTAGTTCCTTTTCTGCTGCTTCCTCCTTTTATTTCCTTTGGGCATTGTTCCTTTGTCTCCCCATTTTTGCCCTTACCAAACGGTCTAGGCCCCAAATCGCACGGGGACTGTGACTGAAGTGGCAGGCTTGGGGGATGTTTGAGCACTTCGAGACTCACTGGAAGGTCCAGGAACCTGGTCAGTTGGGGCCTTTGGTTGAAGCGGTGGGCTTGGTGGGAGGGCCCAGGAGCCATATAGTGTGGAGACAGTGGCTGGAGTGGAGGGCTTGGTGGGAAGGGAGCATTCTTCGGGGCACACATGAGCCTGTGTCCCAGGCAGCTGGAGTCCCAGTGTCTGTGGTCTGCAGATGAGGTAGCAGGTCTTTGGCTGGAGTGGCTGTAGGGTCTGGTATGGTGTCTGAAGCCAGTCTGCGTGGTGGTGAGGCTGGGCTCCTCGTCACAGAAGCTCTCCCCTTCAAGATTGCATGATTTCTGTGCCAGAGCCAGTCACCCCAGAAGTGCATGCAGTGTTAACAAGGAGTCTCCGTCTAGTAGAGCCCGATCCGCCGCCCCCGAGACTCCTGTAGGATCTAACTATGACACAAATACACACACACACACACACACACACACACACCACACACCACACTCGCCTTTCGCTCCCTTACTTACACTCTCTTCCTCACTGCTGTCCTGCTGGCTGCCATCTTGACTCTCCTGTTTCAGCAGTTTTAATGCATAGGTGTGTGTGTGTGTTGTTGTTTTTTTGCTGATGTGGGTGTATTTAAATTTAGTATAGTTAAAGTAAAAGTTTTGCTGTTTGAATGTAGGAGAATTAATTTTCCTGGTTAGGTGTGTCTGATTGCAGAGATATCAAATAGAAACCCCTTTTTTCCTTTAAGTATTTTTCCTGAGTATAAAAGTAATATTTGCTTATTAAAAATAACTTGAGGATTATAGAATAGAGTAATAAAAATCAATAAAATTACCCATCACCTCACCTCTCACCAAAAGTATTTATTTACATCTTAGTGATAATAATACTTTTTCTCAGCGATTTTACAAAATTGACTTAATATGTTATATACTTTTAATGTATCATTTTAAAGAATATATAAGAAGCATTTTCCTGAAATATTATTTTTAATTACCATAGAACATTTTTCCTATCATATGATTATTTCTGTTTTTAATTTCTTTAGTCCTTAGTGTGCAGTCCTTATCATATTCAGTTCTTATTCTGATTTAGCGAAGATCTCATTGTCAGTAGCATCATGGTATGATAGTTTGTACAAAATTATTTTATATTTTTGTTTATTTCCTTAATAATTTATGAAGTAGATTGATTTGGTTAATAGTACATGTCCCTTAATTGCATTCTGTAAAGAGTGTGGTAATTAATACACCCACCAGCACTGTGTTGAACTTTATTTCCCAACAACTACTTTAAAAACAGTATAATATAATCTTAAAGAAAAATTTCCAACACTGGTAGGCAAAACAGACATATTTTTGGACTAATTTTTCTTTTTAAGCTATTATTAGGGTTCAACATTTTTTATAGAGTAATTGATCATTTATATTTTGTTGATGAATTGCCATCTGATTTCCAGTGTTTATCATTCTGTTTGTATTGCTGTTCAGCTTTTAAATATTACTTTGTTTTTAAGGAGCTCTTTTTGAATTATGGATATTAATTTCAGATACGTCTAATATATTCAAATGTCTTCCCAAATGATATATAGAAAATTATTTTATCAATTTACCTTATTTTAACTGTGATAAATTAATACAATCATTATTAGTTTATCATGCATGATAAATAAGGATTATCTTGAAGAAAGTTTTAATCTCAAAATTTGAAGCATGTAAAATATCTCATTTTTATGTGCTAATTAAATTCCTCTCTCTTCTGTCTTACTCATTTGATAATAAAGTTTATTTTCTCTAGCTACCATGCTTTCTAGTATTTTCAGAAAAGACATTTTTTTGTTTTATTTATTTTTAATTGGTTACCTTCATGAAGTATCTGTTTATTACTTTTGATATTTTAAAGATTTCAGAACAAAAATGATAACAAATAAAAACACATTTCTTAACTTCTAATGTAATTTATGGAAGACTTACTATAACTGAGGAAATTAAAAGGAACTTATTTTGGAATGCCAATTCATTGACAAGTATTCAGAAATTCAAATAGGTACTTTGGCCAACATGAAAAAAATTGTGTATGTTATTAATAATTTGAATTTTTTATTGCATATTTATTCATTTAAGATAGGTAAAATAAAGTTTACATTTGTAGAAACATGTTTGTGGCATAGGTGTTCATATATTATGTTGAAAAATTGGCAGGGACTCAGGCTATCATTTTTCAAAAGCAGAAGCTCTGTTTGCAAATAAATATTCCCATAATTTAAAAACTGCATTTGTGTAAACAGAACATTTAATTGTCAGGTATCGGTGTAAGGAAGGGATCACTGCATACATAATTCAGGACACAGGTTGCTTGTTGGAACCGTGTGTGACTCTTTATAAAGCTTTTGTGCTAGGTTTCAAGCACTCTTCATCACTGTTCCAGTGGTTGATCTATGGGAGATGCCTCAGACTCCCTGCTGTCTTTGCTTGCTGTGCTTGCTTAGAGCTCACCCCAGGGATCTAATGAGGGAAAGATTTGCAGCAGGGCAGCTTGAAGCTGAAAGATCAAACGTATCTACTTTCTGAGTTAACCATGATCCTGGATCCCAACAAAAGGATCTGGTACCCCTATCATAGAGTGACTCGGGTGCCCTCACTCTGTGTGGGGACTGGCTCATAATGGTAGATTCTAAGAAGAATTGTGCTCTGCAGATAGCCCTGTGTTGGCAAAGTTCTTTAGGAATTTCTACTGTTGTCACCAATTGGTTTTAAATTGCACATTGTAATCATGCATTTCAGTCTTAATTTATTAAGCATACCACAATACTCACTATTGACTTGATGCATTTAACATATCTGTTACCAAGGTTTTAAAACATGGAATAATAAAATTGGCTTAATATTATCGTCATTTTACAATACCATGTAGTGTTTTTTTTTGTATAGTGGATTCAACACAAGCCATTTATGGTATAAATTTTCTAGTTTTGGAGTATAACTAAAGTGTTATTAATAACTTGATAAAATAAAAGATTCATTATAATTTTTTTCATAATGTAAAACTTTAGTTTAGATATTGTTTTTAAGTTTCAATTTTAATGACCAAGAGTATGTGTTAATGTAAAGCTTTCTGAATTACTTTCCCATAAATATTTTACTTTACTTTATTCTTATTTATTTTAAAAATAGGGATATTTTCTCCTTTTTGAGTCTAAATGACTAATTAGAGCAGAGCTTATATTTTATTTGCATAGAATCATTTTAATAGAGAATTTTTGTTTAATGTGCATTGATAATTTAGAAAATGAGACTGGTTTTGCACTTTTCTCATATGCCAATTTTGTGTGTGTGTTTTTAGGGATTAAGGGCCTAAAGGAATAGAGGAAGTGAATGGACACCGATGTTTCAAAATATCTCATTTTGCCTAAAAGCAAGTACCGGCAGATAAATGCCCATAAAGGGATTTCTTTCTTAAGCCCCGTGGATTTTTCCCCGCACAACTTTTTGTGTGAGTTAGAAATGAAAACCATTCATCTAGTGCCCCAAAGAACGGCCTTATTGAATGGAATAACAGTGTAATGTACCATTGAAGGCAGGATTGAAAGTGATTATCTTGTTAACTCTTGACAGTTACCGCCAGCTTGAAATGAAACCGGCAGGCTTGATTTGCAAATGAATTAGAGCTTTTTCATTTTGTGCCAGGATCATCTTTTTATATTCTGATATGACAGATGCTATGTTCCAGGCTTTTGTTTTTCTTCATTTTTATACTTGCAAATAAAAAACAAAAGAATATGATAGTCATTTTATTTGCATCTTTTTCTCTTGTAGTTTATTCTTTGTATAGAAGTTTTTAATCTTATATTTTTCAAAAATTTGTTTTTAAGACTATTGTTTTTGTCCAAATTAATTTTTATTAATCTAAGTATAGTAGTAATTGGGTGAAAGAGAATAATTTATTGGCTTTTAAGAAGTAGAAAGTTACCCACAAACAGAATACTGTAATAGTAAAAACAGAAACTTCTGGCAAACTTTAATAGAATTAGATTATTTTCTTGGCAGCTATTTTGTTATAACTTCAAACTTGTAGAGAAGTTTCAGTACAAGAAACTCCCGTATACCTTGTACCCAGATACATCAGTTGTTTATAGTTTACCCCATTTGTTTTATCAGCTCTCTCTCCCTCTTTCTGCCTTCCTCCTCTCTCCACACACATATTTAAAAATGTTCTTTCTCTGAACCAAATGGAGAGTATATTGGAATTATTGTTCTCCACAAATACTTTAGTGTACATTCTCAAAGACATTCTCTTACATAACTACAAGCACTAGCTTTGGAGAACTCAGAGAAAAAATACGTATTTTTGTGTTTTAAAAATCCTAATATCAGTAAGAAATCAATGTGCAGGGTTTTTTATTCATTATGTCATAATACTTCTGTTTATATTCTTTAATCATATATGTTAATTATTATAATTTTAGGGCATTGTTTATATATAAATTATTAACCTGGACTTTGTTTTACTTGTCCAAGTAGTTTTTAATATTGGAGGGTTAACAGTTAAAACTGGTATGTTACATTTAATATAAATGTTCAAAGTGATAGTAAACATGCCCCCTATTTAAGTAATAATGCATTTTCCATTAATAAGGGACTTTATTTACACACACGAACATACACTCATAATCTTGTGGAATGTTAAATTAAATATCTTTAAATTACTCATTAAGAATTCAAAATTTAAGGTTTTGTAAGTCTTTTTTCATTGTGAAGTTATATTTTGTTCTGCTGTACAAATCTTAATAAACTATGGAATTTAAGACTAAGTTATTCCTCATTTTACCACTATAGCTTTTCAACATGAGGGTTGGCACTGAGGCCTGTTTAATATAGTGGGAACTCCAGGTGTTCATATCATCTACTTTGTTGATACGATCTCTTGAGGAACTTTATAAAAATGCCGCTTCTTTAAATACAAATACAAGAATAATCAGTACAATTATTTCTTTTGTAATATAAGTGTATCAATGAGAAAAATGGAATTGCTTTGGGGAGATAGTATTTCACTTAATTCAAAGTTAGTGTTCTCTATTATCAAAATTGATAACAAATGTTTGTTAATGATGAGTGGTAATGAGATTTTAAATAGTTAATCTTTGAAGATGTTTTTTTCATGCTGATAGGTACTCCTGAAAAGTGATCACAATTCACAAGCATATGATTTCAGTTGAACGCCTAGTACAAATTTCTTCTTTTCATAATTTCACAGATAGAAATTTGTTCTCACTGAAGATCTTTGCTACCTTTTTTCTTTTCTTAAGTCAAAAACTTTTACCTTTTCACCTAAAGGGAAAACTTTATGGCTTTTCTTTGTCATGTCTAAATTACCAGCATTACTATTTTTGTGTTATTAAGTAATAATAATGGCCCCCATACACAAGGGAATATTCACATCAGGGGGGAAAGAATGAACAGCACATGATTTTATCGTGCTGTCAAGAAAGATGGGCAATTAAACTTATTAATTTTTATTTCTGGAATTTTCCATTTAATATTTTTTGGATCAAAGTTTACCATGAGTTACTGAAACTGTGGATTGGGATGGAGGTGATTGCTGCATATATTTTTAACCACCATCATATGTAACATAGCATATGTCACATCAGGTTGGTACTGAATTGGTATTGTTCAATTTTACTGAAAATATTCTCATTCTACTATGTAGACATGGATACTAATTCTTCAAATTCAGCATTGACACCTCAAATGAACAATAACTGAGCAGTATTGCTACATCTGTGGATTTATTAAGAGCCAAGGAAAACCATTCAAAATTATTTGCCTGGCCTTTGAGTATTGATGATACTTCCTACCTCCTCAACTTTTCGAGCAACTGTTCTTGTTGAAAGGCTAATAGTTTTAAACAGCTGTTTTCTCCAGACACATTCCTTTGGCTACTGCAGCCAAATGTGATTTAATGAACTCATCCTTGTTAAATTGCTTTCATTGATTGACTAACAAACACACGGCTCAGAAACTCATTTTTCTTTTTGATAAGGACTTCTGTTTGTGATGAGATATGCATCCATTTAAATGTTTTAATATTTCTGATTGTTACTTTCCTGTGAATTGGAAATATTGTGAAGACTTCTTAGTTTGATAATGTCAACATATATTGTATTCTTTTAGTACAGCTATAGAGTCATCGTATAATAAACACTATGCATTGTTATTTAATTTGATAAAATAATCTACACTCCACTGAGCCTTAAAAGCATGTCATTTGAAGTTCCCTTTTCTCTTCTGGTTTTGACACAATAGTTGTACACTGGTATTAAAACAAAAATTAAATGTCACATTAAAGCATTTCATGAAGCCATTGAAACTCTGTTGAGTTTTGTGCTCTGAGGAGCAGTGCAAAGGATTGAGACACCCACATGTGACCTCTATTGCAACCACTCAATTTTTGTTTTAATGCTAATGCAGCCATCAAAACAAACAAGAATGAGTGTGACTGTGTCCCAACACAACTTTATATATTGACACTAAAATTTGAACTACAATAATTTTCACTTTGTTTACTGACACCCGATTTGGACTTTCAGCTCAAGAGAAAAGTTGGCAATTCTTTAAATTCTCTTCTGGCCATCAAATACTACTAATAAATGTTTGGTGGAAAGTGTTCATGAATTGAACATGTTATCTTTTATTTTGTGCAGGCAAATATAAAACCACTTATAGTAAGAAACTAACTTGTAGAAAATCTTCATTTGTATTTTCACTTTATATGAACTAGGAAAAACATTTTTTGTTACATGTAAGACTATTTCAAGCCTCCAAAACTAACCACATGCCATTTCCTCCTGTCTACACGTAAACTGTCCTTATTGAGCTTAGATTCTGTTAGAAAAGACTGAAAGTAAACAGACATACATAAATTATGTAGGAATGTTGGGTAGCTTATGTAATCATTAGAACTCAGGAAAACCGGGCTGTGAAAATGAATAGGAATTAAGACAGCTACATCATGAGATCAGTCTAGTTAATATACAGGCACTGGTACCATCACCACCGACATTGCTGCCACTGGGCTTGCAGTTCTATTGTTACTGTCAACTAGAATAATCTTTGTATTCGTGTCTTTAATTTACTCTTGATTCAGAGTTCCTATCATAATCCCTGTCTTCCTATATTTGGCACTTTTGGATTTAAAGCTCACCAATTTGGAATACTATTCAGATTCTAGTTAGCTTAAGAAACATGAGAAGTATTCTGGGGAAGGGTATAGTGTGTGAGCATAAAAGTGAAAAGCGATGAAGGAAGAATTCCTTGAGGTTCTAAACTAGAAGTTGTTGTTCTGTCTTACAGGTCCATGTATTATCTCTTCACAGTACTTTAAAAATATTACTCATGTCACAATTTCTAATTTATACACTTGTCTGTTAATTGTTTGTTTGTTTCATGTCTGTCTGTAAGGTCCTTGCAACCCAGTCTGCTTTTTTTATAATTGTACTAGAGGCCCAGTGCATGAAATCTGTGCACGCATGGGGTCTCTAGGCCTGGCCGGCAATCGGGGCCAATCGGGGCCAGGCCAATTAGGGCTGGGTCAGAGAGGAGGCAATGGTTGCTGGGCCAGGCACAGAAGGAACAAACGCTGGATGCTAATGCCGCCATCATTGGTGCCCAGCCACTGCACGGTTCCCCGGTTCCCCATCTCCCCCCTTCCTCCTTCCCTTGCCACCGCACTGCCACTGCGGCACTTGGGCGGCGTGCCAATTGGGGCCTGCTGGCCAGGGGGAGCAACAGGGCATGGGAGGTTGGACACTGGTCCTGAGGAGGGAGCTGGCCCTTGGCCCCCCTGGGAAAGGGGCCGTGAGGAGGGACCATAGGAGGTTGGCCAGCCAGGGGTTGGGGGGGAGGGATCACGAGAAGTTGGCCGGCCAGGGAAGGTTGGCTGTGGGAGCTCACTGACCACCAGGGGGCAGCTCCTGCATTGAGTGTCTGCCCCCTGGTGGTCAGTGCGCATCATAGCAACCTGTCATTCCGTCGTTCCGGTCGCTTGGGCTTTTACATATATAGATTCCTGATAACCAGCACAGAAGCTGACTCAAATATTGTGCTCAGTAATAGCTGAATGAATAAATGATTAGGCCTAGGCGGTGGTGGGTAAGTGCAAATCATGATCGCTTTAGTGGAAAGGCCTTGAAGAGTTTTGAGCAGGGGGATGATGTGATTCACTTACACATGACTAGACTGTTTTGTGGTAGGTGCATTGGAGGGAAGCAACAGTGGAAGTGGGAAAAGAATTGTGAGGGAATTAAGACAGATTAGGTGAGAGGTAATGGTAGTTGGACTAGGATGGTGATAATTGATATCAATAGAGATAGTTCATATTGTTACTTAAAAGGTAGAGTCAATAGGACTTAGTGATAGATTAGATATTATAAAAGAGACAAGAAAGTAAAGCGGTTGACTCCCAGGATTTTGGCTTGAGAAACAGGATGAAAGATATGACTCCCCTCTGAAATAGGAAATACTGAAAAAGATCAAGTTTGAAGGAGGAAGTCAAGATTTCACTTATGGATCCATTGAGTATAAAGTTTTGAATTTTATTTTTGAGACATTCAGATAGAGATGTCAAGTAGACAACTGGATAAATGAATCTGGAGCATCTGAAAGCTATACTTTTTTTTTTTTTTTTTTTTTGGTCATTTACCTATAGTTTTCTATTAATGCTGTGCATGAGGACAAGAAGGGTTAGTAGGAAAGCATGGCATAAGATGAGGGCCTAGAACCTTGAGGAGCTCTAACTTTTACTGGCTAAATAGAACAGCATGAACCTGCAAAGGAGATTTGAGGAGCCCTTTTTTGAGTAAATGTGGGAAAATTGAATGAAGTAATATCGTAGAAGACAAATGAGGATGCAGTGTTTGACAGTATTGGGGGGGTGGTGAAGAACAGATAATTGAAGGACCAAAGTACTTGAAGAAACCAGAAGAGCTGATTTCAGAGTTCATGTGGTGGGAATGGCCTTTGTTAGAAGGAACCTCAAGCATCACCTTTATTAATTATTTTCTGGACTCTGCTACCCACACGTTCCACCTCTTCCCCACCCTCTGAGTCCCCCATCCTGTACTCTCATGAAATTAGAATTCTTAACATAGCATCCTACATAATAAAAGAGTAATATGCAAATTAACCATCACTCCGCTACACCCACCAGCCACGCCCACCAGCCAATCAGAGTGAGTATGCAAATAAACCCAACCAAGATGGCTACAACCACAGAGAGCAGGAGGGAGGCTTGGGTTTCCCAGGCAATGGAGGAAGCCAAGCTTTCCACACATCCTGGCCGGCCCAGGCCTCCACTCCAGGCTACAAAGTTTCAATTATAGAAGATAACATAAGTCGCAACAGAAATGGCTGCCGGCCATAGAGTGAGCAGGAGGCTTGGCTCTGCTCCACGCTACAAAGTTTCAATTGTAGAAGGTAAATAAACCCCAGATACCAGGGCCTCCGCTTGGGTTGCCAGGGGGCGTGGCTGGCCTGCAAACCACCACAGGCCCCTCGCTCAGGCCGCCCCATGCCCCAAGGGAACCCCCACCCTGATCCAGGACACCCTTCAGGGCAAACCAGCTGGCCCCCACCCATACACCAGGCCTCTATCCTATATAATAAAAGAGTAATATGCAGATTGACCATCACTCCAACATACAACATGGCTGCCCCAATGTGGTCAAAGATCCTGCCCCTATGTGGACACAAGATGGCCACCACAAGATGGCCAGCAGGAGAGGGCAGTTGGGAGGCACCAGGCCTGCAAGGGAGTGTAGTTGGAGGCGATCAACCCTGCAGGGGAGGGCAGTTAGGGGTGACCAGGCCGGCAGAGGAGGGAAGTTGGGGGCAAATAGGCTGGCAGGGGAGCAGTTAGACATAATCAGGCTGGCATGGGAGTGGTTAGGGGGTGATCAGGCTGGCAGGCAGAAGCGGTTAGGGGCAATCAGGAAGGCAGGCAGGCGAGCAGTTGGGAGCCAGCAGTCCTGGATTGTGAGAGGGATGTCCGACTGCCTGTTTAAACGGGCAGTTGGACATCCCTCGAGGGGTCCCAGATTGGAGAGGGTGCAGGCTGGGCTGAGGGACAACCCCTGTCCCCGTGTACGAATTTTGTGCACCGGGCCTCTAGTTTATAATATTTTATTGTGCTATTTACTTCTATGCTTTTCCTAATGAGACCTTCCCATTCTAATTTTATGAACATTAGCATATGTTAGTGATATAAATAAAATTGTTTTATTTACCATATCTCAAGACATAAAGACTTTTATCTTTAACTAGTGGCCTGGTGCATGAAAATCATGCACTCAGGGGGTAGCAGGTCCCTCAGCCCAGCCTGCGCCCTCTCAGTCTGGGAGCCCTCGGGGGATGTCTGACTGACAGCTTAGGCCTGCTCCCCGCAGGGAGCGGGCGTAAGCTGGCAGTCGGACATCCTTAGCGCTGCCGAGGAGACAGAAGAGGCTCCCGCCACTGCCACTGTGCTCGCCAACCATGAGCCCAGCTTCTGGCTGAGTGGCACTCTCCCTGTGGGAGCTCACTGACCACCAGGGGGAAGCTCCTGCGTTGAGCATCTGCCCCCTGATGGTCAGTGCACGTCATAGCGACTGGTCGTTCTGCCATTGGGCCGAAACTGGCTCTCTGGCATCCCCCGAGGGGTCCCAGATTGTGAGAGGGGACAGGCCAGGCCAAAGGAACCCACCGGTGCATGATTGGGGTCGGCGAGGGACACACTAGGTTGGCCAGCAGGGGAGGGACCGTGGGAGGGCTCCAGGGCATGTCCGGCCCGTCTCATTCAGTTCTGATCGGCTGGACCCCAGCAGCAAGCTAACTTACCGGTTGGTCTGCCAACCGGTGGTCAGTGCATGTCATAGCAACTGGTCAACTGTCTGACCCCTGTTGGTCAGTGCACGTCATAGTGAGCAGTTGAGCAGCCTTAGCATATTATTAGCATGATTGGTTGAATGGACAACCAGATGACCAGACACTTAGCATATTAGGCTTTTATTATATAGGACTAGAGGCCCGGTGCACGACATTCGTGCAAGAATAGGCCTTCCTTCCCCTGGCTTCACTCCCAGCCGCCCGGGAGCCGGCAAGTGCCCGCTCCCCAGCTGGGGGAGCTGAAAGTCCCCGCTCCCCCGCTGCCCTGGAGCTGGCAAGTCCCTGCCCCTGGCTCGCCCGGGAGCCAGCAAGTCCCCACTCCCCGGCCGCCTGGGAGCTGGCATGTCCTCGCTCCCAGGCCGCCCGGAGCCGGCAAGTCCTCGCTTCTGTCTAGAGCACCACTCCAGTAGCTCCCTCCGCCACCCCTCCTTCCCCTCATAGCAGGCTTCACACCGCTCCTCACCTGCATATGCAAATTAACCTCCATCTTTGTTGGGTTAATTTGCATACTCACTCTGATTGGCTGTGGGCGTAGTGGAGTGATGGTTAATCTGTATGTTTCTCTTTTATTAGATAAGATGTATAGCTTTGACATTGCATACCAGGATCTATGTTTATAAAAAATTGTATGTGTTAACAAAGCAGAAGGTCTACTTAAACACATAATTAACTTGAGGGATAGATATGTAGAAGCCACATAAAATAATTACTGAATATTAAGTGCTAGACTGTGAAGAATTTTTGTTAGGGCAATGCAGTTACCCTCGGTAGCCATAGATTAAAATGTTCTGTCTTTTCAAAAGGGGCCTCTATGGCCCCCATTGCATGTGATAATTTGTAATTTTCATGTGGCATGGTGTTAAAACATGTTCTATGAGGATGATGTTCAGGAGCATGTAACTTAGCTGGTAAAGGAGGCCAGCTGACTGCTCAGCATTGTATCTCAGAGTAGCTTGGTTTCCCTCTGACCTTAAATGTATTGAAGGGTCTGTATAATAATGATAATGTTGATAATAATCGAAAATATATGCTAAGTATAACCTACTAAGGCCTTTGCATCTTTATTGCATTCACAATTTAGGACATTTAGAAGTTCCTGAGACTTACCCATTGAATGTTAAAGAGTGACTGTTAGTTTAGAGGTGTAAGAAATTACTATCAACATAGTAGAAGTGGGAGTTTGGTTCTTGAAGATGTAGTGAAGAAGAAAAGACTATTTTAGGTAGATAAATGTATGAGTCAAATCATGAAGATGATAATAAACTGGTCTGAGAAGAGGTACATCTTGAATAGTAATATATTATTAGCCAGATATTGTAGATTATAAAGCAGGCAGACACATGAACTTGGGGTATGATTACATTGATGCTAGGGAGAGAAGAATATTACAGGAATTTTCGTGTGAAGTGATAGGAACCAAAACTAATATAGACAAAATGGGGAAGGAAGGGAATATGGCAGAACTTGAAACAACCTGGATTAATTATTGAAGGATTCACCATTTCCATTTATCTCATGCATGTGGACTTGACTATTCTAGTTTCATATTCTCCAACTCTAAATTGAATTTATCTTTCTTATATAATCATGTACCTAATTTAGGAAGATTTTATTAGTGTTAAGCTCTGTAATTGATATAAAGATGAACAAATACGTAGATTGAATCTTTTAAATGAGCACAGAAGATAACAGGCATGTACACACATAATTTATGAGAAAGTTTTTAGGGCTATAGCAAATAGGAAAAGTGGGGGCTGAATATAGACCCAGCCTTATATTACTTAATACAGCAGGCAGCATTTCTATTGTAAAAGAAAAAAAATGAACTTTGGTTTCAGATAGAGCATTTTTGGCCATTTTAGCAAGTTAGTTTTTACTTTAAGTTATAGATAATTTACATAATGAAATTACTGTACTCATAGAGCTGCTGTGAAGATTTTTAAAAAATACTTTTAAAAATTGGACCACAGTAAGATATTTTCATGGAAATTTTAGAAAACACAAGCAAAGAATTAGAATGAACATAAAAATCAGTTGAAATCCTACTGTTAAATACAGCTCACATTAATTTATAACTTTTTAGTTACACATATGTACTCACACTGTATATATGCATGCATAAAACTATTTTTAACAAATATGACATTGTACCATTCTATAATATGCTCTTTTAAAAACTTAATATGCCACAAGAACATTTTCATGGAAATATACAACTACATCGTTTTTAATGGCTACATGGTTTTCTGTTAGATGGATATTGCCATATTTTATTTCAGAGTTTGCCATTATTGGGTATTTCTTTTGTTCCCAGGTTTTTGTCTCTTTTTTGGTTTTTGTTTTATTAAATACAATGTAGTGATTAATATGGAAGTAGAACTTTCAGGTCAAATGCTTTGTGTGTTATTGAGAAATTTTAACATTTTCAAATTGCTCTGTGGAAAACTTGTATTATTTTCTGTAGCATCTGAGGGTACCTGATTCCCCACACCCTTGCCAACACTGGACATATAATCACTGGTTTTCATCTTTGCTTGTCTGCTAGGTAGAAAATGGGATTTAGTTTTATCTTGCAGATGATATGTGTCTATAACATTTCTCTTAATGTTTGTTAGCAGATTTTTTTTATGAATATTTTGAGAATTTAATGAGAGTTGATCATTAAGGGTCAGTTATTCATTTTTACTTAAATCTTCACCCCTTTGCAGCCTCCTTCCCAATCATGGTTCCAATTAAGGAATAGGAGAATACTGTAAAATTTTGTTTCGTTGTTAAGGTTATATTTTTTAGAGATTGACAGTAATAATAAATTCTCTCTATCAAAATTTGGACAATGAACTCAGGCTTCCAGGTTTCCAATTTGCCTTTTACCAGCTGAGGAGTATACTGTGGTATCTCCTTAACCTCTCTAAACCTCAGTTATTGAATCTACATATAATATGGATAATAATTTTATCTCTGTATAATAAAGTTATAAGGATTAAATGAGTTCATTTTTGTAAAGCACTTACTACATTGCTTGTTGCATACTGTTAACATTTCTTCAGAGGTGGAATCTCAAAGAAGGTTGGTTCATTTAGATATATATGAAGAAAGATTTAAGTGCTGTAAAATGCAAAGAGATCTTTAGGAAATGGCATATAGTTTGACTTTGGCAAGAATCTTGAATTTTATGCTGAGGAGTTTATTTTCATTCACTGTGCAAAGAAAAATTTTAGTAGTTTTATTTCCTACCATTATTAGGTGGTTACCTGATTAACATCACACCTTATTTTTTTGTTTCTGGATACAGTATCACTGTAGTTACATAGGAAAACATCAGAAGGAAGAGAAAAAAATATCAAAATACTTTAATAATTGAAGAATTGAATATTCAATTTTTGAGTTGTTGAAAGTTTGCTATTTTTAGGGAAAATATACATGTTGCATTTTTTCTCATTATATTTGCTACCTTCTATTTGGGATTGTTGACTCTCCATTGCATGTTAGATAGATACTGCTTTTATGAAGTTGGGACATAATTTTTATGATAATGGACTTTCTTGAAAGTAGAAATGTATTTTTAATTGTATCTAAATTTAAATTATTATAAACAATGATACTTTATATTTAAATATAAATTTGTATTTATACTTAATGAAAATATAATAAATATATAAATTTAAATTATTTAGGTTTAAGTACTGAAGATGAAATATACTAGTTTATTCTTTTTTAAAAATTAAATTTATTGGAGAGACATTGGTTAATAGGATCATATAGTTTTCAAGTGTACATTTTTATGATACATGATCTGTATATTGCATTATATGCCCACTACCCAAAGTCAAATTCATCTTCTGTCACCATATATTTGACCCCTTTTCCATTTACAGACCCTCAACCCCCCTTCCTTCTGGTAACCACCGTATAGTTGTCTATTTCTATGTTTCAAGTTTTATATCCCACATATGAGTGAAATCATATGGTTATTATATTTTTCAGACTTATTTAACCTCAGTCTTCCAAGTGAAATAAACCACATCATATTCATAAATGATGCTTAAATAAATGATAGTTATTCTTTTTTCACATTCCAGTTTTGGTTTTTTTAGAAAGAGAAATCGAAATAATCCAAATGTCCAACAATAATGAGTAATTTAACTTATTGTTACATCTATGAGCAGGATAGTATGATATTATATAAACAGTAAAATAGTATGATAGTATGTAAACAGTAAAATTATTATATGTAAATATATTTAATAACACCAGAGAAGCTGTTTAAGTAGTGAAAAAAATTTAAGCTATATAACAGAAATCAATGATGATCTCATTTTTGTAAGAAATATAAAATAAGTACATTTGTGTGAATGCATAAAAATGGAGGGAAAACCTAAAATATGTTGAGATATTATCTTTGGCTGGTGGGATTTCAGGTGATTTTTATTTTCTTAGAACCAGACATAATTTTGAAAATTTCAGGGCCCCTGCTATTCCATATGGCACCTTTTCAGATACTAGCAAAAGCCGTCCCTGCATCCTGTGGATGCAGTACCGCACCAGGATGCACTGCTTTGGCAGAGCGTATAGCTTTTATCTTCCACTGCCTGGTTAGGTTTTCCTTTCTTTTTTCTTTTTTCCTTTCCATAATGAACAACATGCATGATTGTACATGATGGCCCTGAAAACTTACATAATAAAAATTACTTAAAATTAAAGACTAAAAGTAACATGACCTTTTAATGCATCTACTCTGGGCAGGCTACTCTTCTTACTTGACCTCTGCAGGTGACCTTTGAGCCTACTCTTCCTGCCTCTTCTTTTCTACTTACCCACTCTGCTCAAATGCAATCAATCCTTCAGGATGCAGCTAAAATTACCCTCCTCTTTGAATTATTTTCCAACCACTCTAACACATATGGCAATTTCATCTTCTTCTGAACTTCTCTTGAACTAGGTTAAGAACATGGATTGAAGGGATCAGTGGTGAATGGGTTGCATCTTACCTGCTAACTCCAAATGACTGGCACTGACTACTTAGAGCACAATGTTAAGATGCTTGAGCTGCAACTGGGAAGAAGATTGTCACTGATGAGGAATGTTAGTCCTGCATGTGGGAAATAACAGATAGGTAGCATGTTCTCATTCACTTTCCCTGCTTGGCTTGGACATTAATTCTTTCATGCATTAGTCTTAGTTTGACAACACTGTTTTAAACATCTAAGGTATGGATACCACATCTTAATACTTTTTGTTGATGATATTTATGTTTTTGTTATTGTTATTCTTATCCATTCCAAATTTTTATGGAGCTAGGTGCTCAATAAATATATTTATATTGCTGTTTCTTCATTCTTGATGTTCCAAGTCTCTTTCTGGAATAATTTTCCTTGTGTCTGAAGCATTTCTTTAGCAGTTCTTTTAGATCAGATCTACAAGTGATGAATTATCAGTGTGTTTTTTCATCTGAAACTGTTATCTAGAGCACAGCTTCAAAATTTTTGAAATCTCATTTCTTTCCTTTGTAGACCCTTTTTGTTAACTCCAAAGCCTGTTTACCGGAATGACTGTAAATGGCTTACCTGATACATACCAAATTAAGTCTTCAGCTTCCCATTGGAATATGCTCAGTGTGTATCATAAGTCCTCAACTGTTTAATATGTTTAATTTAAACTTGTCCCACTATAGTAGATGCTCACAAATACTGGTAAAACTAACTAAAGAATCTTAAAAAGAGAATAGCCCATGAAAAATTCACTGATCATGGTACACTTGTCTGTGTAAATGGTATATAAGTTCTAGAATACAATATCCTATATAATAAAAATGTAATATGCAAATGGTCATTACGCCGTGAAGCATAACAACTGACTGCGTCACGACTGGATCATGGATCAGCAGGAGAGTGGAGCAGAGAGTTACAAGCAGGTGGTGGAGAGCTACAGAAGGGGGCAGGGCAGCAAGCTATGAGAGAGGGGGCGGGGGGAGCTACAGGAGGGTGGAGTAGCGGGCGGAGAGCTTCTGGAGGGTGGCAGCAAGCTACTGGTGCATGGATTCATGCACAGGTCTACTAGTTTATAATAATAAAAGCATAATATGCTGATTAGACTGGACAGCTGAATGACCTTCCGGATGTCATTCCAGATGTCCTTCCAGATGAAGCTGTGGTGGCAGGAGCCAAAGCAGGGGCAGTTGGGGGCGATCAGGCAAGCAGGCGAGCAGTTAGGGGTGATCAGGCAGGCAGGCAGAGTGGTTAGGGGTGGGCAGGCAGGCAGGTGAGCGGTTAGGGGTGATCAGGCAGGCAAGCAGAGGTGGTTAGGGGCAATCAGGCAGGCAGGCAGGCAAGCGGTTAGGGGCCACAGTCCTGAATTGCAAGAGGGATGTCTGACTGCTGGTTTAGGCATGATCCCGCAGGGGTACCTAAACCAGCAGTTGAACATCTTCAAGGGGTCCCGGATTGTGAGAGGTTGCAGGCCAGGCTGAGGAACACCCTCTCCCAACCCATGCACGAATTTTGGGCCTCTAGTGTTGTAAATAATAATCAGTTAGATAAAAAAACTACTCATAAAATAATACAAACATCTGAACATTATATTATGAACTGGGGTAACATAAGAATATATATTGAGAGCCACTAATTTGCAAGATATTCTCCAATCAGGAGAAAAATGCTGAGTATTCTGACCAAACTAGGTACATTAAAATTGGGAATTCCATGAATATCTTTTTGGAACTTAGAGCTAATACTCTGTATTTTTCTTATTGGGGTTAAAATGTAAAAAAAAAAAAAATTAGGTAATTGAGATATTGTTTTTCCTTCTTTTTTCAACATACTTTATTATTCTGCCTCCTCTCAGATCGGAATATGAGAATGTGCTTATGTAAGGATATTTTTATTGGATGTTAGCATTGGGCCAAACTCTTTATATGTATTTTATTTGAAAAGTAGACTGACTTTCGTTTATAGGTATTACAGTTGAAACGTGGTTACAAAAGCTAACATCTATAAGGAGATTTCTTTATTTTGGAAATTGAATATGGTCAATTGGTCCAGTATTAGCCTGTCATATTGCACCAGTATTTATTGAGTGACTTATATATATATGTGCTGATTTTTTCAATCCCTGGCTTGAATTTAAGAATGAAAAAATTAGAGAAGATATATAACTTGACAAAGTTATTTAGTAAGTAGTAGAGTTGCAATTTGAACCTAGGTTTTTCTTAGGTTTATATATTACCAAAATCTTACATTAATAACATTTTATTCTTTTTTAAAAAACATTTTTAAAAATATATCTTTATTGATTGTAGAGGAAGGGAGAGGGAAAGAGAAATACAAGCATCAATGATGAGAGAGAGTCATTGATTGGCTGCCTCCTGCAAGTCCCCTGCTGGGGATCAAGCCCGCAACACAGGCATTTGCCCTTGACCAGAATCGAACCTGGGACCCTTCAGTCTGTAGGCTGACCCTCTATCCACTGAGCCAAACTAGCTAGGACATAACATTTTATTCTTAATAAAAAAAGTCTTATACATGTAAAATGTATCAATTATTATTTGATACTACACTTGATTTTAGCCAAAAGAGAAGCGATTAATTATTATTTGAGATGGGAGATATAAGAACCTTGTAACTCAAGCTTTTAAAGACATTGACTGCCATTGTGTAAAAAAAAAACAACTAAAAAACAAAAACAGGAAAGAATATAAAATTAATTGTGATGTTATCTCTATAGCTGTAGAAAACTGCAGCATAGTAATCTTTTAAAACTGAGTGATATGCTTTGTTCATGACAAAAAATCTGTAAAATTGTGTACTGTTATAGGAGTTACTCTATTTTTCATAATTACAGTCTGTGCAAATTGTATATGGGATAATACATATACATTACTAATTATAAATATATTTAAGCTTTTATTTCTTAAAGACTTGGTTCATGAAATGATATTTTGATGCTATAGCAGGCAGTTGCTTGCATTAAGGTTGAGTATTTTATAAGTTAACACTCACTGGATTTTTGGCCAGCACTATGAAATGACTTTGGTTTATATTTATTTTGTTACTTTTCTACTCCCAATCAAAAAAAAAAGTTACTTTTCTTTTGGATGTTTTTTGTTTATTTAATTTGTTTTAAAATAGTACTTTTATAAGTAAATCTATACTATATTTTGGATTGATATAATAGGGAATAATGAGAACAATCATGTACTTTTGCCGGGAGAAGTAATTAAAATTTTTTCTAAGCTAATATTTTGACACGTGTGAATGCAAAATGCATATATTGAAAGTAAAGAAGAATGCCATCAGCCAGAAGGAATAGGGTTGGATTTTTTATTGTTGTTGTTTTCAAAATAAATGCCATTATTAACTGTGGCTCCCTGACCTGGTTCCCTTGGATCATTTAAAACCTGAGTGATCAGTTTAGTATAATATTGCTAGCATCTTTTTTAAAAAGTTGAACCCTTCCTAGTAAGACTAGATCTAAAATAGCTTATTCTATTTTTTAAAAATTTCTTGGGAGGATATAAGCTTTATATAGCAAGTAATAATGAAATCTGTTTGCCACAAAGGTAAATTAATATCTTTATTTTAATTTTTTTTTCTTGGCCTCCTCTGATAAGATTGATGCATTGCGTCTCCCTGCTGGAAGGAGACCTAATATTGAAGGAGACAGGTGCCACAAGGTTTATTTAGGACAACCTCAGCCTTGTCCCAGTCAGTTTCAAAATGTCTGCCTCATATATGTTGAGCTACTGCATTTCCTGCTTTAGAGCCTTGTGTTATGCCAACATTACTATCTGTGCTGCCTCAACTACAAATTGGATGAACAGCCCATGACACTTTTTCAATATTATTACATTAAACCAAGTGGATTTTGATTGATAACCTAATATTCAACTAATGCAAAACATCAATCATGGCAAGTATATTAATTATTTAATATTGCAGTCTAATTCAGAAATCGATGTGCTGCATGAGAGGAAGGGAAACTCATGGTTCCCAGAAGATTTAAGACAGGGAATGATTAAAAAAAGACCTGCTGTACTCCTGTGTGTTAGTTCGATACAAATCTTTATTCATTTGCCAATAATCTCTTCCCATTTTCCACTTCAGGACCATTTTATCAGTTTTGAGACCTATAATTGAATTAAGTCTGCTTTCAGCACAGGGCAAAAGGAGTTGCACAAATATTGATGAAGTCATGACAGGGACAACCCAAGAGACAGACCACTAAAGAGGACAGGCCTTTAAAGAGGACCATTTGTTGCAAGATCCCTCTGTCAGTGTCTTGGATCTTGCCTCTCTATTTTCAAAAATGTATTAAGACTTTTGGAACCACTCTTAAGACTTTTATATTTAAAAATCTATTGTAATGACACATTTCTAAAGCACATTGCCATTTATGGTGTACCTTCATGTACAATATCTTGCTGCTTTTTTCACCATAACCTTATGTGTTAGGTAAGGCAGGTTTTACAGAATCACACATTATAGAAGAATAATCTGAGCTTTGGAGAAGTTGGCTTATTACCCAAGTTCTTACAACTGTTTTGTAAGAGCTTAAATTTGAGTGTAGGTCTTCTGCTTCTAGAACCAGGATTATATATCATGCTGTCTTGAATAATATTTATGTACTCATGATGCTTTCTTTATCTGTGTTGTTTTGAGATGGCCACCCTTTCTGTGTTTCTGCCCAAAGTAAAACTAAATAAAACTGATTTCCTTGCAGAACTTGTTGAAAATTTGGTGTCCAAACTATGATACTTATCTAAGCTTTATGAATATGTGAACCTGCCGGATATAAATGAAAAATTCTTAATGTATTATATCTTTTACTAGAATGTCCTCCTTTTTATATCTCAAAAAATATTTTTGGGGGGATGGAAGTGGCTTAAATATATTTTATCATTAAATTACCACCCCAGCTTTCTTTTGGTTAATAATTACCTTGTTATATCTTTTACTATCTCTTGTCTGGAAACCTTCTGAATATTTTTGTTTTGTGGGTTTTTTGTATATGAGACATTGCTAAATTTTGTTTTTATACCCAATCTGAAAATCTTCTCTGGCATTTTAACTCCAGATTATTATGGGTGAATTTTGTTTAGTTTTCTTTTTAATCATTGATTGCTTAGATTACAATAATTACTATATCCTATGCCACCCTTTATTGTTTATCTTGTTGCTTTTTCGTGAATTTATTTCTCATCTTAATGCATTATATTCCTCAGAATTTTGTTTAAATAGTGTCTTTGTATGGGTAATTTTTTGAGACTTTGTATGCTGAAATTTGTTTTCTATCAATTTAATAGTTTATTTAGCTGTATATAAATTCATGCTCACAGTCCTTTTCCTTAAAAAAAATTATTTTTATTGATTTCAGAGAGGAAGGGAGAGGAAGAGAGAGATATAAACATCAATGATGAGAGAGAATCATTGATCGCTGCCTCCTTCATTCCCCCTACTGGGGATGGAGCCCACAACCTGGGCATATGCCCTGACCTGGAATCAAACTATGACCTCCTGGTTCATAAGTCAGCGCTCAACCACTAAGCCACACCAGCTGGCCTCTTTTCCTTTAACATTTACTTTCTCTTAGAAGTTAATAGTTTCTTGTTCAGCATTAGTATTGAGAAGTCTGATGTCAGTGTTATTCTTCCTTTATGGAGGGGTATGTTTTTTTCTTTCTGGATGCTTTTAGACTTTTATCTTGATCTATAATAGTCTCATTACCCTTATATTATGCTGTGCTGTGGATTTTTTCCTTAATTATCCTGTTCACTATTCTATGTAATCTTTCAATGTAAGATTTGCATATTTCTGTATCTGGGAAATATTTGTCATTTCTTCAAATGTGTTTGTTTTTTGTCTTCTAAAGTGTCTTTGCTTTCCTTCTAGGTTTTCCATTACGTAGATGTTTGCACATCTACTCTGTTCTTAATTTTATCTCTTATTTGTTCTATTTTTTCATTCCTTTCTTATGCTTTCTGAGAGAGTTCTTGTACCCAGTGTTCCAGCTCAATAATTCATTCTCAGTCTTTAGCTATTTTGCTTTCAATCCATTCTGTGAGTTTTTTCAAACTATTGTATTTATATTTAATTTCTAAAAATCTTCCTTTTCAATATGTTATTATACCAATATTACATTTTTGCTCAGTGTGTTCTATTTTCCCTGGATGAGGTTGCTCCATTGGTTATTTTTTCCAATCCCATGTTTACACAGTTCAGAGATCTTAAAAATTTTTTTTTTGTGGACTTCTCTTTCACTTCCTGCAACATTAGCTGTCTTGGCTAGTAATTTTATTCTAAGGAGAGGGGATAAAAGTCTGGGTTCTAGCTGATGCTCCTCCAGGTTAATTTAAAAATTATAGAGTCCAAAGCCTGGCCTCAGTTAACTATTTTTTCATTTTTAACATTTATCTTTACTGTTGAAAGTATTACAGATGTCCCCATTTCTTCCCCATTGAACTCCCCCCCTCACCCCACACCCAACTACTTTTTCCATTGTGTCCTACTCCATCAAAAACAATACAACTTATAAACAAGGATTTATGGAAAAAGCCACATCAAGACTGATAGGAAGGGCGAGGCACCAAAAGGGCTGGCCCTGTTCTCACAGGCAGTGACTGAAATTCTTAGCTGCAACAGTTCCCTTTAAGAAATGTGGGGTCTCAAGTATATCCAGGCTCCTCTGCCCAGACTATGGAGCCATGAAAATGCTGTGAAAATCAGCGGGATTCAGTCCACCAGGGAGAGGATTCTGCTAGAGACACAGGCACCCTTTTAAAGAGCCATGCCCAAAAACCTTTTTCGCAACCACTTACCATGGGCTCCAGAGGAGGGAGGGTGGAGTGGAATATAGTCACATGAGGAGAGACTGAGGTTTTTGGTTCTGGGGAGACAGCTGAAAGGACAGCCACCAGTATTCCGCTGAGTTTCTCTCCCACACTACCTACGCCATCTTTCTTGGGTGGAACACTCCCTTTCATATGGCATCAGCCAGGAGAAATGCAATAGCTTTACCCTCTGGATTCCCTGTTGCCTTACCCTATAGAGCTTGTGTCCTACTAAGGAGTCAGGTACCTGGCCTGGGGGGTAGAGAGGTCTGGACAGACTCTAAGGGAGTGCCAATGACTGAATTGTATGGCTTTGAGGCAGGGGCCATTCCCCCCCACTTTACTGTGAAACTGACTCTGCTAGCCCCACTCTTTGGGCTCCTGGCAGACCCACCCTCCTTACTCCTGGTGGCTCCACCCTGCTGAGATCTGGGCAGAAGCCAAGACAAACTGAGTTGTGTGGCTCTAGAATTGGGGGCCTTTTTTTTTTTCCACACATGCCCTACCAGTACAGAGATCTCCCTTTACAAGGCCAAATCTTGGTCTGTTAGGGCCTAATGAACTCCGCTGGTCTCATCCTGACACACCCCACTACAAAGGTCTGCAAGCACCCAGTGGGTGGCAGCTAGACTTGCTATACCCTGGAACATTTGCTGAGTGGCTTCAACCCAGCACTGGCATCAAGTTTGAACCTGTGTCAGTCTGGTGAACACCACTCGCCCCTACCTGGTGACTTGCTGAGAGCCTACCTCATGTAACTCGAGTACTGCCAGAGGCTCTTCCAGTGATGGAGCCTAAGTTAGCTGGCAGAGACAGGAGAGGCAGATCTCAGGGTTTCTTGAGACTTTTGCTGACCTGCCTTGGTGCTAGAAAAAGCCGGCCTTATTGTACAGCTTGTTCCTTCCCACACACCCAGGCCCAACAGAGGTAGCCACAAACTGGGGATCACTTTGTGGCTCCAAACAGGTTACCCAGAACCAGTCACAGGCAGCATCTAAATTGGCCTGTATCAGAGTCCCTCCCAAGAGGCCCCAAAACAAACACACCCAGTGGCCAGCTTCAGATAGCATCATAGCAGGATTTAATTAGCTTCACAAGTGGCATCGCCAAAGGGAGATCTAATCAGGCACTAGACTCTGCTGAGGCAAAATCTACTTAGTGTGGTCAGCATCTGCACAGCAGCTCATACTCTATGATCAGGGTCAATCCTCAAAGTCAGCCAGCCTGAGTGTCGACCCTAAGCACAAAGAAGCCAATAACAATCAATACTCCATTACAACAGGAGGGCCCACGTAATGTGCACAAGGGACATTCCTGGAGCGCCCAGCACAGGTGATCAAGGGGACTTTGCCACAGGACACCTCCTTCATAAGGTCATCCTACGAGAACTACCTAGTACATAAAAACAAACACAAAGAGGCAGCCAAAATGGGGAGACATACTCTAAGTGAAAGAACAGGAGAAATCTCCAGAAAAAGAGGTATATGAAATGGAGGCAAGAAATTTATCAGATATGGTTAAAAGGATGCTCAGGTAACTTAGTGAAAACTACAACAGCATGAAAAGGGACATAGAAACCATGAAAAAGAACCAGTTGGAAATGAAGAATACTATTTCTGACATCAAGAATGAACTGGAAAAAATTAAAAAGTAGGTTGGATGAAGCAGAGAATCAAATCCGTGATTTAGAAGACATGGTAGAAAAAACACCCAATCAGAGCAGCAAAAAGAAAGAAGAATTAAAAGAATGAGGATAGTTTAAATATAAAGTGTAACAACATCCACATCAGGAGAAGAGAGGGAGCAAGGGATAGAAAACCTATTTGAAGAAATAATGACCAAAAACTTCCCTAACCTGGTGAAGGAAAAAGATACACAGGTCCAGGAAACAGAGAGTTCCTGGACCTGTGTATCAACATCCACATCAGGAGAAGAGAGGGAGCAAGGGATAGAAAACCTATTTGAAGAAATAATGACCAAAAACTTCCCTAACCTGGTGAAGGAAAAAGATATACAGGTCCAGGAAACAGAGAGTTCCCAAACAAGATGAACCCAAAGAGGCCCACACCAAGACCCATCATAATTAAAATGGCAAATTTAAAGACAAAGAGACAATATTAAGAGCAGCATGAGAAAGATAGTTACCTACAATGGAGCTCCTATAAGATTCTCAGCTGATTAATCAACAGAAACATTTTGAGCCAGAAGGAATTGTCATGAAATATTCAAAGTGATAAAAAGGAAGGACCTACAACCCAGATTACTTTACACGGCAAAGCTATCATTTAAAATTGTTGGAGAAATAAAGAGCTTTCCAGACAAGAAAAAACTTAATGAGTTCATTGCTACCAAATCAGTATACAAGAAATGTTAAAGGGTCTTCTTGAAGAAGAAAGAAAAATAGGAACATAGTTTAAAAAATAAAATGGCAATAAATACTTATCTATCAATAATCACTTTAAATGTAAATGGCCTAAATGCTCCAATAAAAGATAAAGGATCACTGAATGAATAGGAAAACAAGACCCATATATGTGCTGTCCTATAAGAGATCCACCTCAAAACAAAAGATTCACATAGACTGAAAGTTAAAGGATGGAAAAAGGTATTTCATGCAAATGAAAATTTAAAAAAGCTGAAGTAGCAACACTTATATCTGACAAAATAGACAGTAGTGAGTGAAGCCAGGTTACTAGTTTGTTATGCTGCTGTTGTCATTTTCCATGTGATGTAGCTTTGGAAATATAGCAGAGGAAATGACTAAACAGGAGTGTAGTAAGATATCGTTGATTTTAAGAAGGGGTTTGACCTGATCAAGCTTACGTTTTAGAAAGATTTTGCTGTATTATGGAAAATGAATTGATATGGTACAAGGCAGGACCCATTTTTAACCATTAGAATGTTTTGTAATCTGGGAGAGAAAAGATGAGGCCAGTACTCTCTCTTAGTAACATCAGAGAGAAAAAAAAAAGACCTAAAATAAGGTAGTACCTGTGAAGATAAAAGTAATTAAATCTATATGGTAATTAAGGATGTTGAAGAGCCAAGTCCCTGTGATTGAGTACATTTGTTTACAACTGGTAGTGAAGAAAAGGCTTATGTCAAGGATGATGCCTAGTTTTCTTTCAGGCATACCATTCTAAAAGCATATTTCCTAAATATCACTTAATTTAAGAATCACTTAAAAGCATAGCAAAGCAATAGCCAGCCAATCTTTTCTTTCTTTCGTTCTTTTCTTTTCTTTTCTTTTCTTTTCTTTTCTTTTCTTTTCTTTTCTTCTCTTTTCTCTTTTCTCTTTTCTCTTTTCTCTTTCTTTCTTTCTTTCTTTCTTTCTTTCTTTCTTTCTTCCTTCCTTCCCTTCCCTTCCCTTCCCTTCCCTTCCCTTCCCTTCCCTTCCCTTCCCTTCCCTTCCCTTCCCTTCCCTTCCCTTCCCTTCCCTTCCCTTCCCTTCCCTTCCCTTCCCTTCCCTTCCCTTCCCTTCCCTTCCCTTCCCTTCCCTTCCCTTCCCTTCCCTTCCCTTCCCTTCCCTTCCCTTCCCTTCCCTTCCCTTCCCTTCCCTTCCCTTCCCTTCCCTTCCCTTCCCTTCCCTTCCCTTCCCTTCCCTTCCCTTCCCTTCCCTTCCCTTCCCTTCCCTTCCCTTCCCTTCCCTTCCCTTCCCTTCCCTTCCCTTCCCTTCCCTTCCCTTCCCTTCCCTTCCCTTCCCTTCCCTTCCCTTCCCTTCCCTTCCCTTCCCTTCCCTTCCCTTCCCTTCCCTTCCCTTCCCTTCCCTTCCCTTCCCTTCCCTTCCCTTCCCTTCCCTTCCCTTCCCTTCCCTTCCCTTCCCTTCCCTTCCCTTCCCTTCCCTTCCCTTCCCTTCCCTTCCCTTCCCTTCCCTTCCCTTCCCTTCCCTTCCCTTCCCTTCCCTTCCCTTCCCTTCCCTTCCCTTCCCTTCCCTTCCCTTCCCTTCCCTTCCCTTCCCTTCCCTTCCCTTCCCTTCCCTTCCCTTCCCTTCCCTTCCCTTCCCTTCCCTTCCCTTCCCTTCCCTTCCCTTCCCTTCCCTTCCCTTCCCTTCCCTTCCCTTCCCTTCCCTTCCCTTCCCTTCCCTTCCCTTCCCTTCCCTTCCCTTCCCATGTAAACAGCTCAGAAAATTGATTTTCCTTAATTTTGTGATTAACTCAGTTTACAGTGAAACCTATCCTGAAATGAAACTTATAGCCTTTGTTTATCCCACTCTGTGGAATATTCATGTTTCTTTTAGAATTAATGTGTATGATGATGAGATGCTGCTTCGAGCATGCTGTCAGCGTTGCGTGACATATAGTATATATACTTTATTACCTTTCTAAACTCCCAACTGTTCTCATGAAGCATGTCTAGCCTCAGTGGTTTCAGATAATTAAGGACTTGTACTGTGAATCTGAACATTTTTGGTTTTTTTATATTCCAATATTATTTTCTAATAAGAATCATTATGTGACAATGTAGCCATGGGGGGAAATGATGTACATGTGTATTATATAGAGCAAACTCCAAGATAGATTGCCAAGTGAAGGTACCAAAAACAGTGCTTATAGTATGTTTCTGTTTGGGTTTAATAAATAAATTAAAAATAAAAAGAAATGAGAAGGAAGAAATACACATGTATATACAAATAGAATATCTTTAGAAAGACAAACACAGAGGTAATATTAGTGACTGAGATTGAGAACTGGAGGAAGATGGCTGCCGACGAGAAGGCAGACTGCAAGATAGTGTGTGAGTGAGAAAACAAAGGGAGAGTGTGTGGCTGCACGGGGAGTGTTTGTTGGTGAGTTGAGGGACAGCTATACTCCAGGAGACTGCGGGGGACTGTCGGACGGGGCTCCCCTGACCGGGCACCCCCCACTGCTGCTGGGTTCCCTCCCAGAGCAACCGGCTTGAACGCGGAGACCACACCATCTTGAAGGAAAAGTGGATGTTATCGGGAGCCTTGAAAGCCCGGGGAATCTACAACTACAGCACCCACCGAACATCTGCGAACCTGAGAACACCGGTTACCAAGTGGCACAAGCATGCGGATTCAGAGGAGCTCTACACTCCACCACGGGAAGGAGAGAGAGAACTACATAACCAGACACTCGGAGAAGAGAGAACATGGGAGACAAAGAAACAGCCCGCATATGAAAGAAAAGCAGGCATCACCAGAAAAGGAAGTAAACAAAATGGAGGCAAACAACCTGTCAAAGAAAGAATTCAGAGAAATGGTCATAAGGTGGATGAAAAGAATGGAAGACAAATTCCACAATATGTGTAAGAACCAAGAGGAAATGAAGAAGAACCAAACAGAAATGAAAAGTGACATCGCTGCTGTAAAGAACTCAATAGAAAGCATCAAGAGTAGACTAGAAGAAGCAGAGGACCGCATCAGTGAGCTAGAAGACAAAGTAGGAAAAAATACCCAAGTAGAGTAGCTTCTAGAAAAAAAAATTAAAAAGCAGGAGGAGAGCCTAAGGGAACTTTGGGACAACACGAAACAAAACAACATCTGCCTAATAGGGGTTCCAGAAGGAGAGGAAACTGAGCAAGGAATAGAAAACTGTTTGCGGAAATAATGACAGAAAACTTCCCTGATATAGGGAAGAAAAAACCCCACACAAATCCAAGAAGCTCACAGAGTCCCAAGCAAAATGAACACCAAGGCACATTATAATTAAATTGGAAAACACCAACAACAAAGTAAGAATCTTAAAAGCGTCCAGAGAGTAACAGAAAGTTACCTACAAAGGATCCCTCATCAGACTAGCGACTGATTTCTCAACAGAAACACACCAGGCCAGGAGGGAATGGAATGAAATATACAAAGTCATACAAAGGAAGGGTCTGAATCCAAGAATACTGTACCCAGCAAGGCTATCAATCAAAATTGAAGGTGAAATCAGGAGCTTCACAGACAAAAAAGGACTAAGGGAGTTTATTACCACCAAACCAGCAATGCAAGAAATGCTAAAGGATCTGCTGTAAAAAAAAAAAAGAAATAGGAAGCTAAGAAGGAACACAGGGGTAAAGAATAAAAATGGCGACAAATAAGTACCTATGAATAATAACTTTAAATGTAAATGTATTAAATGCCCCAATCAAAAGGCATAGGGTAATGGATTGGATAAGAAAACATGACCCATATATCTGCTGTCTACAAGAGACCCACCTCAGAAAAAAAGACACATGCAGACTGAGGGTGATGGGATGGAAAAAGGTTTTTCAGGCGAATGGAAATGAAAAAAAAGCTGGGGTAGCAATACTTATATCTGACAAATTAGATCTCAAAGTGAAGGACATAAAAAGAGATAAGGAAGGCCACTTCATAACACTAAAGGGAGCAATCCAACAAGAAGAAGTAACTCTGGTAAACATATACGCACCCAATACAGGAGCACCCAAATACATAAAGAAACTCCTGGAAGATATCAAGGGAGAGATTGACAGCAATACAATCATAGTAGGAGACTTTAATACCCCACTATCACCATTAGACAAATCCTCTAAACAAAATATCAGCAAAGAAATATAAATCCTAAATGACTCACTAGACCAGATGGAATTAATTGACATCTTCAGAACATTTCACCCCAAAGCCACAGAATATACATTCTTCTCAAGTGCACATGGGTCATTTTCAAAGATAGACCATATATTACGTCACAGGCAAAGTCTCTCCAAATTCAAGAAGATAGAAATCATATCAAGTATCTTCTCAGATCACAGTGGCATAAAACTGGAAATCAACTACAATAAAAACAATCCAAAAAAAATCAAACACATGGAGACTAAATAGCATGCTATTAAACAATGACTGGGTTACCAGAGAGATCAAAAAAGAAATAAAAATTTCATGGCAACAAACGACAATGAAAACACTACAATCCAAAATCTATGGGACACAGCAAAAGCAGTCTTGAGAGGGAAGTTCATAGCTCTACAAGCCTACTGCAAAAAAAAAAAAACAAGAAACAATGGTAATAAATTACCTAACCCTACAACTCAAAGATATAGAAAGAGAGCAACAAGAAAATCCCAGTGTAAGCAGAAGGAAGGAAATAATAAAGATCAGAGCAGAGATAAACGACATAGAGACCAAAATAAAAACAAACAAACAAACAAACAAAAACAGTACAAAAGATCAACAAAACCAAGAGCTGGTTCTTTGAAAGTATAAACAAGATTGATGAACCTCTAGCCAGGCTTACCAAGAAGCAAAGAGAGAGGACCCAATAAACAAATTCAGAAATGAAAGGAGAAATAACAGCAGACCCTACCAAAATACAAAGGATTTTTTAAAAATACTATGAACAACTCTATTCCAACAAACTGGACAACCTGGAGGAAGTGGACATATTCTTAGAAAAATACAACCTTCCAAAACTCAATCAGGAAGAATCTAAACATCTCAACAGGCCAATAACTATGGAAGAAATTGAAGCAGTCATCAAAAAGCTTCCAGCAAACAAAAGCCCGGGGCCAGATAGCTTCACAGGGGAGTTTTACCAAACATTCAAAGAAGAACTAAAACCTATCCTCCTCAGACTATTCCAAAAAATTCAAGAGGAAAGAATGCTTCCAAGCTCATTCTATGAAGCCAGCATCACCCTAATACCAAAACCAGATAAAGACAACACAATGAAAGAGAATTACAGGCCAATATCCCTCATGAACATAGATGCCAAAGTCCTCAAGAAAATTCTAGCAAATCAGATCCAGCAGTACATCAGAAAGATCATACACTATGACCAAGTAGGATTTATCCCAGGGATGCAAGGATGGTACAATATCCGCAAATCAATAAATGTGATACTTCACATAAATAAATTGAGAGAGAAAAAATCACATAGTCATATCAATTGATGCAGAAAAAGCATTTGACAAAATCCATCACCCTTTCTTGATAAAAACTCTCAGCAAGGTGGGAATAGAAGGATCATACCTCAACATAATAAAAGCCAAATATGATAAACACACAGCCAACATCATACTCAATGGGCAAAAACTAAAACCATTTCCCCTAAGAACAGGATCAAGACAGGGATGCCCTCTCTCACCACTCCTGTTGGATATAGTACTGGAAGTATTAGCCATTGCAATTAGACAAGAAGAAGAAATAAAAGGCATCCAAATTGGAAAATAAGAAGTAAATCTGTCCTTATTTGCAGATGATATGATATTGTACATAAAAAAACCAAAACTCCATCAAAAAACTATTAGACTTAATAAATGAATTTGGCAATGTAGCATGATACAAAATTAACACCAATAAATCTATGGCATTTCTATACGCCAATAGTGAACTTACAGAAAGAGATACTAAAAAAGCAATCCCATTTACCATCACACCAAAAAAATTAAGATACCTAGGAATAAACTTAACTAAGGAGGTAAAAGACCTATACGCAGAAAACTACAGGACACTGAAAAAAGAGATAGAGGAAGACGTAAACAGATGGAGGAACATACCATGTTCATGGATTGGTAGAATCAACATCATTAAAATGTCCATACTACCCAAAGCAATCTATAGATTCAATGCAATCCCCATTAAAATACCAACGGCATATTTCACAGACCTAGAAAGAACTCTCCAAAAATTCATCTGAAATAAAAAAAGACCCCAAATAGCCACAGCAACCCTGAGAGAGAAGAACAAAGTAGGTGGGATCTCAATACCAGATTTCAAGCTGTATTACAAGGCCACTGTTCTCAAAACAGCCTGGTACTGACAGAAGAACAGACATACAGACCAATGGAATAGAATAGAGAACCCAGATATCGAACCAAACTACTATGCTCAATTAATATTTGACAAAGGAGGCATGAACATACAATGGAGTCAGGACAGTCTCTTCAATAAATGGTGTTGGGAAAATTGAACAGATACATGCAAAAAAATGAAACTAGATCACCAACTTACACCATACTCAAAAATAAACTCAAAATGGATAAAGGATTTAAACATACGACGGGAAACCATAAAAATACTAAAGGAATCCACAAGCAGAGAAATCTCAGACATATGCCGAAGCAATTTCTTTACCAATAACGCTCCTAGGGCAATGGAAACTAAAGAGAAAATAAACAAATGGGACTACATCAAAATAAAAAGCTTTGCACAGCAAAAGAAACCATCAACAAAACAACAAGAAAGCCCACTGTATGGGAGAACCTATTTGCAAATGTTATCACTGATAAAGGTTTAATCTCCAACATCTACAGGGAACTCATACAACTTAATAAAAGGAAGATAAATGATCCAATAAAAAATGGGCAACGGACCTATATAGAATCTTTTTGAAAGAAGACAGAAGGATGGCCTAGAGACATATGAAAACATGCTCAAAGTCACTAATTATCTGAGAGACGCAAATCAAAGCAACAATGCGGTACCATGTCACACCTGTCAGAATGGCAATCATCAACAAATCAACAAACAACAAGTGCTGGTAAGGATGCAGATAAAAAGGAACCCTCATGCACTGCTGGTGGGAATGCAGACTGGTGCAGCCACTGTGGAGAATAGTATGGAGTTTCCTTAAAAAACTAAAAATGGAATTCCTGATTTGTAGTGTGAACTAAGTTAATAAAATTAATGTCAACAAAAATTTGTTAAAATTTACTGTTTAACTATGAAATTGTGAACATATTATTTAGGAGCATATTCTTTAATAAAAATGCAACCATTGCTGGACGGATATTTGATAAAGCAAATATAGTAAAATGTCAATAGGATCTATATTGTGGATAGAACCTGTATGTTTGAACATTTTCATAATAAAAGTTGGAGAAAACAAACTAATGAGAGAAAACTAATGTGAAATAAATAGTAAATAAATAGTAAAATAATAATATACTTATTTTTGTTGTGTATTGACTTTGAAAAATCTGAAACATTCTTTCTGTTAGTGGAATACCAATTTAGTGGGAATACTAGTAGATATAAATTACTTATCTGTTTCCTTCTGATGTAAATTGTTTTGTCATTAAAATAGTGTTATATGAACATTAGTAAAGATATATGAAAAACTTCTAAGAGTTTATAAAATAGTTTTGAGGTAAATATAAATTATAGCAGACAAGGGTTTAGCAACTATTTAGAACTTTTATTCTTCTATTTTAGGGAATCTGGAAACATCAAAGCTGGATTAGAACATCTGGTAAGTTCTAATTTTCTCTTGAACATTTGCATCATCTTTGATATCTGCATTCCAAATGAACACTTTTGAATGAGCTTTGAATACCTTGTATTGAGAAAGTCAACCATTTCCCAAAGGGTCAGCTTACTGCTATTATGTGAAGGCACTTACATTTTCATTTATCTTGTCATTTCAAGGGAATTTAAATTTTTTTAGATTACTTTTTTTTGATGTAGAGATGAAATAAAATGGATGACAATCCTTGGATTGATGATTGCTTTAATTATAAACAAAAATTGGTGTAGAATTTTTGGCATATCTTGATCTAACAAAAACAAGCTTGTGTTTTAAGAAAAACACAATCAAATATTGCATGCATAAATATGGTATGTTTTAGCAATTTAACGGCTTTGAAAGAAGTGCACAGCTTTGTTTTTCCTAATGTCTTTGCTTTATGAATAATGCATTGGTTTAAACTACATTCAGCTTAGAACGTAAAATAATTGAGATGCAAAATTTTTGGTTTAAGTAAACATTTTTAAAGCATAAGTGAAATTTAAACTGACTTTACATTAAAATATGTCCATTAATCAAAAAATTGGAAAAACTGTTGTATTGTAACAGGTCCAAAATTCATTGAGTTTACCACAATGAGTGTTGTTCATTACAACATTAAGTACTTCATTTAAACAGAGCATTATAAAGTCATGCTCTGGTTTCTGGTCAAATCCAAATGTTGAATAATTAATGAGAGATTCTTTTGTAAATACAGTCTAAGTACTTTTTTAATGCAAGACCTCATTCGTATATCATATTGTAGCTTTGTTAACGATTAATGTGCTTTTGGTCTTCTACAAAAACAAACAGTAGTAAGAGGCAAATTCATTTTGAGTTGTAGAAGTCGAGTTGTAAGGGATTTTTGGTTTTCCTTTCAATAGCTAAAGAAACTAAGGAAATAGATTTTTGAAAAATTATCATAAAAATTACAAGTAATTATTAAAGCAGGATATAATAACCTTGTTAGAAAATTTTAACTATATATTTGTCCAGATTAGATATAAATAAATAAAATTGTTATTCTCATTATTAAAAATGATATCCCAAGTCCTCGTTAATTACTTCATAGTGGCACATATATTTAGGACATACAGACATCAGAATAAAAATGTTAATCTAAGACATCAAGTTTTAGTATCAGTTGAGGGTTTATAACAAGGAAGAACACCTTCCACAGAGTCAAATTGAGCTGTCTTTTATATTTCTCTTATAGCAGGGGTCGGCAAACTGCGGCTCGCGAGCCACATGCGGCTCGTGAGCCGCGGTTTGCCGCTCTGTTGACTAATGAGTTTGCCAACCACTGTCTTATAGATTATTTATTTAAAAGACTATATTTACTTGGTTCCTATGCCTAAGTAAATAATAAGTTAGATTTTTTTTAGTTTAAATTTTATATTTTTTATACTTACTAGTGTGATCTCATTTTCAGTGACTATTTTATGTATTTATACTCAAAATCTTCTGCGGTGGTTTTCTAACTGTGCCTTGGGCTGCCAGGAAGGCTCCCCAAAGCAGGTGACACTCCAGACTTCCTCTACCCAATCTAACCAGAGTAGTTCCACTTTTAGTTATTTTGTAAAATCTTAAACTTTTAAAATACGATTTCATCTGAAGAAAGAGTTCTCCTACTAAAAATATGTAAAAACCTTTGGTGAAGCTTAGCCAATTATTAAAGTCACAAGCAATTGTTTGTTAATTATTCTTTTCTATTCTTGAACCTAAGTTATATTTCATTTTTACCTGTGTCATATACATCAAATATATTTCAAACATAATGCATTTTTGGAATGAGAGAGCCTGCATTAGTACAACAGGTAATGGTGGGAAGTGTGGGAGTAGATTTTAATGCATTTTATTTAAGTTGTTCAAAAGACTCTATAACTTATCATAATAAAATTGACTCAGCTCTGAATTATTAACAATATATGACTATACTAGAGGCGTGGTGCATGAAATTCGTGCACGGGGGGTGGGGGTTGTCCCTCAGCCTGGCCTGCACCCTCTCCAATCTGGGACCCCTCAGGGGATGTCCGACTGCCGGTTTAGGGGCATTAGCTCCAGCCATTAGAAAAATCACACAGAATGTCCTTGACATACAAACAGTGTGGTTTTATGAGTTGTTTTAATAATAATGGCCATTCTTTAAATAATATCTGCTTTCATACAATACAGCTGATACTATGTGAATTCAGAATGTTAATATGACAAAATCATAGAAGGTTGTAGTGGAAATAACCTTGAATTGTCTAGTCCAAACTTTTATAAATATTGGAATTCCCTTTTCAAAGATTTTGAATGCTTTTTGTCCTAAGAAGCTTAACCAACTTTTGAGGCAACCCATTTTCTGTGAAAGGACTATGGAGCGGCCCCCCAGGACTGGGGAACTATGGCTGAGCTGAGGGGACTAGGTGCTGCTATCTTGTGGCTATGGGCACCACCATCTTTGTGATGGTGTGATGGTCAATTTGCATATTCCCTCTTTATTAGATAGGATAGCTGTTTAACATAATACCACACACATATATACATACATATATATTGCTTTGTGCACTAATAATTCAGAAAACTTAGTGATATTTTTGCTAACAATCTGAATCTCCACGTTCCAACTGAGCAGATACTCATAGTCCTTGCCATCTAGCACAAATAATCCATCTTTGAATTGACTGTATAGCCAAATACAATTAGAAGTATAACTTCTAATAGATTGATTTTATGAAATACATGGTATAAAATTAAAATGAGAAGAGCATTCCACACAGTGGAATAATTTCGTTGTTATGTAGCCTTTACCTTTTAAAATTTATATTGTTCTATCATTCCTTTATTTCTATGTTGCCTACTTTTCTTGGGAGCTATCTAGCATGTTATTCTTAGCTTAATCCTATATAATAAAGAGCTAATATGCTAATGGTCGTGACGCCCTCATGCCATAACAACCGTTCAGCAGGAGGCTGCGTGCGGGGTGGGGCAGAGCCGCTGTGCTGCTCCGGAGACGGGGTGGAAGTGGGGAGGTGCCCGGAGGAGGCAGGACCATTCCGTGGTGGGGAGGGCGGGGTGAGAGCCCTTAGTGCCCCCCTCACTAGTCCTTCGCCACCCACTGCTTGCACTCAGCGCGCCTACCACCCACCTGCTAGGGGAAGGAGCGCAGTGCATGCGCCGCCAGGAAGCGGCTCCCAAAACTCCGCAGCAGGCAGGAGGCTTCCACACTCTCCTCCGGTGCCATGATGGGGTGGAGCCGCCATGTTGCTCTGGAGATGGGCGGAAGCGGGGAGGCACCCGTAGGAGGCAGGACCAGCCCGAGGCGACTCGCGGGACTGAGGGCAGGGCTTGAAGCAGCCAGAGAAGGCTGGAGGGGTCAGGGAAGGGGTCATGGGCGGGGCCAGGCACGCTCAAGCTCTGGGTGGAGAGGTTAGGGTGTCAAAGTGGGGTGGTGGGCAGGTGGGCAGGGCCCATGTGGGTTGGCAGGGCCGTGCGATTTCGCGTGCTGGGTCACTAGTATACTTATAATAGACTGCCCAGTACCTTGTTATTTTTCTCTTCACAAACTTATCTACTACCCATAAAGCCTAGGTCTGTTTAAAGTTCTAGACAGAGCCTGTGAAGCTTGGTGCCCATTGTCCACTGATGATTCTTGCCTGATAATTGCAAAATGGAGATTTTCCAATTCTTCTGCTCCCCCCATATTTAGCAGGCAGCAGTCTACTGTAAGGAGAGCCTACCCAACTTTCTTTATTCATCTATATATTGTGAACAAGGACTTATGGATTTTTATTTTACTAAATAGGTTATCATTAATTACTTTCCTTATTTATTTTGATGCTCAGGTTGTCCCAGATTTTTCTAGGGAGTATACTTTCAAGATGGCTTCTAGTCCTTTTGATATACCCCAACTTTTTTTTTTTAAGTGCTTTCTTACATGCTGTTACAACACTATATTCTAGGCTTTTCTTGTTCCTTCCCTGTTCCTGCCTTCTGCTTCAGCAGCAGATTTTAGCTCTATTTTCCAAGACTGTTATCTGTTCAAAACATCTTTGAAAGGTAATTCTGAACGAACAAAGGATGATGGCTAATGTAAGATGTATAGAATGTTATGGAGAATTATCTCTGAAGTTATTATTATTATTATTATGAAATTTAGAAGGTTTGAGTTTTTGTTCTAGTGGATACCTTTGTATTTATATTTTTATAATGCTTTTAATCTCTGTTATTTATACTTAACCTTTTATATGGCATCCTTGACTCCTATCTATTACCTTTAATAGCTGATGCTCCTATTGTATTTTTCCTTACTTCTTTTCCCTCATATTTCTTTTTTTTTTATTCTTGCTACTTTGTTAGAATATACATTTACATATATTCTTTATTCTTCTACCCATGCTGTCACCTTGTTTTAGAGTCAATTCTAAAATTAAATTTATTAAATATTGACTTCAGTTTGTTTGCTGATTCTTACCCACTTATTTCCTGTTTGTATAAAACTCATCCACTAATGTATTCCTCAGGAAAGACCCCTGTGTACAGTATTCCCTGAGATCTTGCACATTCCAAGCTATTTTTCTGTGGTCTTGTCACTTGAATGACAGGTTGACTAGACATGAAATGCTTGGCTTACAGTCTCTTTAGTGACTTTCTGAAAAAAATATTCTGTGGATATCTCTGGTATCAGCCTTATTTTTTACCCTTGTAGAGAATGTATTACTTTCTTTTTGCTTGAGGCGTTGCCATTTTTTATTGTCCTTTTTTTTTTTTTTTAACTAGGGTACTTCTTAAAGTTGTTTGTTTTTGACTAATTTTGCTGTTTTTTTCCTCATATGTTGACTTAAGTTTTCTCATTTCCAGAAATAATTTTCATGGATTATAGTGTTAAATATTAGTTCTATTACTTTTGTTTTCTTCTTCAGGACTCCAGTTACACACACACACACTCACACACACACACACACACACACACACAACACATTCTATTCTGTATAATAAAAGGCTAATATGCAAATAGACTGAAGGGCAGAATGACCAGTCGCTATGATGTGTACTGATCACCAGGGAGCAGACGCTCAATGCAGTAGCTGCCCCCTGGTGGTCATTGCACTCTCACGGGGAGTGTCGCTCAGCCAGAAGCCGGGCTCACGTCTGGCGAGCACAGTGGCGGTGGCAGGAGCCTCTCCCGCCTCTGTGGCAGTCGGACATCCCCTGAGGGCTCCCAGACGGTGAGAGGGCTCAGGCCAGGCTGAGGACCCCTTCCCCCCCACCCAGTACATGAATTTCATGCACCTGGCCTCTAGTATAATTATACACACACACACACACACACACACACACACACACACACACACACACACTGAGTGGCCAGATTATTATGATCTCTGAACGCTTAATAATCTGGTCACTCATTGTATATCCTATATAATAAAAGGCTAATATGCAAATTGTCCTCTCGACCAGGAGTTTGACCAGCAGGCAGGCTGGCCAACCACCCATGTCCCCTCCCCCTGGCCAAGCTGGCCGGACCCCACCCATGCATGAATTCATGCATCGGGCCTCTAATAAATAAATAAATAAATAAATACACACACACACACACACACACACACACACACACACACACACACACACACTGAGTGGCCAGATTATTATGCATTTAGAGATCATAATAATATGGCCACTCAGTATATGTGTGTGTGTGTGTGTGTGTGTGTGTGTGTGTATATGTATATATATATTATATAAAGCCTTTCTTTACTCATCTTCCATTTCAGTGTCTTTCTCTCTTACTCCTTTTACTACTTTGTTTTCATTCTCTCACTTGTTTTCCTGATTTTATTTTTATTTTCATTCAAATTTATATTTTCTTGAACACCTTATAATTTGTTCTTGATTTCTGAAATATTTTTTCTTCCATTTGTTTTTACTTTTTGAATAGCTGATTCTAGGTTTTCTTTTTGTTATTCATCCAAATGCGCTTTTCCTTTATGGTTGGTTTTGGGGAGAGAATTTTTATCTATTGAAATTTTTGATTTGCATATTTTTATTACTTTTTACAGTGACTTTATATGGGGATGATTCATTCTCTCTCTCTCTCTCTCTCTCTCTCTCTCTCTCTCTCTCTCTCTCTCTCTTTCTCTCAATCCTTCTTTCTTTCCCTTCCCTCCATCCCTCTCTGCCTTCCTTCCTTTTTAAAATCATAGACATTTTTTAGATGGGGTTTCTAGGTCAAGGGTGCCCTCTTCTGCAGTTAGAGAAGGGCAGTTTCTTTAATCAATGATGGTAGCAGAGGCAGGGACAAAGGGGTGGCATGTCTTATTTTTTACTTTAGCTGTTTGTTTCTTCTTTCTTTTTATTACCATGTATTTTATTTGTCTGATTTATTCCCAGAAGTAATGCGTGCGGAGGCTACCATTTCTGATCCCACTCACTTTCAAACTTCTTCCCTCTAGCTGGTGCTGTGGTAACACCAGTTTGAAACAAATGTTCACTATTTTGGCATTTAGTATTGTAGTACTTTGTTTTCCTAGGGGTGATTTTGTTTGTGTTTCCAGAGACTAACCCTATTAGGTTGAGCTATATGAAAAAAAAGCCACTTTTTGGTCAGAATACTTTTTTGGGGGGTTGTTTCTGGCTTAAAAGAACCACTGTGCCATGCCCCCTTTGGCAGGGGATGAGATGACTGGTCCTGATCAGTATGAGGTTTCTAAAACCTCCTTCATTCTCCTTTCTGAAAAGTCAAATAATGGGAGGTGGGTTGGGGTTAAAGGGACAGCGTGATCTCGATCAGTGCTTCTTTGTCTTCAACATGCATATGAGTCACCTAAGGATATTGTTTAAACACTGGTTCTGATTCTCTGGGTCTGGAATGGGCCTTGAGATTCTGCATTTAGCAAACTTTCATGTGAGACTAATGCTGCTGGTCCAGCGACCACCAGAAAGAAAAGTACGTTGAAGGGCATTGACTTAAACGATATGTGTCCAATGAACAACCTTCTGCTTCTAATGAAGAATCTAGATGTTTCTCTCATGTACTCATTAAGTATGATTCTGCAACCTATGAATGATTGGTTGGGTATTCATAAACCCAGAGAGACAGACACTTCACAGGTTTATACAGGGGCAAAAAGTTCATCGCCTTATTCTGTAAGTATAACAGAGCAATTATTTTCTTTATTTTGGTTCCAAATGTTAAGTTGTATAATTATGGGGTGAAGCTGGAAACCAGGACTAATAATAACTCATTCAGCCTTAGGTGTAAAATTAAATAAGTGATAATAAACCCCTTAGTAAAAAGGATTGTAAGCGTTTACAACTTTATGTGGGATTTGCTTTCTATTAATAGTTGAATAACAAAAGAACTCTGGAGCCATACCTGTGGGTTTTTTTCTCCCCACAGAGGTCTCATATATTGTACAACATTTGAGAGTGAAGACCCACTTGTCCTTGTGGTCAGGCAACACAGTCTGACCATTTTAAGTGTTGAAAAGCAACTGTCATTAATAGCTTGTTTAGCCCATCAGTGGTTTGTAGGTATAGTTGCTGCTTGCCAGAAATGTAGGCAGGCCCATTGATATTACATACTCATCAATAACACTACGTACAGGATTTAATAAAAGCACTTTCCTCTTTGTTTTAGGTTAACTTGCAAATAAAAGTGCTACATTTCAGTTTACAGGCTAATAATTTTATTTAACACAAGTATAATCACAGTGAATATATTATTGTCATACTTTTGAGAATTTGCTTAACAGAACATGAGCTATAAAATGCAAACAAAGGTTATGAACCCTATTCTAAAGTCACTTGTGTTTCATCTGTTGTATTTTTAAATATATGTCTTATTTTAGTATGTCCCCACTATATTCAGAAAAAAAATGTTTTTGACATTTGTCCAAATGAGTTTGAGAATATAATTTTCTCAAAATACACTGACATTACTCGTATCCTCCATATATTTATTAAACACTGATGAAAAATGTTTATTACCTCATATACTGTTTAAGGACTTCAACATAATAGATCTATCTCCTCCCAACATTTTAATTATTTTTTCTCTCTTAAGTCAATATATATTTGAGTTTGAGGGTAAATGTGCATATTAAAAGAGATGTTTTTCTCAAGCTGTGATATGAGATAAAACAGCATGAAGTGTTTCTTTTTTCTAGAAAATCAGTTCCATAAATCTTTCTCTATTTTCTTTTAACAAACAAGTGTGTCCTATGAATGTGTGCAAATTAAAATACTTTTAACGTGGATTAAATGTTAGTGTCATATTGCTGTCATGTTTTCTTTGGCAGTTTACAGGTTCTCAGTCTGGGACCAGCTCTCACGAGAGGCAGTAGTGCGATTGTCAGTGATCCATTTGTCTTACACGTTTTGATCAGTTACAAGTATATGACCCAGTCATCCAAACAGCATGCATTTGGGCCCTTTTCCTACTTCCCTCCATTCCCTCTATTCCAGAGAAAGGTCTGTTTGTTGCATTTTTCAGACATAGTGATGTCAGAAGCAAATGGTGGCCAGTTAGCTTAAAAAAACACACACCACAAATAAGATGCCAGGCAATTTTCATGACACTACTAATAATCTCAGATTTATGTTTAATCTAGGTAAATTTTATTTTCTGACTTTTATGCACATGTGCTTATTAAAGTTTTATAAAGTAAAACCAAATAGTCTAAGAAGAGCATTAAATAACCCCACCCCAGCCCACCCCACTCCACCCCACTCAGGAGTCTGAAAGTCAAACCTTTAAACCACCATAGTAATTGAATATTTTATTCTTATATTTTTTGGCTTATAGTTCAGGACACTGTGGGTGCTGTTTCATTGCAGGGAATCCCACAGGCACAAGATATTTATTTCATGGCTTTCTCAGGATCTAACAACTGTAACTGCTGGCAAAGATCTAGCAGCTGAGATAACACGGTTGCTTTCTATTTCTCTAGGCAAAGCATTATGAGTTAAGAGGGAGAATGCCTTTGCCACAGTGGTATCTTTGGCCATACTCATTATCATTTGCCACAGAATCATAGCATCTGTATTTAACTTTAACATATGTGTACTATTTAATTTAGGCAAAGCACAGCACGAGGGGTTAAGATAATGTGATTTTACTGTGTGACCTCCAGCAATACACACAACTTCTCTGTTTCACTTTTTTAATTTACTCCTATTCATAGGGTGTTTAAACAGTGTGTGAAAATTTGTAGACGCAGAAGCTTCTCTACACATGTATCATTATTCTTATAGAGAAAGAAAAAAAAATTTTACTGTTCCAGGTATGTAAGTAACTTCAGATTGCTAAAAACACTATCTCAATTCTAATAAACTCACAGTGAACTGTGAGAAAAATTTGTCCTTTATCTGTTCACATTCACTTTCTTTTAAAAATGTCATTATATATTTTTGAAAAATTTAAATTAATAGATTTTCATTGTAATGGTTCAAAACTGATATATAAATAAAAATGAATATATCTTCTATCTGCCATCAATCAGCTGTTAATAGTTCAATAATGATTTTTATATACCTTTCTCTATTCCCAGACATACATATGTATATATTACTTAGCTTTTTGCTTATTTATAAAAATAGAATCATACTACATGATATTTTATAAATTGCACTTTTTGTCAATATAAAAAAGTATATATACATATATGAATCTAGGTTTTGCTGGAAATCTGTCAAAATATTGGAAGCTAATATTATTACCATATTACTTAAAGCATTCATGATTACATTTGTGTTTTAAGGAGTCAGCGCAGATCTAGTTTTATTTCTACTTTTGACCACCTTGATTACAGTATATGAAAGAACAGACATAAAATTTATTGTGGTCAAATAGAGGAAGAAATTGGTTATTTTATTCAAGAAAATACTATTCGATATTTGTAAAAAA
>NC_137074.1:22425549-22510549 GCF_951640355.1 Cnephaeus nilssonii
CTCTTTTTTATTTTAGTTTAAATAAATTGAATAAAAGATGTTTAAATACATACTTATAAATTATATTTTACATGACTACATACTACCTCTTTCCATTTAAAGACCAGCTAAAATTGTTTCCTCTATAAATAATTTGCATACATCCAGTCAAAATTAATCTTTTATAGCACTGAACTACTGTACCAATTTATATTTTCTCTCTAATAGTATTAATACATTGAATACTTTATTATAGTTATTGTATGCATATCTTACTACCATATCAGACTATAAATTACTTAAATTTGGATCTATTTTTGTATTCCTTATAGGATCTCACCACCTCAAACATGTATTATGCAAGTATGAGCTAAAAAAATTTTTCAAGATCTACTGGATGGATAGTTTAGATGCTTCAGAACAGTTTACTCTTTAAGTAAATATTTATTCTGAATGGAAGGTCTATGTAATTATTTTTAATTCAGATTTTTATGTTTATGTTTACTATAACAAATCTGTTTATTTCCTTTAGTTTATATTCAGTTTTTTCTTTAAAATTCCAAGGAAACTGACATAGAGGAAATCATTGCAAAATCTGGCAAGACTCAGAAGATAAAGGCAGAATCTTGTTTTTATAGAATGGTGTTTTCGTTGTTGTCCCTCTTGGAGAAAGCTGACCTGACCAGAGAGCACCAGTTACACTGGAAAATAGCTTCTAACTGTCCTGGCTAGTGAGAAAAGCTTTCACTGAAAAAAACTAAAGTACTTGATGAATAGGCAGCATCTCTCGTGGCTCTGCTTTACTGAATGTGCTCCAAAGTAGTGTTTGATCCTGATGAAAAGTAATCAGCCAAGCAGAACGTTAGTAGAGCTTGAAACTTCAGAAATATGTGTTTCTTCAACAAATATTTGTTGATCATCAACTATGTATGTACCAGATTAGGTGCTACAAATGGAATAGTGATCTAGATCAGAAGAGAAGACTCTGTCCTGAGGCAGTATAATTTAACAAGTAGAAGAGACAAACAAATACACAAAAAGCATATTTTGTGCCACTTCTTATAAATTCTGTTAAGGGTTTTGAAGGTAAAGTACAGGATGCTATCACAGTAAAGATTGGATGGATAAGAGGAAGACAGCGACATACTTTATATTAAAAGCAATTAAAAGGATGTGGGATCAGTAAAACGTTGTCTGGCATTTCAGAAGGCCCTATGAAATACAGTTTCTTGATTGTCACCCTTAATTACTCTTTCCTCATTTCCCACATCCATTTAAATGCCATTTCCTGCTAACACATATCCCTTAACTATATCTCAAAACTGAGTCTCCCTCTCTACCCTTTATTGCCATTGCTCTGGGAAAGGCTTCATTGCTCGTTGCCTGTACTACCCCAATAGCCACTAGATTGGTTTCCCACCTCCAATCTTATCCCACTCAAATCCATGCTCACATAGTTTCTGCAGTGATCTCTCCAAAATATAAATCTGCTCATGCTATTCCCCATTATCCCTTTAGTGATCCCAGTCACATCAAAACTTCTAGTCCAAATTTCTGAAGATAGCAGAATCTCTGAGTGCTACAGACCTCTCTTCCAGGTTTTTATCTTGGCACATTCTGATTCATTCTTTCCGCATTATACTATTATACATTCTTACCTTCCTATTCTTGCTGTTGCTTTTCCCCTTATTTAAAGTATGCTGTACACACACACACACACACACACACACACACACACCTCAAATCCTTTGTGACCAGTTGCAGGCATCATTTTTGCAAAAATCTTTCTCTGATCCATCCTCAGAATGAGCACCTGTCCTGGTCTGTGCATATATCCATTAATAATTTTACTTATTACATAATTGTATGATTATCTGAGACCAGGAAATACTTACTTTTGTATCTCTAGTGCCTAGTCACTGTAGGTACTCAATAAATATCTTTAGATGAATAAATAAATGTTTGCCTTAAATTGGTCTCCATATTCTGTAATTATTAAGTGTAAATTTGTTAACATTTAATATATTTTAATATACATCCCCCATCACACACAAAAACAATTCAGATTCACTGATTTGAGCAGGTATTTATTTGGTCTTAATAATGTGCCTGTAATGAGACCTTTATGTGTTTGTTACCTAGTGAGAACAGTGCCATCTATTGGCTATTATCCAAATTGTATCCACTATTCGGGATGGAGCATAAATCACTAGTCATTTTTAGCTAAGTTCACCTATGAAAAATTTTTTCATGAATTTGGACAAGAATAAAACTATCACATGTATCGGGAAAAAAATGAAGTAATCTAGTCAGATATCTCAGCAAAAGAGAATGGTATTGTGTCCTGACATAGTAACAGACAATGTGTACCATCAACATATTAGAAATATTTTCTCAAAGAATATGAGTATGTTTAGGGCTCTTTTCACATTTTTAAAATTGCTTTTAAGTGTTGTATTAATTTGTATACGACTAGTGAAGTATGAAAGATTTACATCATTGGCTAGCATTGGCTATCACTTACAATTTTCTAATTTGCATATTTCAATAATAATGACAGAGAATTCTACCAGAGAAATGTAAGGAGTTTGACTAGCTGTCTTTTTACTGTAGAAGTTCTGTTCTTTGGTTCTCTTATCTTTTAGGAATTAGTTAGTTTCTTATCAACTTTTAGGCGCTATTTGTAAATGAAACTATAAACTCTTGGTTAGATTTGTTGCTAATAATTTTACTGACGCAGTGTTGCCATTTTATTTTGGTTCTGTGTTGCCAGATAGTCTTTATATGAAATTGAATATTTTATACAGTCAAACTTGTCCATCTTTTTCCCTTATGATTTCTTCTGTTGCTTCTAAGCCTAAAATGTCAACCCTACTCCATGTGAATTCTGTCTGATTCTGTTATTTGAATCAAATTAAATTTCAAATTTTATAGTTAAAAATGATTGCATATCAGCATTTCATATGCTTTTAACTTAAAGTTTTTAAAGTATATTTATTTTCTTATTGGAATATTTTGTTTCCCATGGCCTCATGAATAAATAAAATCCAAAATATACTCAAAAACCAATCTTGAATAAAATTGCACTTTTTAAGTCTGTGACAAATCAGCTGCTATTTTGGTAGAATGATCAATTCTTTAAGAAAATGAAGTGCAGGTTAGTCAAGTGGTAAAGAGTGGCAGTTATATTACTCAACTTACTATGATAGTGCATTATATAGTTGCCCTTTTATAACAGATATTTTTTAAAGTGTGTAAAGCAGTACATCTGATTATAGGATTTTTATTAGTATGACAATTTTCATGAATAAAAATAGGGCTTAATTTACCTCATATTTTAAGTTAGCAAGGAGGGGAAAGGTCAGGAGAAGACTAGTAATAAAGAGAGAGGGATCTGATTATTTTAGAATGAAAACCCAGGAAATATTGTATTCATTATTTATATGTATTTTGGGGGGCTCTACATTAGAATTCTATAAGAAAAATGGCAACATAGGTTACAAATCAAGGCTCTGCCAATACTTTTTAATGATGACTAACAATACCCCTGGTTTTCCTAAAGCAGAGACCATTAATTGTGATTAATTGTGAAGTGGTTTTGTGATTAGACTAATGTTAACTAAACAACCAGTATTTTACTATCTACATCATTTTCACTTATTAAGTCAGTTATTGATTACAGGTTTTCTGAGGCAAAAGGTTAGTACATTTATTCATTATAAAATTCACCTCTTAGCAAAACATGTCTTTAACCTCCTGGTAGTAGCAAGAATGAGTGTCAAATGTCAAACTATAGGCAATACTTAAATAGTTCTTGAAGTTTTTAGAGCAGATGAAAATTTACTTAAATGTGTAATGTAAACATACTTTATCATAAACTGTTAAAAATGTAATAGTTTTTAAGATTTTTAATTTATTTTTTTAATTTATATTTAAAGAATTTTATTTTTGTCATAATATCCATTTTCCCTGGTCCAGCTAATGGAATCCTACTTAGAAAATGCAGGTAGAATTAAGGATAGAGGAGAAAATAAAAATTGTTACCATTTTGCTATTTTCTAGTTTTTTCTACATTATGCATTTTATGTTCTATTTTACATACATGGACCATTTTACATATATTGTTTTGTAGTGTTCTAGAAATATAATTTTAGCATTTCCCCATATTATTTAATACTAGAGACCCAGTGCACGAAATTCGTGCACTGAGGGGGTGTCCCTCAGCCCAGCCTGCACCCTCTCCAATCTGGGACATCCCTCTCACAATCCGGGACTGCTGGCTCCCAACTGCTCGCCTGCCTGCCTGCCTGATTGCCCCAACTGCTTCTGTCTGCCAGCCTGATCACCCCCTAACCACTCCCCTGCCAGCCTGATTGATGCCTAACTGCTCCCCTGCCGGCCCGATCACCCCCAACTGCCCTCCCCTGCAGGCCTGGTCACCCCCAACTGCCCTCCTCTGCAGGCCTTGTCCCCCCCAACTGCCCTCCCTCCCCTGCAGGCCCGGTCACCCCCAACTGCTTTCCCCTGCAGGCCTGGCCACCCCCAACTGCCTTCCCCTGCAGGCCTGGTCACCCCCAACTGCCCTCCCCTGCCAGCCTGGTCGCCCCTAACTGCCCTCCCCTGCTGGCCTGGTCGCCCCTAACTGCCCTCTTCTGCTGGCCTGATTGCCCACAACTGCCCTCCCCTGCCGGCCATCTTGTGGTGGCCATCCTGTGACCACATGGGGGCGGCCATCTTGTGACCACATGCGGGCGGCCATCTTGTGCGAGGGCATGACAGTCAATTTACATATTACCTCTTCATTATATAGGGACATTCATGGATGAGGAAACTAAAGTCCTTAGAGAATAGATAGTCAAGACTAGAATACAGGAGCTCTGATACCCAATCTACCTTTTGCCTTTTACTTTCACTTATATACACCTGCTGGGCATATGTGAAATGTACCCTGATTACAAATATTCCATCTAGAAAGTGCCTTACTAAATAATTCAAATCAAATAAATTATTTTCTATAACATATTTATGGAAACAAAATAAATAAAATATTCATTTGACCTTTTGTGGATGTATCTACATCATTGCCCATTTTGAAAACAATGTTTCAAACAGCTGGATACACAATGGATTTTTTGTGGAGAAAAACATGTTTTTAAAAACTTTCTAGTATTGTCCTTTAGTGGGGAAAACACTTCAAAAAGGTAATTTTGGAAGATCTTTTAGAGGCAAAGTAAAGTAACTTCATTCAAAGATAGAAATTATAATTTGAAATAAAACAGAAAAGTTTTTGCCAAGACATTTAAAAACTTGTGTGAAGTCCATAAAGCAAAGCGAAATAGGTAGTCTGCATTCCAGATAACTGGTCCTGCAGAGATCACCGTTCCCTTCCCAGCAGTCTTGAGATGATTCAAAGGTAGAGAGACAAGTGAGAAAGCAGAAAGAAAAGCAGTCACAGGGAATAAGTTTCTTAGAAATAGCTGTTGTAATGCTACAAAGGATTTTAAAAATAGGAAGTATTATTTTAAACTGACTTCCCAGAGGATCAGGAAAGAGATTTCTGTAATAGTTTAAAATAATGTCCTGTAGCCCTGATCAGTGTGGCTCAGTTGGAGCATTGTTGTCTGTACACCAAAAGATTGTGGGTTTGATTCCCAGTCACAGCACATACCTTAGGTTGCGGGTTCATTCCCTATTAGGGTGCTTACAAGAGGGAACCAGTCAATATTACTCTCTCACATTGCTGTTTCTCTCTCTCTCTCTCTCTCTCTCTCTCTCTCTCTCTCTCTCTCTCTCTCTCTCTCTCCCCTCTCTCTCTCCTCTCTCTCTCTCTCCCACACACACACTCACACACACACTCCACCCCCTTCTGTCTCTCTATCCTCAGGTGAGGATTAAAAGTAAGTAAATAAATAAATAAATAAATAAATAAATAAATAATGTCTTGTAGACCATTGTAAAATATTAATATTTATGAACTAAAAGATATGCTGATACTTAAAATTGTGGTAGCAAAAGTAGCTGGCTATAAAAATGTTTTAAAAAGAAGATATTAAAACAGAGTTTAGGACTATATGAATGTTTATCCTTATATGTCACCACACACTCTTTTAGTATAGAAAAAAATTAAGAAGAAAATTATTTGTGTTTGACCTTTCATAATGTAAACTACTATATTATTGAGTCTAATTTTACTTTAACCTCAATGCCATGTCAAGAAGTAAACATAACTTGTTTTACATGGAATTATTTTAGAACTTTTGAGAGGCCTTCCATACAAATAACTGATGTATGTAAAAAGCCTTTATTTCCTGCTTTTGTGGGAGAATCTCTTGGTTAGCTGTAAAAAAAAAAAAGTTCTTAATTTCTAACTGGGGCATGTTAAGAAAATATTTCTACTTAGTGGCACAAATGTGTAGCCATCACAAATAAATGATGGCTTGGGTTTGCTGTTTCTTCTATTTTCTGCTTGTTTTATGCTTCTAAACTTGTATTAAAATAGCCAAACTTCTCTGCTCTCCATGCCTACCTTGGCTCCACCGAGGGGAGAGAATATCTGCTTCATCTACCTATCTTTCATATGAAGCTACTTCCTTTCCAAATCTAAGCCTTCTTCCTAAGTTCTGTTACAAGGTATTTTAAGTAGTGAGGTTCCAGAGGTGGGGCTAGAAATGAAGGAAACTAATGAAGGGAGAGGGCCTCATTTAGAAAGAATAAAGAGGTAGTCTGTAGCATTTTCACAAAAATTTTGAGTGCTGTATGAGCAAAATAGCCCATATTGTATCCATCCAACTAGGTGGGGCTGGACAAAGGTGGAGGCATTTTAGCACTTCTGAAACTAAGGATGACCGATGAAAAGGAAATTCCAAGAAGAGGGTTCTATGGGACGTGGTTGCTGAAATGTTACATATGAGTACAGACATGGTTGACAAGGATAGAAGAATAAGCTTGGGATCTTGTTGATAGTATTAAAAATTAAAATTATAAGTTTGTGTTTAAACCTAGAAGCAATGGAGAGTCACTGAGGTATTTTTTTAAGCAGCAACTTAATTAGAACTTTGATTTTTGAAAATAGCTTTAGCAGCTATGTATAGGATGAAAAAAGAAAGGGAAAAGGAGTCTAGATTGGGAATTAGCCTTTTCTATAAAGAGCCATCTAAATATTTTAGGCTTTATGAACCATACAGTCTCTACCACCACTATTCAACCCTGCGGCCATAGACAATTTGTAAACAAAGAAGCATGGTTGTGTGTCTGTGTAGTATATGGACAGTGTCATTTAATAGGATCATGAATATAGGTTACTTAAACAGGCCTAAAGGATGTTGTAACCCTAGGTTTAGATTCACCTCTTTAACTTTCCCAACTATAAAAGACATCTATAAAATAGCATCTTTCTCTGGTTTATAATAAAGTAGCTATTATATAACTTTCTTCAAACCCCTTAAGCTCTTTAGAAATAATGTTTGACAATAGGGAGGTGAAGGCCTGGGGAGTGGGGTGGAGGAGGTCAATGGGGGGGAAAGAGGGAACATCTATAATACTTTCAACAATAAAAATAAATTTTTTAAAAACTCTAAAAGAAATTTGCTATTGAGAATGGAATATAAGTTATAGGTTTAATTCTCTTGTGTGTGTGTGTGTGTGTGTGTGGTCTTTATTTAAACCAACTGGGTGCTAAGTTCTAGAGGCAAGATAAATCTACTTTTGAGCTACTTGTAATATTTCTAGCTTAGACCTTGATCCTAAGAGATAGAATTATAGTAACTGTTAAAATGAAATGTAGCCAGAAATATGATAAGCTGTTGATATGTGTTTCTGTCATAGTGAGATTGCATTTTACTTTAAAGGAAATGGCACAGTCCCTATACTGTGAATATGTTTAATATTTTTAAAGTTATTCATCTGAAAAAGCTTGATTAAAGTGAGCTTTTAAGGTGGCACTCACAACCTTTAAGATCATTAGTTGTCCCATCCAAAAGACTAAAGAAAATTTAGTTTTACCTTTGTACTTTCTTTTCTGGCAATAAAAAATGATTAGACTTTTCTTTTTTTTCCCCCCCCAATGAAAGGTAATAAACAAAATGTATCTCAGACTGTGAAGCAATATAGTGTTTTAAGAATAGAGATTTTTGTCATCTGGATTAAAATTCAAGCTCTGCCACCTTATCATTTTTGTGATTTTAGGTAATTTATTCTTCATCTAAAAGATAGCATTAAGAATGCCTTGTCAGGATTGTTATGAGAAGTTTGTTAAATGAGATGTATGTAAAGTGCTTAGCACGGCGTCTGGAACATTAAAGCATACAATGAATAATAGCTATTATATTTTTTCAAAGAATGTGTTATTTTTTTCAGGTAGCTTATGCTCTTTCTTGAGAATGTTTGTAATGTTGGCTAGGAAAGATATGGCACATAGAAGTTATCACATATTTGGAGCTCATATGATCACTTTAAGAACTGCCATTCTGTAATCAAATAGGTTGCTTAAAAAAACATTAATTATATGCAGGTTATGTAGTTCATTAATACTACTTGTTATAATTTCTCCAATACCATTATTATTCTCTCAGACATCCAGCTATTTGAATTAGATAAATTCTAACAGATAGACGTCAGTGAAATTAATACTTCAAAATTAATTTATATATAATACTTATGAAGATTGTAAAATTTATATGGAAGTTTATTTCAAATATATACTTATTGAGCATTGACTGTTTTCTAGACACTATTCCAGGTGCTAATGATACAATGACGTAAGACAGTTGTTGCCTTCAAGAAGCTGATAGTCTTTGAAGGAATTATAGACAACAAAATGAGTATTTACACTGGAGATGTACTGATCCGTGTAAGCCCAGGGCATTACAGGAACATAGAGCAGAGAATTGTAACCAACATGAAAGGAGGTTTATGATGAAACTTATGAGGTTTTCCAGAGGTGATGCATCTGGAGCTGAGCTTTGAAAGAACATAGATTAGTCAGGAAAAGGGCATAGAAAATGTCCAGACACAGGGAACTTATAGGTTTATCTAGATATAGGTTTATCTAGAACTTATAGGTACTGCATTTTTATTAACATGCATTAGCAAATGGCTTTGTGACTTTGGGCAAGTGATTTTACCTTCCGAGGATGTTGTACTATTAAAAGAAATCGTAGACTTCCTATTCCAGTGAAGATGGATTAACAGAGATCAGATTTACTCTCCCACCTGAAACAACTAAAAATAAATGGACACATTATTTGGAAAAACATCTTTCAAGACAATGGACATCAAGCATGAAGGGCAGTGTTTCCTAAGAGATTAGAAAAAAATTAGGTGAGCCCTTTAATTGTTCCAGCTTAAGCCTGGATAAAGTTTCTAGGTCATGCCACAGGTAGGGAGAACCCAGGCAGAGCCTTCTGGTCTCTTTGAATTGAGAACATGGAGCTGTGAAACTGGGAGGCCAAAGCCTCTAGAGTCACAGGGCAGGGAGAGAGTAGTGAGCTGCAGAAGATCTGCAGTGGGTCCCCTTCGTGTGTTCAGCAGACCACTCATCAGTGCGTCACGGGAGGAACCGCCCAAGGCTTGGAAAAGAGCCACCTGAAGCACTGTGAGGGATCATGCCTGTCACTCACACAGCATTGGAAATAGTGCCTGTTCCCAACGTATATCGTGGTGCTTCCAATCAGGTACTAAAAAAATGTCATATCTCACAATAGTGGGGGGAAATTAACTACAGACTTACACTGTTCTGATCCTGCCTAACAAATTAAGAACGGAGAGGATAAACTGCTTCCAAATTATTTAACTGTGCTCCAGAACAAAGACCAAGACTATTTATGCAAATACAAAAATATGTAACACACAACAAAATAAAATTCATGATGTGTGACATCCTGTCAGAAATTACTATGCATCTAAAAACACAAGAAAATACTGCAAATGATAAAAAAGTCAATCAGTTGAAACAGACCCAGAAATGACACAGTAATAGAATCAGTAGACAAGGACATGATAGACTTATTATAACTGTATTGCTTATGGTCAGAGAGCTCCTAGGAAAACTGAACATATTAAGTAGAGATATGAAAACTATTAAAAAACTAATTTCTAGACATGAGAACTGCATGTCTGAGATGAAAAATACTCTGTATGAGATTATTAGAGATGCTACATTGCAGACAGAGAAAGACAAATGCCAGATAATTTCACTTATATGTAGAATCTTAAAAAAAACCCACGCAAAATAAATGAACAGGTAGGACAGAACAGATTAATAGATTCAGAGAACATTTTGAAGGTTGCCAGATGGGAGAGTGTTTGGGGGGGAAATCTGAAGGGATTTAGAAGTACAAGTTGGTAGTTACAGAATAATCATGGGAATGTAAAGTACAGCATAGGGAATATAGTAAATCCTATCTAATAAAGAGGGAATATGCTAATTGACTGCCCAGCCCTCAAAGATGGCGGCGCCCACAGCCAATAAGGAGGAAATATGCTAATTGACTGCCCCACCCTCAAAGATGGCGGTACCCATAGCCAAAAAAGAGGGAATATGCTAATTGGCTACCACGCCCTCAAAGATGGCAGTGCCCACAGCCACAAGATGGCAGCGCCCAGTCCCCTCAGCCCAGCCTTGCTGCACACCTGCCTCCGGAGTCCCCCAGTCCCCTCAACCCCCCAGCCGCCCAGGGCCAGCCCAAGGCTCAGGTAACCAGGGCCGGCCGAGGCTTGTGCTGCCAGCAGTGGCAGCAGCAGAGGTGTGATAGGGCGTTGCCTTCCCCTGATCGCCGGGTCATCTCCCGCCCCTGAGGGCTCCCAGACTGTGAGAGGGGGCAGGCCGGGCTGAGGGACTCCCCCAATCCAGTGCATGAATTTTCATGCACCAGGCCTCTAGTAACATTATAATAACTATACATGGTGTCAGATGAGCACTAGATTTATCAGGGTGATCACTTTGTAAGTTATATAAATGTCTAATCATGGACTTGTACACCTGAAACTAATACAGTATTGTATGTCAACTATTATTTAAAAATTAAAAAAATATTTTTTTAATTGGCAAAATATTCGAACACTTATTTTACCAAGGAAGATATATGGGTAAATAGGCACATGAAAGGATGTTCAACACCATTAATTGTTAGGGGAAGATAGATTAAAGCCACAGTGAGGTAGCTATTAGAATTTTGAAATTAGAAAGACTGACTATATTAAGTCATGACTAGATGTGGAGTAACTGGAACTCATACAGTGCTGGTGGGAATGAAAAACCACTTTGGAAACAGTTTGGTAATTTCTTTAAAAGTTAAACATAATATTTACCATATGACTCAACCATTCCAATCCTAGCTATTATGGTACCTTGTATATAAGAGGTGATTCATACCCAGGAGATATGAAAGCACATTATTTATACAAAGAGTTTTACCTGAATGTTTATAGTATTTTTTTATAATAGCCAAAAAACTGGAAATAATTTGAATGTTTGTCAACAGGTGAATGCATACCCATTATAGTGTATCATTATAATGGAATATTACCCAGCAATAAAAAGGAATGAATACTGATGTACATACAACATGGCCTCCATAGTACTCTAACACCATTTGTCTACAAGATCTGAAATAGTTAATCTATATATTCTCTTCAAATAGGAGGTTCCAATAACCCAATTCCTATAAGTAAGGTAAAAGTCAATGTATATGTGTACTTTTAAATTTTGTTTTTATGGTAGTACATTTACTGTCTTAACCATTTTTAAGTGTATGGTTCAATTATATCAAATACATTCACACTGTTGTGCAACCATCACCATCCCATCCATCCCCATAACTCTTTTCATCTTGAAAAACTGAAAAACTATATACCTATTAAACAGTGACTTTCCACTTCCCTCTATTCCCAACCCCCTGGGCAACCACCATTATACTTTGTCTTTATGATATTGACTAAGTAACTATATATATAAAAGCCTAAGTGACCGAACGACCAGTCGACTGGTTGCTATGATGCACACTGACCACCAGGGGGGAGACGCTCAGTGCAGGAGCTGCCCCTTGGTGGTTAGTGCGCTCCCACAGCCAACCTCCTGTGTCCGGCCAACATCCCGCAGGTCTCTCACCCCAGCCAGCTGGCCAACCTCCCACAGTCCCTCCCCACAGCCAGCTGGCCAGTCCCCCCAACCCCCCGATTGATCGCCAGCCAGGCTAAGGGATCCCACCTGTGCAAAAATCCATGCACCGGGCCTCTAGTTTTATATAAGTAGAATCATACAGTATCTGTCTTTTCATGACTCAATGTCCTCAAGGTTCATCCATGTTGTAGAATATTGTAGACTTTCCTTTATTTATAAGGCTGAATAATATTACATTGTATGTATACATGTACCACATTTTGCTTATTCATTCTTCCATCGATGGGCACTTGGGTTGGATTCATGTTTTAGCTACTGTGAATAATGCTGTTATGAACATGGGTCTACAAATATATCTTTAAGACCCTGCTTTCAGTTCTTCTGGGTGTGTACCTGATGTGGAATTGCTATATTATATGGCAATTTTATTTTTTGAGGAACTGCCATGCTATTTTCCACAATGACTGTACCACTTTAATTCCCACCAACATTGCACAAAGGGTCCAGTTTCTCTACATCCTCGCCAACACTTGTTCTGTGTGCAAGCTGCTCCAGGAACAAGTGTATAACTGCCTGCCACATGGCTGGGGGAAGGGAAGCTGCTATTATGCGAATAGCTGAAATTGACCAAAATTAACCACAAGTTACTGTCTGATTTTTCCCTTGGTAGTTGCAAACCTTCAACAAAATCCAGAGTTCCAAATAGTTCCATCAGATAGATTCTGCTAGTGCAATTATTGTGTAGGTAGGGAGACAGATTCCCGGTACTTCCTACTCCAACATCTTTCCAGAATTGAGAGTAATAGCCAAAAACCATATAATCCAATCCTAATTTTGATTTTATGAAATGTTGCTAATCTAATTTTATTTCCAAGTTTGAGTTCTCTCTTAGCTTAACTGTAGTCTTTCTTTCAGACTTTCTACTTCTCTGACCTTAACAACCTGGAAACTGTTGTTGACAGCTGGAATGACTATATCTTCATCAACTTCTAGAATCTCCATAGTGGTGGTCAGGAGTTCAGGGAGCCGAATATATAATGGAAGTGAGAAGAGTGAAAAAGTAGTTTAGTGCGTAAACTGGTTTACATAAGCAGAGTTTTCTCTTTTTTAATATATAGTCATGGCTTAAAGGATTGTGCTTGTCTTGAATGTTAGCTTTGGCGGTATTTTAAAAATCTAGACATGCAGTTTATCTATAAGGAACTCAGGGAATTGGACTCAATAAAAGTAAATATAAAATCAAAGGAAAAGGTCTAAACATTGAAGATAGTCACCTCCACAAGCCATTAGGAAACTGACTTATCTTTTGGTTTCATCTTAGAAGCTTTTGTTTTGTCTTAAGAAAGTGGATACTCTTGTCTAAAACTAGGTCTTACAAATACTTGGCTACCAAGGGGAGGGAAGGGAGCAGGGTAGTTCTGGAGAATCATGGCAATAGAAAGACTACCAAACCCCTCACCCCCATAAATGGACCCCTATTTAGAAAATTTAAACCCTGTATTTTCTTATTTCTGGTTATGGTCATTTCTGCATAAAAAAGACCCTTTATAACATTTTTTTTATAAACTTTTATGATAAGAATTTCTAGCAGAAGTATACTTTTCTTTAAATGAATTTAAATCATAGTAGAGTATATATACTAATATATATTTTTGGTATTATAACATAACACAATAATGTGTTAACATTAATAAACCCTTTAAAAACTTATAGTAAAAATTCAGACTGTTCCTACTGGTCTGTTATTGTCAATGCTAAAATTTATTTTTTTAAGGGAACAACATTTACATTCTCTATAATTCAGTTTTGTTGATAGACAGTTATCTAATTATGCACTACTAAGATAAGGAATATTTTTAAATATTTTTTCTCCATAAGTTTACAATGTAGTTGTGACATTGTGTTACTAAATATGTCCTCATTGTATAATCCTTATATTGAAAATTGCTGTATTCCACACATTTGTATTTGGTATTATTATCATATATATATATATATATCATATATATATATATATAAAAGCCTAAGTGACCGAACAACCAAACAACCGGTCGACCGGTCGCTGTGACGCGTACTGACCACCAGGGGCAGACACTCAACACAGGAGCTGCCCCTGCTGGTCAATGCAATCCCACAGTGGGAGCACTGCTCAGCTAACTAATGGTTGCCAGATGCAGGGCTCATAGCTGGCGAGCGCTGCTATGGGGGCGCAAGCCTCTCCTGATCAGGACTGACGAGGCACAAGCCCGCAACAGGCACAGCGGAGCCGGGATAAGTGGGAGCAGCAGGCAGGAGTGGCAGGCGGCATTGGACTGCTGGTTTCGGCCCAATCCCCGCAGGCTACGCCGAGGGACCCCACTGGTGCGTGAATTCATGCACCGGGCCTCTAGTTTATTGAATAATGTTTAATTTCTGGTTCTGAATAACATTAGTACCACTTGCCAACTTTAGATGGAATTCATGCTAATCCCTGGGGTCTGATATACTCTAAAATAGCTAAAGCATTAGACATTTTGGCACTCGAGGCCCAAAGTTATTTTTACTCTAAGCCTACTTAATATGATGAGTCCAGGAGGGTTTCAGCCAAGAGACTTGTTATGATGCTTTTCTTCTTCTGGGACAAACTCAAGGCCCTTGGAAAAGATTTGAGGGGCAGATAACTGCGAAAAAGACTGCCACCAAAATCCCATATCCATTCAAATTATTCACTAGTCAGAGTAAAAGAAAGGTACTTGCAGATGGACAAAAAGTGAGAGAATATTCACAGCTGAATTCCCTATCCAGGAAAAATGATTGAGAAATGAATCAAAATTTTTAAGAGTAAAAGTATTTATAAGATATAAATTACTTTAAAAAGTCTGGTGAATTAACAATATAGTTTATCCCCATAGTTGGAGTTGATCCCTATATTTTATAAAAATAATTTAGCGAGTTGCATCTGTATTTAGAATGGAATTATATTTCATTTACTGGTACAAATGTATTATTTTGGACAGATTTTTCTTTTGAACAGAATCAAAAAGCTTTCCTTATGCTTTTATATCTATGAAATTGTTTGCTTTGACTTCATGAATATTCTAGTAATTTAATTAGAAGGATCCTGAGATTTGGAGTCAGAGGCGCTTGATTTCAGTCTGTCATTTACTAGCAGAGTCAGGTTACTAAACTGCTCTTACTCCCCGAGTTTCTTTATCTTGGAAATATGAACCCTATATTATAGGTAGTTAGAGGAATTAATGAAAATATAAATATGTCTTAACAGGTGATTTATCATAAACATCAACCATCAAGAATCTTTCCTTCGGAATGGTAATCACCACATTTTCAAGACAGTTGTTATAAATGGGAGAGAGAGGGAGCTGCTATGCAGGGGGATTTTGTGGGGTAGGAGACTTTAACAATACTGTTAATATTTTATTAGATGTGTGCACTCATTTTGTATATTTTTCTATATCTTCAATATTTTAATTGTTAAAAAAAGTCTTTCCTTATGAAATACATAAAACTTTCCCATGAAATATATTAACCAACAAAGTGTCTATCATTTTTCTGTCAAAGGACAGTGCTGAATAGGACACTCTGAAATGTATGCTTCATAATTCTTAGCTGGCTTGGGACCTGCTTGTAAGAACATCATTTCCTTCTTGCCATTCTAGTTGTGTTACGTTGCACAAAGTATTAAATTTCAGTTGTGTGTATTAAGTAGATGCAGAGATCACAAACTGTCTTGGGACTGAACCTGTCTCTTAGAAGTAGTGCTTGTTCCACACAGTATTGGCCTTCATGGTGACGTAAGGTCTCATGAAAAATCAAGGAATGTTGTCGCCCCCGACTTGCATCTCTGCATGACAACACTGAGTTTGCGCTGAGTATCAGCTGCGCCCTTTGGCTGGAGATGTGCTCCAGAGTTCTCCATACTCTCCACTGACGCTGATGTCAGATGCATTAGCTATCATGTTTATATTACCTGTTTGTCTCCTATGGGCAATTTAGTTGATAATTGTTAGAGAAATTATATTCAGTGAATGTCACAGTCTTCTATTGATATGTTGCTGTTATATTTTAATTTGATGTCACATATTTTTAATACTTTATAAAACACAATTACTTACACTTTATCTACAAATGTATGGCATAAAGTACTCTTATTGTTTGTCAACTTCTCCTCTCATACACAAACATGTTACCAATTAAACATTTCTCAAATCTAGTTCTTCTTGTCCAACCTTACTGCTACTGCTCCACCTGAGGCCCTCATAGTCTCTTGCCTGGAATTTAATTGCTCCCTAACGGTGCTCCTTGCCTCCAGTCATATTCCTTTCAGTTCATCCAGAAGTGTATTGCTAGAATGATATATCATAATACAGATCTCAACACATCACCCTGCTGTCTCAAATTCTAAGTTTCTCCATCTTCTTTGGCACAGGTCAGCAAACATGTCCTTAAAGGTCTGGTAAATACTTTTGGCTCTTGCCACAAGTAATTGACTCTGCTGTTGTTGCTTGAGCACAAAAGCAACCATAGACAACATATAAACAAGTAGGCATGGCTATGTTCTAATAAAACTTATTTATAAAACCAGCCCCTGGTGTAGGGTTAACACCCGTGTTCTGTGATATAAAAGGCTCTCCTTGTCTTCCCTCCCATCTCATTTACCATTTTCCCATCCTGTTTCCTACAGTTTACTCAAAAGCACCATTCAAATTCTTAAACTCTTCTGAGCACAATATATTTCTATACCCAGTTCTTTTAATTTAAGCTGTTTTTTCACAAATAGCAAAATATTCTAATATATTTTGTAAAATGTTAATTCTCAAATGATGGTCTCACATATAAATATGAGGTTGTTTAGCCACTTGCAGACATCTTTATAAATGTATTTTGAAGTTGTAAGTATTAAAAACAGTTTTTAACAGGTCTTTCATTAAAAATCAGAGCCTTGATACAATCTATGAATTTGAATACTATCAACACATTTTTTTAAAAATCTCAGAATAAGGTCATTGGTAGGAAAGTACTTTAATTTCAGCCTTATCAACTATTTGAATCAAGGTTTATTGAGAGGACAATTTTAGGATAGTCAATAGGAATTGAAAGCATGAACTCATGTTGTGTCCTATCTTCATCACAGTTGCTCCTTTCCAATACAGATAAGAAAACAGAAAATATTTGGCTTTAGGATGTTTCTTGACTGAAGTATTGCACTTCAAATTGCTATTTAAATTCTAGTAGGTCACATTCACGTTTCCATATGTTGAGAAATAGCAACTCTTGAAAATATGTTGTTAAATATGTGGGTTTGCCTCATTATTAAGTTTCAGTTATTTAGGCTATTGCTGATTGGTATAGTATTGGGTAGTAAACAAAACCTTTTATAATAAAAAATGGAAAAACTTAATTCTTGCATCATATTAATGAAAAATATGATTTTATTACTAAGGTGAGAAAGCAGATTGGTAGAGCTGTTATGATGTAATGTTAAAATGTGGATGGATGTTAATATTGATTATTATAAAGTTCTCTGTATTTTCTGATATTCACATAACCATGCATTAATTTAAAGCTCCATCTATTAAAACTGACCCGTAAATGTCTTCTATGGTTGATTTTTAGCCACCAGCTGAACAGGCCAAAGCCAGACTACAGTTGGTTCTTGAAGCTGCTGGTAAGTATTGATAATTAACTTTAAATGAAAAAGCTTAAAATAAATCCTAGCATGCTTACAGGTGGGTCAAAAACAAACAAACAAACAAACAAACAAAAAACACTTAGCCCTAACCGGTTTGGCTCAATGGATAGAGCGTCGGCCTGTGGACTGAAGGGTCCCAGGTTCGATTCCGGTCAAGGGCATGTACCAGTAGGGGGTGTTCAGTAGGCAGCTGATCGATGTTTCTCTCTCATCGATATTTCTAACTCTCTATCCCTCTCCTTTCCTCTCTGTAAAAAAAAAAAAAAAAATCAATAAAATATATTTTTTTTAAAAGAAAGAAAAACACTTATTTTCATTTATCCTCACAAATTTATGAGATCTAGATTGTATGTGTGACTATTTTACCTAAAATATTTATTGTTGCAGTATAATACTAAAAGGTCATTCTTTACCTTTTTATTTTTAAAATTGTTTTTGTTTTAATTTGATGAAGTTTAATTTATTGATCTTTGTCTTTTATGGATGGTACTTTTGGTAGCATGTTTAAGAATTTTTTTGGCTAACCTCACATCATTAAGATTTTCTCCTACATTTTCTTCTACAAGTTATATTTTTTACATTTTAGATTTAAGATTATGATCTATTTTAATTTAACTTTTGTATAAGATGTGAGTTTTAGATTGAAGTTTTCATTGAGCCAAAAGAAACAAGGTAAATGAAATTTTATAATTCCTCCAATTACATTCTACTAATTCATTAGTCAGTTTGTTCTGGATACCACCTAATCTTAAAATAGTATGTGTTTTATTAATTATACAATAATGCTATGACTTTGATTTTAGATACAATACCCAGAGTCATGTAGACATTAAATACTTTACCTTTTTAAAAATATTCAAACCCATGACATCTTTTCTAAGTACTGAAATTTTATTCTGAATCTTAATGTGCTCTTTAAAAATGATGTAACTTATTCAAGTAATGAGTTGTCAGGATCAAGCATGAGGTATGGTTAGAATAACATCACTGATAAAAGTAATTTCATAATACCAAATGACAGTAGTTATATATTTGTATACCTTGACTGAGAAAATACACTGAGTGGCCAGATTATTTTGATCTCTGAACGCATAATAATCTGGCCACTCAGTGTATATCCTGTATAATAAAAGGCTAATATGCAAATTGTCCCCTCGACCAGGAGTTCGACCAGCAGGCAGGCCAACCGCCCATGTCCCCTGCCCCTGGCCAGGCTGGCCGGACCCCACCCATGCACGAATTCATGCACCGGGCCTCATATATATATATACCGAGTGGCCAGATTATTATGCGTTCAGAGATCATAATAATCTGGCCACTCAGTGTATATATGTACTTATGATTTAAGGTTATGATTTAAGGTTGTCTTGAATTTACTCCTTGCATTCTAACCCAAAATGTTCACAGTCCAAAATTTGTAACACCATTATAAATGATATGCTAGCTTCATAAATCACTAATAGAAGTTACCATACAGGGATAAAAATTGGTAAGTATTTTGACTATGAGTCTCTTTAGCCCTCCATATTACTTTAAAAGTCACTTACATTTTATGTATTAACCTTATTCATTTTATCTTTAGTTATGTAGAAAACAAGATACATTAAAATGTTCCTTGCTATAGTGTTTTAAACTGTAAGATAAAGCTAGTTAATGTGATTTCTATAATTTACATAATATACATTCATTCTTTAGTGGCATTTTGTTTTGAAAAATATGTTTCAGTTCATAAATTGAATATTAAAAAAACTCTTGCTTTAAAGGAAAATATTTATGATGCTTAGTCCAGAAAATATTTTTTCATCAATACAACTATAAAGAATTTCATTTCATAGTTTTATACAGTTTGCTTTGATGTCTTGATCTTTTAATATGATTTTGAAGCATATTATAATACAAATCTGACAGTCCAAACCTCACAGTGTATAACTTATTTATATCAGTCCCAGCTGTCACGCCTCGTTTTTTTAAATTTAACATTGTAAATTCTATTAAGGATAAAAAGCTAGGTTCTGTGTATTTGAGAAACTTTCAAAATATTATGACGGTTTTCAAATTTAAAAACATATATTGGTCTGGATAAGGAAAGGACAGACTTTAGCGAGATGTAACATTATTTATTAATTTCTTCTTATTGAAAATGTTTCCTCCAGCTCTTCCCTCTTATCAATAACACTGTGATGTACATCTTGTTACAAATTGTGTTTTCCTTTTTTTATTGTTTTCTTGGGATTGGTTCTGTAGAAATGAGTTTATGAGGTTAGAGGGTATTAATCTTTAGAGCAGCTTTTTATACATTTTTGCTAACTTGTTTTACAAAAAAAAAAAAAACAGTGCTACTTTTCATTGCCACTATTAAGCAACCATTTTTACCAGACGTTGCTTTTTGATGCCAGTTCCATGAATATATGTTTCATTGTATGACATGTTATATTATGCCCATTTGAAAAATATCTAGTACTGCCTTTAATGAGAACCTGTGGCCTGGAGAGAGGAAGCAGGTGGATGGATAGGGGGAGGAGCATATAAGCAAATATAGGTCTTATTTTCAGAGTTCCAGGTCTCCTTTTCAGTGATGAATTCCAGGCATCCTTTGTATTATTAAAAGTAAACAAATGAAATAAAGAGAGGGAATAAAATAACTTGAGCTCAGTCTGGTAAGGCTAGCAGTTAAAGTCTCCTCTAGGCCTAAGATTGAGGTAGGTGGGTAGGAAGGTCTGCCAAATCATGCCTGTTTTGTCACATTGGAGTTTAGTTGAGTTTCCATGGAAAACATTTTCAACTTTGTGGCCTTAAAATCAGGTACAGGGAAAGATAAGGCTGTATGCTGGATTCTTGAGACACGGTTTATTTCAGCCTTATAATTACTACCAGTGGCCTGGTGCATGGATTCATGCACATTGAAAGGAAATTAATTAGAAGAAATATTTTAATATCGCTATTTGTCCTTTCTGTATAATAGAAGTGTCAACCAAATTCATGATCGACAATAACAGATTGAAACACACGCGTGCGATTGGCGCCAGCAAGAGCTTTTTATGTATTGTGCTTGCATGAGTCAACGTTTATTTTTAAACTAGAGGCCCAGTGCACGAAATTCGTGAATGTGGCGGGGGGGGGGGGGGTCCCCTCAGCCCGGCCTGCGCCCTCTCACAATCCAGGACCCCTCGGGGGATGTCCGACTGCCGGTTTAGGCCTGATCAGCAGTCAGACATCCCTCTCGCAATCCAGGACCCCTTGCTCCTAACCACCCACCTGCTCACTCCTTACAGCTTGGCTCGCCGCTCCTTAGCACTGCCGCGGAAGCAGGAGAGGTTCCTGCCACTGCCGCTGCGCTCGCCAGCTGTGAGCCCAGCTTCTGGCTGAGCGGTACTGCCGCTGTGGGAGCGCACTGACCACCAGGGGGCAGCTCCTGCATTGAGTGTCTTCCCCCTGGTGGTCAGTGTGCGTCATAGCAACCTCTGGTCGTTCCACCAAAGGGTCTCTGGGCTTTTATAGATATAGATTGCCAGTGCGCGTCATATGTACTGGCCGGTCAGACGGATGGATGGTCAGTCACTTAGCCTTTTATATATATTGATAATCTGGTTAATAGGATTTATATATAGAAACTTGCTGATTATACTTAGTCTTTTCCTCTAACTTTGGGGCCCAGAAGAAAGTTTTATATATAACCATTACATTGTTATTGATTTATTAGTGAATGTTAATATTACTAATTTGAAAGTAAAATACATTTTGAACATTTGGCAATGATTATTAGTGGTATGATTTTGAAAGAGCAACATAACATTAATCAAAATGTAATTGTAGGATGTCATGCATATTGTACCAAACATGAATTTGAAATCAGATTTTATTGAATTTATAATTATATTTTATATGCACTACACTGTTACATTTTTATACTTTGCCATGCTAAGTCTTCAGATTTATATAGACTCTTTTTTCAGGTTCATTGCCAAGTTGCATTAGAAACCCAATTTTATATCTCTTGTTTAACAGTTAAGGTTATATCTAAGGTTGCTTTTTAAATCTTCAAATGGCAATAGGATACAGAAGGATGCAAATTGTATAAATTTTTAAAACTGAATCTAAGTTGTAACTTTAGCTCATGATTTATTCTATAATACTGAGTAAATCCAATTGCAAACTGTTTCTGCCATGAGTTTTTTCCTTTTTAAAAATACTTTTATTAAGATTCAAAACCTTGACTTTTTTTTCAATCATTCACCTAGAATTAAAGACTCTTATTTTGAATATTTTTATATTTATGCCTTTCCCACTGCCATCTCCTTAGTTTAGACACCAACCATTTCACCCAAAGGCTAATTAATCATTACCCTTAATTTGTCTCTTGCTTTAGTTCTTCTCCAGAGAGATGGCAGTGAATAGCAGAAGGGTCCTAGTTCTGCTTCCTACTCATCCTATGACCTTGAGCAATTTGGTTAGCCAAAACAGGATTTTTAAAATGGAATATGACAGATTTTTATATTTTCTGGTTTACTGTAGTTCTCTATTAATAAAGAGTAATTTATTGAGGTGAAATTTACATAATATAAAATGAATCATAATTGTTCAAATTGAATAATTACATATGTGTTTTTGTGCATGTATTTAAAGTGGCATTAAATACATTCAGAATGTTTTATAATAACCACCACCTCTATCTAGTTCTAAAACATTTGTATCACTCCAAAGTACAACCTCTTTCTATTATGCAGCTTTCTTTTCACGCCCCTTACCACCAGACCTGGCAACCACCATTTGGCCCTCTTTCTCTATGAACCTATCTATTCTGGAATTTTATGTAAATGAAATCATACACTGTGTGACCATGTTTGTTTGGCTTCTTTCACTTAACATGATGTTTTGGAGGTACAGCCATGTTATAGCATGTGTCAGTATTTTATTTCTGTTGCCATTGTATGTATACACACCATTTGTTTATTCATTTATATATTGACTAGAGGCCCAATGCACAAAGATTCATGCAAGAATAGGCCTTCCTTCCCCTGGCTGCCAGCACTGGCTTCCCTCTGGCACCCAGGATCCGGGCCTTCGCTCTGGCTGCCGCCTCCACCTTAGCTCCGGCCGGAGCCACCTTCCACCTTCACTCCGGCCCTGCTGCCCTCCTGTAGCTCCCTCCACCTCCTGCCCACCCCCCATAGCAGGGGTGCCACCCCACTCCGGCTACTCTGTGCCTGCGCGCGCACTGCCCAGAGGCCTGGAGTGCCCGGGGTGGGGTGGAATGCCTGTGTCGTCGCCATGGTGACGACACAAGTGTCCCGGCCCGGCCGCCGCCGCCATCTTTGTTGTGTCAATTTGCATATTCCCTCCTTATTGGCTGTGGGCGCTGCCATCTTTGTCACAGAGTGATGGTCAATTTGCATATTCTGTCTTTATTAGATAGGATGGAAATTTGGGTTATCTCTACCTTTTGGCTCTTGTGAATAGTATTGTTCTGAACATTCATATAGATATATACTTTTTTTAGTATCTGTTTGTAATTTGGGGGGTGTATGCCTAGGAGTATAATTGTGGGGTCATTTGGTAACTCTGTTTAACTTTTTGAGAAACCACCAAATAGTGGCTGAACCACATTACTTTCTCACCAGCAATATATGAGGACAGCCCCCTAATGTCTCCACTTGACCATGTCTCACATTTAGGTTACCTGTTTGAAAGTATTTAGGATTAGGGACTTCTCTATTCCATACTATTCTCATCTGTAAGGGGGAAGATAATAACTACCTTATAGGGTTATGAAGATAAATATTTTATGATAAGTGCCTAGTTCAGAGCCTGGCAAATGATAGCCACCAGAAAATGTTTATTTCACATTGCTTTCTCTGAATACCACTGCTAGATGATGCTTTCTCAGCCACCATTTGGTCATGCTACTGCTTTGCTCAAAATTATTCATTGGCTCTCAGTTGCTTACAAAATCAATTTTACACTTCTATGCTTGAGGTTCCAAGGTTCTGTATGGTGGATCCACAGAGTTTACTGTATTTATTGCTTAGAATTCATTTCTGTACTTTTTCTCAGTATTTTATCCCTTCTAGAAATGTCTTCATTCTTACTCTTCCCCTCTTTAAACACTCAGGACACATTCAAATAAATTTCCATATGATTTTCCTAAGCATTTCAGCACATAATCTTTCTCTCTTCCTTTGAATTCTTTTTGTCCTTGTCTGTGCACACTGTGTTGATATTTACTCACATACTGCTGATATTAATATTTGTTTCCTGAGTGCTGAACATATTTTCCCAATGGAATGATAAACTTCTGAAGGCCATATCTAAAACTTTTAAATCTTTCCCAGCAGTTCTAACAGCTCCTGTAGTGAGGGGTACTATACCAAATAGAATTCCAGCTGTTAACATTTGGTGAATAAGTATTGTGGAGAAACAAATTATCTGGATAATTGAAAATTTAACCTTTGAATGCTAGTGTGCTCATTTTAACCACTGTTTGATGGAATTTAAAATAAACATATGAAAAATTTTCTGGCTTCAAACGTTAAAGGCCTATGACAATAATATGGCTTTTTAATCTTAAATTTTAAGATAGTGTATATGACAGAAAACATAATAAAACATGATTATCACACAGGAAGGAGAAGGAATAATAAGTTTACTTAAAGACTTGTCTCCATCACTTTTGCTGTCACTGTTGTTTGACTTTTTAGCACCTTTCCAAACATTTTGGTTTTCCACAAAAACACAATATTATCTTATGCCAAGTATGTTCATGGGTTAGAAGAACAATTTAGAGGAGAGATTTTTCTGGAACATATATATGTTTTATTAGCATGAAAAAAGACAGTTTTCACAACAAGATATAATTGTCTCTAAATTATCCTTAATATTTTACTTTTAATAAAATTACTGACACATGTAACCTTTAAAATTATATCTCTAATGTTGTAATAAAAATAGAAAATTTTTAGTGCATGTATGGTAAATTACCGTTATCATAAAACCTCTGTAATACTTCCTTTTCTGAATTATACCTATAGCTGTTTGTATTGTGCTTTATAGTTTTCAAAGCCCTTTCATCAATCTTTTATCATTCAACTCACATCACTGCATTGAGAGCTAATTAGTTTCATTTTACAAATATCCTGAAAGCGTAAATAATTTGTAAAAGATCACATACCTAATAAGTGACAAAACCAGGACTCAAATCCAATGATTTCTGATTTGAGCTAATTCTCTTCATAAGTTAAATCCCTGAGTTATATTGGGCAGAAAGAAGAGTGATAGAAAATATCACCAAATGCCTATCTGGTTTTGTTAGGTGTAATGCTACAATTATCTTACAATAAAATAATTTCTATCTTTATGCAAACCTTTGGTTCTGAAATAAGTTTTTTCTAATTGATAATAGAAAAGGATTAAAGTTTCAGTCAAAATGTTCTTTCCCTTAACTATTAGAGTGGTCATAATAGTTCAATTTCTGATAACTTAAAAAAAATTTTAGGGTAATGTTTTATGCCTGCCAATGTTTTTGTCATAAACCTAAGGTCATGCATTTCAGAGCCCCTTGCTGGGTTAGAAGCTGGTTAAGTATTGTTAAAAAGATAGATGAGATACATACCCTTGCACATTATATCCAGATAAGAAGCTATGCTTAGGAATCCTATATAATAAAAGGCTAATATGCAAATTGTCCCCTCAACCAGGAGTTCCACCAGGGGGCGCGGCCCCGCCCTGATTGTCCCCCACCCTGATACCTTGATTGGGGGCCAGACTGGCCTGCCAATTGCCCACAGCCCCTCCCCCAATCGGGGGCAGGGCCGGCCAGCCAATTTCCCACGTCCTCTCCCCCTGGCTGGCTCAGCCCAATCAGCCTCGATTGGGGCAGGCTGGCCAGACCGCACCTATGCATGAATTCGTGCACCGGGCCTCTAGTAATTCATAAGTGCCTTACTCTGTCTTCTGCAGCCTTAGCTACCTACTAAGCCAAGTCCTGACCCTTTTTCTTCATAGCCATATGATCTTGGAAATCTGAATACTGTCTAAAGTTCAGTCTAACTTTAAATATTTGTGGTATTGAGAACTACAAATGAGATTGACAGGATAATGCTGTATTGTTTCCAGGGAGCATAGAAAGCCATCCTACTACCCTGATTTAAAACTGACAGGTGTTTTGCTCTGTAGGTTTCTAACTACGGATCTGTGAGTCCAAGACATAGCCTGATTTATTGTGAGAGAGGCTTTCATATAGAACAAACCTGAAAAATAGAGCAAGTGATTGAAAAATTAATTTTATTTTATCTAAGTAGTTGTCAGAGTTTTTTCCCCCCTCATTTTGGCTACTGCTTGGTTGTGTGTTGGCAGTCTAGATTCATATCCAGCTTCACTAACTGCCTTTGTGAGCTAGGGCATTTCATTTCCCATTTACTCTGTTTTACTTTCGTCATCTATAAATGGATATGTTAATAGTACATAACTGCTAGTGCTGTTGTTATGCAGTTTAAATGAGTTAACATTTGCAAAACCAGAACTTGCCTGGTACATAGTAAGTATTGAGTAAATGTTAGCAATTGTTCTGAAAGGCAGTATACTAAATTCTCAAGTCAGACGGCCTGGGTGCCTTTTCTAGCTCCATTTCTCACTGAAAAAATCATTGGAAAATTGTTAAAGCTTGCTGAACATCCGTGTGTTTTTTTCATTTATTAAATGGGAATAATAATAATGTGTTTTTTAGAGTTTTATGAGACCTAAATAAGTTAATGTGATAATGTGTTTAGAACAGCACCTACCTGCAACTGAGTGTTCTGTAAAAACAAACAAAAAACGAGTGGCTTTGTGATGTAATGAAAGAAGAGATATAGAGCCAGTCACCTTCCTCATACCAGTATGCATATATAGTTAGAAGTTACCAAGAATTAAGAATGGTGCTTTTCAAAAAAAATAATGAAATCTTAAATAGTTTTAATTGACTTGGGCATTGGTTCAAACCGTTTTGTCATCAAATATGGTTTCTACAAACTTCAGAAATTCTACATAAAATATAATAGCTTGTATGCAAAGTCAAATTAATAATATTAGTTTAACTTCCAGCTTCCAATTCTGAACAAGATTTTTGGCTTTATGTCAAGCCAAAAAGATATAATAGTGTTTCCTAAGGAGTATCATTAAGTAAATGCTTTTAAAAAGTGTAAGTTGTTTTAGCATCAGTTACATGTTTATGTTTGAGTGACCATTATTTATCCCTAATAATATTTAGTAAGAAGAAAGCTATCAGCTAGAGTCAAACAATACCACAGCAACTTGCCATGTTTGAGCAGATGTTAAGCAGACAGTAGTTGAATGTTAATTTTGAGAGGCTGGTACGTGTAAGCCTAGCTGAAGTATGTTGCATGTGGGCTTTCTAGACTCGAGTACAATGCTGGATCTCTGGGGAGAATTTTAAAGCTAAACCCTCTTTCTTTTGGGTCTTCTATATGGACTCTCTCAAGTCAGTATAAAGCAGATCATCCCTAGGCTAAAGCCCTTCAGCTTTTGTTATTGGGCTCTGTAGACCTGTAATTAGGCCTCCTGGCAGGCCTTGCAGGCCAGTTAATGGTCATATGGAGTTTCTGTGAGGCAGACTGGCTTTGTGTAAATCCTGAGTAGGAATACGTTTATGGGTCACTTCCTACCAGGACCATGCTTTGTCCTTATGCCCTGCGGGCTGACAGGAGCAGGTTCCCTTGACCATGGACTGTTCAGTTTGCAACTCAAAATCTACTCCACTAATCCCCAGTGTAAACAGAGGATTTAGAAGGGCTTCTGTCACTTACAGTTGCCAATTCACTTGGGTGTCTGTGAATTTATTTTCCCTTAGACTTCATTATTGAAAGATTGACAAGTGTATAAAATTTGGATGTTTGTTTATATATTAAGTTTGCAGTTTCTTTTTCAATAGTTTTAGAATAATTGTCAATAAATTATTTGAAACAGAATTATGTAATGAGTTTTTATTAATGACCTTTTAATATTTCTGAATTTAAGCCATTAAAATTTTTTGACTGTGGTCTTTTCCTATAAGGAAAATTGTAGGTCTGTTTTTTTTGTAAGAGTAAAATAATACTATGTAAAGAAATGTATCAAAGAGTGATCAATACAGATTTCAGATAAGTCAAAGAAGTAATTAATTCAAAACTCTTCGATATTATGTATTTTTATATTAAGTAAAAATTCAATTTTATGTAGCAGAACTTTTCAAGGAGAAATATCAAATCAGTAATAAAGTGCTTAATAAAACTGTTTCATGAAATATTTAAATATTAAGTGTGTCATTTATTTAGCATCTACTATGTAGTAAGCACTTTTTAATGTTTTTATATGTTATAAATATTGTAAATAATTGATCTGTGTTTTCTAACCAAGCAAAATATTTGGATTTTGAGAAGCCATGATTGAGATTTCTTGTGTTCTTTTTTAAAATTTTATTTAATCCTTTACTTCATTACAGTTTTTGCTTTGTTGCTTGAATTATATTAAGATTTGATTCTAAAGTGTGTAAGCTTTAGGGATGCTCTGCAAAGAACAGTCACCTATCTTCCTATGAGGCAGTTTTTCTTTTGGGGGAAAGCAAATGATGAATATTTTCCCAGGTCTCATCTAGTAAATCAGTGCTCAGTATTTTGCATTTTGTGTTGTAAAAATGGTTCATGACAGATGTGGCTGAAAAGACCACATACGTAGACTGTATGATTTTAGTCTGGTGGAACTAATAGGATCACTCATTACATTTTAGACCCTGGGGTTTCTTTTTTCTTTCATGATAATAATAAAAAAAAAAAAAACTTGTTTAAATAGAGTGGCCCTTTTTGTGTGTGAGTACAACAACATCTCCTAAATTTACAGAGTCGATAGTAACAAATCAGCAAAAAATCATTTCTCTCTTCTCAAAAAATTATTTAATGTTAACTGTTATTTTTTAATTATTCTGTCATCCCATAAAAGTTAAAACTTTGTTCTATTTTTATGAAGGATTTGTTTGAATTTTATTTAACAAAACTAGAAAATACATTTCTTCGGGAATTTAAGACCTGTGAATTAAATTGAGTTATATGTTAATAAAAACAAGTTTTGTAAATGTTGAAATAGTTAATGGCAGCAAAAGACATCATACAATAGGAATTTTTGGTGTTTACTTACAACTAGGACAATTATAGCATAGTCTGTTTTTCCTTTTTAATGTACACAGTGTATTTATTGAAATAGAAAATATTTTGTTTTCTATTTTGGAATTTAAAAAATGGAAGGTCCTGAACAGTATGAAATGAAGAGTGGTTCTATTTTAGTTTTGACCAAAAGTTTATATTTACATTAAAATATTCTGGTATTGCATATCAAAATGTTAATAGTGGTTATTATCCCTGGGCGTGGGATTTAAGGTTATTAAAATTTTTTTTGGCTTGTTTTATTTTTTCTGATTGTTTTGTAATTATGAAGAGAACCTTGAGGTTATAATAAAGGTTTAATTTAAACTTGATAAAATTCCCCAATATTTAGTATGAAATTCAGTGAGTTTTGAAAATATATACAGTCATGTAACTACCAACAACATTTTTTATAAAGAACATTTACATTACTCCAAAAAGTTCCCTTGTACTCCTTTGAAGTCAATTCTCTTTCCCCATTTCAGACCTTAGCAACCACTAATCTGCTTTATGTCACTGTTGTTTTGCTAGTTTCAGAATGCCATATAAATGGAATCATAGAGTATGTAGACTCTTGTCTTTGGTCTTTCACTTAGCATAATGCTTTTCAAATTTGTCTGCATTGTTGTGAGCATCATTTCTTATTATTGCTGAGTAGTATTCCATTGCATTGCCATACCAGTCTGTTCATTCATTCAGCAGTTGGTGGACAGGTGGATTGTTTCTAGTTTATGGATTTAATTATTAAAATTTATATGAACATTTGAGTACAAGTCTTTATAAACATATTTTCATTTCTCTTGAATAAACATTTAGGAATTGGATTGCTTGGTTACATAGTTGTGCCATTTTAACTTGATAAGAAACTGCCAAACTGTTTTTCCAAAGTGGCTATACCATTTTATGTTTTCACAGTGATGTGTGAAAGTCCCATTTGTTCCGCATCCTTGACATCACTTGGTGTTGTCAGTATTCTGCTGTTTAATTTCAGCTATTCTTTTGGAATGTGTTATATTCCATTTGTCTCTAATGTGCATTCTTGTGATAATTCATGAGGTTGAACATCTTTTCATGCCATCATTTGTCATCTGAATACTTTTGTAAAGTATCTGCTTGTATCTGTTGTCCATTTTAAAGGAATTGTTAATATTATTGACCTATACAGTTGTTTATATATTCAGAATACAAGTCAGATTTATACTTTATAAATATTTTCACCTATACTTGCCTGCTTATTTTCTAAAAAATGCTTTTTAAATTAATAAATAAAGTACACTTTTTAGTGTGAATTCTTTGATTTTTGAAAAGTGCTAACAGTGTATAACAACTCCCAGAATGAAGATATAGGATAGCTCTAGCCAGTTTGGCTTAGCAGATAGAGCCTTGGCCTGCGAACTGAAGGGTTTGATTCTGATCAAGGGCTCATGCCTCGGTTGCAGGCTCGATCCCCAGTAGGGGGCATGCAAGAGGCAGCTGATCAATGATTCTCTCTCATCATTGATGTTTCTATCTCTCTCTCCCTCTTCCTTCCTCTCTGAAATCAATAAAACTATATTTAAAAAAAAAAACCCACAGATATAGAACAATTTTATCATCCCTCAGGATTTCCCCATTACCCTTTGTCATGAACCTATCCCACCATTCCTAGCTCCTGGAAATACTGATCTATTTTTTGTCCCTACAGTTTTGCTTTTCCAATATGTCATGCAAATGGAACCATATATTAAGCAGCTTTTTAAGTCTGGCTTCTTTGACCTAACATAATACTTTTGGGATTTATCCATGTTGTTGCATATATCAGTATTTTCTTCTTTTATTACTGAGTAGTATTCCATAGTGTGGAATTAATGGAAAGTATTTAGGTTGTTTTCAATTTTGGATGATTATGAACTAAACCAATATGACATTCTCAGTAGGATTTTGTGTGGACATAAGTTTTTGTTCCACTTGGGTAAATACCTATGACTAGGATTGCTGGATAGTATAATTTTATGTTTAACTTTATGAGAAACTGTTTTCCAAAGTGGCTAGACCATTTTACATTCTCTACGAGAAATGAAGTTGTTTCACATCCTTGTCAGTACTTAGTAGTATAGTTTTTGTTGTTCTTTGGTCATTCCAATGGGTGTTCAGAGGTATCTCATTGTGGTTTTTATCTGAATTTCCCTGATGATGAATGTTGTTGAGCATTTCTTTATGTGCTTGTTTGCCATCAGAGATCCTCTTTTCCCATTTTAAGAAATTGGATTATTTGTTTTTCACTAGCTGAGTTTTGAAAGTTATATATATATATTCTGGGTAAAAGTTCTTTATAAGATGTGATTTGCAAATATTTTCATATTTTATTGCATATTTACATTTTCTTAACAGTGTCTTTTGAGAAGTCCTTAATGTGAAGTCCAATTTATCTGATTTTTCTTTTGTGTTTGTGCTTTCACTGTAATATCTAAGAAATTTTTGCCTAACAAGTGAACACAAGGACTTGCTTCTAGAATTTTCTTAGTTTAGATTTTACATTTAGAACTATATCCCATTTTAAAGTATTTTATGTGTATTGTGTGAAGTATGGGTTGAAGTTCTTCTTTTTCTTTTTTGGCATGTGGTTATCTAATTGACCCAGTAACATTGTTGAAAGATATTTTTCTCCACTGAATCATCTTTGTACTTTTGTAAAATATCAGTTACCCAAATATGACTAAGTCTATTATGAATTCTCTGTTCTGTTCCGTTGATCTGTATGCCTATTTATCCTTTTGCCAGTACTACACTGCCATGATTACTGTAGCTCTATAGTAGGTTTTGAAAGCAGTTAGTAAGTCCTTCAGTTTTGTTCTTTTTCAGAATGCTTTGGCTATTCTAGTTCCATGTGCAGGTTTTTGTATGGATATGTTTTCAACTCCTTTGGGTAAATACCAAGGAGTGAATCACGTGGTACGAAGTATGTATAGTTTTGTGAGTAGCTGCCAGATTATTTTACAAAGTGGCTATACCATTTTTGCATTCTCATCAGCAATAATTGTGATTTTCTGTTGTTCCACCTCCTCTCCAGCTGGTGGTGTCCGTGTTCTGAATTTTGGCCATTCTAATAGGTGTATAATGGTATCTCATTGTTGTTTTTATTTGTAATTTCCTAATGAAATTGTTAAACATTTTTATATTTTTATTTACCATCTGTATATATTCTTTGATAAGGTATCTGTTAAGGTTTTTTTCTCCCATTTTAAAATTGGGTTGTTTGTTTTCTTATTGTTAAATTTTAAGTGTTCTTTGTATATTTTAGATAACATTCCATTATCAGATGTGTCTTTTGCAAATATTTTTGCTCAGTCTGTGACTGGCATTCTCATTCTCTTGACATTGTTTTTCACCGAGCAAAAGTTTTTAATTTGAATGAAATCCAGTTGAGCAGTTATTTCTTCCATGGTTCATGCCTTTGGTGGTACTTTGCCATCTCTTTTAGTTTTAGACTTTATGAATTATTTTGTTTTTGGTGTCTTTGTGTGCAGCCTATCGTCAGGTCTTGCCTTTTCAAATTCATTTGAAAATCTGTTTAATAGGTGAATTAAGCCTGTTGACATTTTTTGATATGAATAATATATATGGTGTAAACTGTATCATCTCATTTTATAATTAGTTCATTATGTTTTCCCAATAATTATTTTATAAGCTTGTCTTTTCAGTGTTAACTCTTGTAGGCAATTAGTGTTTTTCTTATTGACTTTTTTCTGTTCTTTAATATATTATCAATATCTGTATCTGTTGTTTTTGTATGTTATTCCTAGGATGATGTTTCTTTTTTATCTTAGTTGCTAATTATGACATATAGAATTTTAAAAGTTTTATTTAGTCAACTCTGTTAATCTTTTACTTAACCATATTCCTTTCATCCACCTTTCATTGTGTTTAAGCTTAGAAAACTACCTGGAGTTAGCCATATTGTGAGTTTAAGGGCACAGTCCTCCAGACTTTTGATTCCAACTACAAGTACAGAGCTTTCTCCAAACCACCCTCACATTTGATGATGCTTTACCAGAAAGACTCAGAGATAGCATTGAAAATTACTGTTCTTATGTTCACACTTATTACAGGGAAATGATATAAATTAGAACCATTCAAGGTGGAAGAGACATAGAGCTGAGTCTAGTAGTGTTCCAAGGGAAGTTCCTGTCTTCCTCCAGATGTATCACCCACCTCGAATCAAAAAGTGGCCATAGTCATTGCCAACCCAGGAAGCTCACCTGAGCTTCGGCATCATTACATAGGCATGGTTGATTGATTCATTGCTTATTTCTTTGAAGTCAATCTCCAGCCCTACCCTATTTCTGGAGATTGGCCTGACACGTGGCTCAAAGCCTTAGCCCTCTAATCTAATAGTTGATCTTTTTGTCATGGCCAGCCCCCATACTAATCCTGTTGGGTGTGGTTGTCTCTATCCTCAGTCACCTTAAGAGTGGCCTACCATGAATAATAAAGACACTAATCACTCTGGCTTTTAGGAGCTGCAGACAAAGGCCTGACCTCTTTTGGGGACAGATTAAATTCTTGATTCCACAAAAGCTTTCTCTTTCAGCTATTAAATAAAATTCAATATTTTCTTTCTGTCATTGTTTTTACATTTTTATGAATATTCTATCATTAACTCTTGAATTTTTCAGGAATTTAGTGATGATGCTAAAGACAGAATTTTCATTTTCCTGCAAAGAGCTAATCAGTTCCAGCACCATTTGTTAAATAATTCTTCCTTTCCTTACTGATGTTGATGCCTTATTTATTCTGGATACCAAATTTTTAAACCTCTATCACATTAATTAGATTAAATTAGAAAATAATAGTAGAAAGTACTCAATTTAGGACTATAATTTCTGACAAGGAATGCAGTCAGATTATAAATAGCAGACAAAAGATCTCAAAAACTGTCAAACTGTGAGTCTACTGACTGGCAATATCTCTAAGCATGATATCTTAAGGACATTGCTATTTTACAGGCCAAACTTTACTTGATGTTTTGATATTTATAATGTATACTCTAAGTTATCAAGGAAAGGATGAAGGAAGTTCAACATATTTCTTTTTAACAAGACATGAAGATCAAGCAAAATGCTGTAAGTGTTGACTAACAAGGAAACATGTCTATGAAATCATTAAAGCAATAAAAGAACCATGCAAGAAGCATAAGTATTGGATGATGACATGTATATATTTTTCATAATGCATGCATATGTGGAGAAAAGGCCCTGGAAAAACACCCAGCAAACTGTGATGAGGAGGACAGTAAAAGTAATGGTAGTGTACCTTTATTTCCTACTTTTCTTTAGTTCTTTGGTTTAAAAAAAACAACACCCAAGCTTTTCTTTTATAATTGAAAACTCTAAAGGCAGTATACATGTTTATAGTGTATTGTAGAAATCAATCATAAACAAATAATTTCCATGTTGGAAGTTTAGCTCTGGAGAGTTCAGTTATGAAACTCCATTCCCCAGAAGTGCAGGTACATGGGATTTGCCTTTTTTAGTATTAAAAAAGACTTTATGAAAAAGGTTTTATAACAGAGAAGCATTAATTATTTTTAAATAAAAGAGGCCTTTATAAAGATTTATTTATGTACTAGTTTTTTTATGAGTATATTACAGGCTTCTAATTATTAGGATTTTATTTTATATTAGTGAAAATAAATTTTTATTTTTCTTAATCTAGAAACCTGGGACTCCACAGGTCAGGACTAAGAGCTTAAATGAGGAAATCAGAAATAGGTAACAAATCAAGAAACTTTCTTCAACAACTCACCAGCAGCACCTGATTAGGGGTCCAATTACAAAGTCAGGAATAGAAACAATTACCATGGAGTTACCTAAAGCAAAATATAAATTTCCTGAGACACGGTGGTGGGGATCAGCATGCTGGGATAAAACCAAATAGGCCAGGATTAAGCTAACTGACTCTGAAGCAGGTTAGTAAGAAGCTAGGAAAATTCCTTGGCAAATGGAATGGGGCACTGAGACAAATGGCTGAACAAACTGGTGGAGCAATTTACAGCCAGCTAATAAATCGCAAGATCTTATCTTCCCTAACCAAGAACACTTAGGAGCAAATGGTTTACACATTCTGTTAGCAAACCCACCTAGGTCCTGGTCCCTCTTCAATGACATTCTTTGAAGATGAAACTGACCAGAGAATGACCGTGACCCTCTCCCTCCTCACCCCGCCTTCCCCAGCTATGTGCTCATTTTGGTGCTCATTTTGATGAATCAGCATCTGAAAGAACACACCTAGAAGGCTGATGGATATTCTATTCAGATTCACTCCTGAGACCTCCCCTAAAATTCCACCTGTAGAAAACAGATAAAAACCCTTAGGATGAAGGACCCCAATGTACATCCTCTCTCTTGAGCACACCTGTGCCTTCCCCCACTTCTTTCCTTAGACATGTATCTACTCTTTTCCTCCTAAGCTTTAAGGGTTCCCACAGGACTTGCAACCAGGAGAGCAGCAGGCATTGGCAGCTTGTCCTGGGCCAACCCCCTGAACCTGTCTCTGAGAGCCCTCCTTTTGCCTCCTATAACTTGTTTCCCGAGTCTCTGCAGTTCCCTGGCTCCCTTCTGCCTCTCTGACGTTTTTCCTAAAAGGCCAAGGCACCTCCACTCTTCCTCACATTTCAGAGGGGCCCAGGCAGCTCCGCCTAGGCTCACTCCTGTTGCTGTGATCTTGCCTCTTCTACCTTCAGCCTTTCCTTTGTTTCACTGTCTCCAGTTTTCATAAACGTACTCTCAAAATCACCTGGACTCTTGTTGTGAAATCTTTCCTGCACAAAGTCAAGAACCCACCCATTCCAGAGCACGCCAGGACAGACCTGCCTCAGTCCCCTTCCCTTTCCCGTGACAACAACAATTAGAAATTGTGCCTCAACTTCTGAGGCTTGGGAGGGAGTGTAGGAACCAACGGTGAGCAAGTGTACAGCTTAGGGTGGCAGCCGGATACATGGCACCCTCAAAGGCATGGGCACGTTGTTTAATGAAGGGACTATTAAAGGGTGTTCAGGTTTAAGAAGAATCATCAAGATTCCTGACCTGCAATAGCTGTGACTCTTGACCATCTCTAGGCCTAATAAAGGAAAGGAAAGAGAGTAGCTATAGGACATTTGAGATTATTATAAGGGAGCTGTCCCAACAGAAACCGGGCCTGTAGAAGAGGAAGGCAGCCACTGTCAAACCCCAGGCCATCAGGAAATAAATCCTAACCTTTTTTCCTCTTTCCTTCTAATTATCTCCCTTCAGTGTCTTCTATTGGCCAAACCCCCAAAGTAGCTGAAGGGCAAGGCAACATATTTGATGCAGCCCATAAAGTTAGATCAGCGAGGTCAGGGTGGAGGTGGTCACAGAGCGGGTCAGGAGGGGCAAATCAAGCTCATCTGCAGCATCTGATGACCCGGAGCAGTCCGGCAGTCGCCCTGGATAGCCCAGTGAGAAGCCCCATTCCCTCGGTGCCAGTTAGTAAAAAAAGGAAAGGAGAAGGCAAAGGGAGAGCAGATGTCTTCTAGTAATTAAAAAACGATGACACTTCTTCCTTAGTTGATTGTCCTCAGGTACTTTCAAAATAATATGGAACACTACACATTTTACTGTCACTAAATTAACTTAATCAGAATTTTACATGATAGAGTATTTTTCCTTAGAATTTATTTGAACAGAAATAAATCATACCAGGGCTTATACTAGGCAATGGAAATATAGATTGTTAAGACAGTATTTTCCCCCCTTTGAAGTCCACAATCCAGTGTAGGTCAGAGCTGTGCATCAAAAACTTAGAGTATAGCATAGCACTATACACCTTTCATCTATTTTACAAATATTTGAGACCCTACTATGTGTCAGGCAAAGTACAAAGTTACAAAGTGCAGTGGAAACTGGAGAAACCACCTCCTCCTGAGAAATCAGAGAGAAGTCTTATAAAATGAGGGTACCTTTGGTAGCATTGAGCCATTGAGCGTGTACAATTTTGTGTTTTGTTTTTTTCTTACCAGGTCTCTTATAAATCATCGGTATTAACACTCAGTTATAAAAAGGAATGGTATCAACCTGAATAATAAAGTCCTTTTAATACAGTTATTGAAAGAGTATTTATCATTGCCTTATTAAATATGGAGAAATAAGTGTGCCATTTTTTCCAAATGGTTTCATTTGCTCATGTTTTCTTTGTTGACCCAAATGAATGAAATTAGAATAAACAATCTCTAAGTCATTTGTAATCATGAGCTGATTAATGGAGTTTGGTTTCATAGCCATTATTCATTCACGAACACCTGATATCTTTCCCATAAACAAATTGTGTTTGTCCAAATTAAGAAATTAAATGGAGCATTTGATGAGTTTATGATTGACCCTTCTAACTCAGAGCCCATTAGTCAATGTCGTTATCATAGAAAACTGCTTGACTAATGTGCTGTCTAAAGAACCATGTGGATTTATTATGACTTCTGATTAATGCTTGCTGCAAGCCAAACTACTAGATTATAATAATTTTTTGATTCTCATTTTAGCAGTCATTGAAGAATTTCATCTCTGATGAAATGCGCGTATGTCCCATTAGATTTAGAGATGATTACAAGGTATTGAGCAGATAAGTTTTAAAAGAATTATATATTTTAGAAAGCATAGAGACTATATGCTTTTGAAAGGTAATGCTTTTAAAAAGCTTTTAACTTTGTGACTATAAGCTTTCTCTTTTGGGGTAAAAAACCATTATTTAGATTTTTTTTTTAAACTAGAACTTACTTATTAAAAAAGAATAGGAGGTAGTTTCTCCTATGTTGCCACTGCACTATTGTGAAGCAACTTCGGGCCTCAAATATAGCCAAGGTGTTCTTTAAATGGGGGTGGGTTTTGAAGTTGGAAACTTTGGCTTTGTCAGAATCCGTCTGATTAACAGAGGGTACAGACCATATAGATATGAAGGGTTTATAGTCTTTGTTGTGAGCTAGACTGACATATATGCCTCTTAAATTGGGGAAGGAGGAAGTATTTGCAGACAGAAATGAAAAAAAATTGGGGGGGAATCTCTCTGATTTTATCATGAAAATTGTGATGGCCCACCAATTTTTCTCTCATGAACACCCTGATTTCATTAGGAAAATAAAGCAACCAACACCACATACCATGCTATCACATCCATTATTTCATTTAACTTAGAGTAGAGTGTAACCATGCTAATGAGAGTAGAGCAAGGAGAGTTGAGAGAACCATTTTCTTTTCATTTCCCTAAAGGTCTTAAGATCTGCCAAAATTAGGAATGATTTTCTTTTTAAGCTAGGCCTTACTTTGATTGATTTACTCTTAAGAGAATAAAGTTTTAGGACATCAGAGAAAAACGGCATTTAGATTTTTACTGATTATTACTTCCTGTATAAAGCAGTAGTAAGAAACTGCTTCCTGCCTTTGCCAAAAACGGGAATCCTTGCTGACCATGAAGTTGAGGAACTTTCATAAAACTAACACATACTGAGTATTTACTATGTGCAAAGCATTATATTAAGTGCTTCCCATATAGAGTCCTAATGACAACTGTCTAGGAGAGGAACTATTATATCTTTATTTTGTAGTTTAAAAATCTGAGGCATATAGAAGTGCTGTAACTTCCCCAGAGTCACACAGCTCCTTAAGTAGTTGAGTCTGTACTATATTCTTAACAAGTTTTTAAACCCACAACTGGGAGTTTTAGATATATCTCATAAGTTTATGCATGAAAATTTACTTCTGTTTAGTTTGGAATGCATTGCAGTTATGTAGATAAAGAGGAATCAGCAAAAACAGATAAGTATTGACTAGTAGGTTTTAGCTCCAAGAAAGGGTTACAAAGAGTAGCAAGGTAGTCTGAAGGAATGAAGCAGAATATAATGGAGGAAAAGAGGAAGGAGAGTGAACTTACAGTTTTTTAGTGGCCACTATATGTCTAAAATTAAGTTAATTCATGTAGCACAAAATTAGTAATTGAGTAATAGAGCAAAATGGCGTTAACGATATATGTATTTCTTTGCAATGTAATTTTGAAATAACAGTTTTAATAACAATATTTTCTTTTAAAATTAGATATTTATCTCAAATTTGTCCTCAGGTGCATTTCACCTGAGAAAAGACCAGGGCTGGCAAAGGATATTGCTTGTCTTTTTTCTGTGGAATGATGAGACAAGAAGTCCTGATTAAAAGAAATTCTCTTGAAGAAGGAGTGGTCAGACCCAAAGAAAGTAGATTTGACCCTGGAAGAGAAACAAAAGGGGGCGGGGGGGCAGGGGAGAGAAGTGGAAATCTAGCACTGAAGGAAAGTGGTCAGGATCCAAGGTAGGGCTGGGACTATGCCTGTAGTTTTTCTTCATCTTCCCCTTGCAATTGACTCAGCTGTGTCCCCTTGGCCCCCAAATTCATATGTTGAAGACCTAACCACCAGTCCTATCGAATAAAGAGGGAATATGCTAATTGACCCTCACATCATTGCAAAGATGGTGCCCACAGCCAATAAGGAGGGAATATGCTAATTGACTGCCCCACCCTCAAAGATGGCAGCGCCCACAGCCACAAGATGGCGGTGCCCAGTCCCCTCAGCCCCGCTGGGGTGGCAGGCGCGCAGCAAGGCCACGCCTGCCCCCAGGCGGGCCCAGCCACTCTGTGCGCCTGCCTCCAGAGTCTCCCAGTCCCCTCAGTCCCCATAGCCGCCCAGGGCTGGCCTGAGGAGCAAGCAAGCCTCGGGTGGCAGCTGCCCAGTCACCGAGGGCCGCCCGAGGCTCAGGTAACCAGGACTGGCCGAGGCTTGCACTGCCGGCTGTGGCAGCAGCAGAGGTGTGATGGGGTGTCGCCTTCCCCTTATCACTGGGTCTCCTGCCCCTGAGGGCTCCCAAACTGTGAGAGGGGGCAAGCCGGGCTGAGGCACCTCCCTCCAGTGCATGAATTTTCATGCACCGGGCCTCTATTGTAATGATATTTGAAGATGGAGCCTTTGAGAGACAGTTTTAGATAAGGTAATGAGGGTGGGGCCCTCATGTTAGGATTAATGTCCTTATTCCAAGAGGTGCCAGAGAACATGCTCTCCCCACTAATCCTCCAACCCCCAAGCCCTCCTCCCTGCCCATGAGAAGACAAAGCCAGAAGATGGCTGTCTGCAGGCAGGACAAGAGCTCTCTCCAGAAATCAACCATGCCAGAACCCTGATCTTGTACTTCTAGTCTTCACAGCTGTTACTACTATCTTCTTAGGAAAAAAGTGAGAGTTTACGCTGAGTGTGATTTAAAAAAATCAATAAGACAGAACAGATAGGTTGAATATATAGGTGGTAATGGTGTGGTGGATTCTTTGAATGTCCTTTTCCATTTGTCTTATGACGCAAGGATTTTTCATATATGAATTGTGTGCTTAATTAGTAGTTATTAATTTTGCATTACTTTTAAAAATTACCTATTGAGAGTCTTGAGACTTCTTGTCTGAAAATAGATATGTTTATCTACATGTAGACATTTTAAGTCCATTTATACATTAGAAAAATATTGCTGTATTGGGGTGACTTTCTTGTTTTGCTGTCTAGTCTAAAATAAATAACCAATTAAAATTTGTATTTTTGTGAGTGGAATAGCATCAAATTTTTATAACTGTGGAGATATTCATCACCAACTCTTTTTTCCTTGATTTTAGAAATATAAAAATTGGAATTTGAGTTCTGTGCATTTTTTCCTAAAATGCAAATGGTCCAATATCTCTGCATATTTATTGTCATCATAGCCTTCACATTTCATTTCCCTGAACCTTTCTTTATCCTTAGAATACAGGATTACAAGGGAGTGAAAGAGAACTTCCCCTTCCTGCTGAGTGCTCCCCCCATCCTAATGTGAAAGTGTTCTTCCTTTCATCTGATTATGTGTGATATAAAAAGTATGACATGGTCACTTATTTTGGAAATTATTTATTCTTAAATTTTATAATTTATTATTTAATGTGCCTATTTAAAAACCACAGTTTCAGTCTTTAAAAAATTTTATTACCTACCATAGTGAGGTCATAAAAAAGAATGATTTTATTGCCCATAGTAGTACATGAAAACAAAATGAGTAATTTGAACAAACAGTGAACTAGGAGACAATTTATTTATGAGAAAAAAAAACATGAAGTACATTTTTTTTTGGTTTACATAAAAAATACAGTATAACCCAACTCATGTGAAATTATATCTGTTGGTGATATTTTCATTTTTTTTAAAATGCAATGTTGGGTGGGTTTTTTGTTTTTTTTAGTTTATACTAACATTGAGAAGCTCTGCAGAAATAATAGTCATGGCTGCAAAATAGACTAAAAGAATTTATTGTCATATTTATAGCTTTGTGATAAGATAAAATCATAAATTACAATGCTTTTTCTAAAAATGGTGTCACAAAAAGAAATGATGTGAGTGGGAATTTCTTATCCCAGATTATTCTGAGTCTAAATTGGTAAATCACAGAGGTCTTTGAAAAGAAAAATTTGTTCTTCATTTTTCAAACTTTCTGAGCTTTACCCCAATTGAGTATTTTGGAGCACATTAAGTGAATATTCAGTGTTAAATTACATATACATATATTTGCAGATTTTTAGAATTAAGCAAAATTTTCTTATCTAGCATTTCTATAATTTCTAAGATTAACTATTGAGGGTAATTTATAGTATATCAACTGAATTATTATCCAAATATGAACTCTGACCAATTAGGACTATATATATCAGGATTATCTCTGATAAACCTCTCACTCTATGAATAATATAAGCAATTAAAAACCATTTAATCACATCTATACTAATAAAAGCCTAGGTGGCGTCTTGCCCTCACATCATCACAAGATGGCCACCCCCATGTCACAAGATGGCTGCCACAAGATGACCCCCCCATGTTGTCACAAGATGGCTGCCTCCATGCCATCACAAGATCAGGGGAGGGCAGTTGGGGGCCATTAGGCCAGCAGGGGAGGGCAGTTGAGGGCGAGATCAGGCCATCAGGGGAGGGCAGTTGGGGGCGATCTGGCTGGCAGGGGAGGGCAGTTGGGGGCAATTGGGCTGGCAGGGGAGGGCAGTTGGGGGCAATTTGGTTGGCAGGGGAGGGAAGTTGGGGGTGATCTGGCCAGCAGCGGAGGGCAGTTGGGGGCGATCGGGCTGGAAGGGGAGGGCAGTTGGGGGCGATTGGGCCAGCAGGGGAGGGCAGTTGGGGGCAATCGGGCCGGCAGGGGAGGGCAGTTGGGGGTGATCAGGCTGGCAGGCAGAAGTGGTTAGGGGCAATCAGGCAGGCAAGCAGGTGAGCGGTTAGGAGCTAGAAGTCCTGGATTGTGAGAGGGATGTCCAACTGCCGGGATTGGGCCTAAACCGGCAGTCAGACATCCCCGAAGGGGTCCCAGATTGGAGAGGGTACAGGGTTGGCTGAGGGACTTCCCCCCCACACCCCCTCCACCCCCACCTCCAGTGCACGAATTTTGTGCACGGGGCCTCTAGTTCAATTATAAAACTTTTAGTCAGAGATTTCCATTTCCATTTGGGTCTTTTCTATGGCATTAGGTTCTAGAACATTTCAACTTTTGACCTAGAATACAGATCCAATAATTTGGGAACTTTTAAAAGAACCAGTATAATCAAGTGAATACTATTTGCTTGGAAAGAAATTAAAACAGCCTACAAGTCAAATAATAGTGATAACAGACTTAAGATAGCTTCTTTAGTTTATCAAAAATACACAAATATTTTAAGCCAACTGGAGTATAAGGATGAACTATCTACACTAAATGCATTGGTCATCTATAGTGTTTATATATAAAATTTCATAGTTTGTCACTAGAAAAGATGCCTTAATATCTTTATTATTAAAACTGTGAAATGAGGAAGAAAAAAAAACCTGTGTTTTCAATTACAGAAAATACTTTAAAATATTGATATTGCATATATTCTAAATCCAGACAAAACGTTAAGAAAACCTTTTAGCTTGTGAGCACGAATAAGGATAAGAATTTAGTTGGAGAGCAAAAGGACAATTTTTCTTTTTGTATCAATAGCTTAAAAATGTATGTTTAAAAAAATCTTGATTTGACATATAGGATATTTTGTAAAATGGACCTTTCAAAATTAGATGGCTATATGTCCTCACTAGACGTTCTTAAGACATTTCAAAGACATTAATACTCGCGCGCACGCAAACACACTCACACACACACACACACACACACACACACACACTGAAAACAGCCATGATAATAAAAAGAATGCACAAAAGCATAATCTATCATTTTGGCAGGCTAAGAAACTTTGTTTAATATGCTTGAAGTGCCACATAAGTAGGAAGAAATCATCAGTGAAGTAAATAATTATATTGAAAGGCAATATTTATCTAGTGCACTAATCCACTTTGTTAATATTTGCAAACATTAGCTGTCTGCTATGGAAGCTTCCTTATACTTATTTGAATATATATATTTCATCAAACATGAATGTAAAGGTTTCTTATATGCATTAATTTCTCCCTGGTTTTCATTAAAATTGTAGATAAATTATTTTGTTTTTAAAAATTTATTCCTACACATAATGAAATTACTGTAAACAATATAATGAACTTTAACACATTTGTAGAAAAATAATCTTTGATATATTAGCATAATATCACTCTACATTTATGTATTCTGCTATTATTTTCCAAACATATTTTCTTATGTCATTTCATGTTTCTCATGCACTGTCATGAAATAAAGAGTGTAGATATTAATAGTCCCACTTTTAAACTTGAGGAAATTAGGCTTAGAGAAGTTAGAGGACTTGTGAAAGTTCTCATTGATTAAAAATGGCAACATAAGTAGGACTCAATAATAAAGATACTAGATATATTTTGACAATTTATTAGGCATTATGGGAAACAACATTTATCTTCAATGTTATTGTTACCTTTGGGGTTTTTTGTGGCCAAGTTAGAGGAACAGACATAGATACAACTATATATAAGTCAGAGTTATTGTACAGTGATGGGTAAGGACAAAGGGTTATATAAAGAATTACTAGTTCTAACAGGAAATTGGGGAAGAATAAGTGAAAGTATGGATAATAGTTAAACTTGACATTAAAGGATGATGTTGCCCCCTTTTCTTATAATTTCCTAGACATTTTACTTGTCCAGTGTATATTTCCCCACTGATCAGAAATGTGCATCCCTCTTTCATCAAGTGTATTTTTTTCTAAGGTTCTCAATTCTCCAGAAAAAGAAGCTATGTCTGTATTTCCCACATCGTTTTCCACTGATCAGTATTCTCATTCAGATAATTGGTGGGTTGTTATTTTTTGTTTTGTTTTTAGTAAGAAAGAATATTCTTGCCCTAGAGTATAATAATAAACCAAACAAAATAATGCTTAATATTACTGAACAATTATGTGCCAAGCACTCTTGCAGATACTATATAATAATTTATTTAATCTTATTTAGTCAACCCTATAAATGGATATTATTATCTCCATTTTATAGATGAGGAAATAACGGCCCAGAGAAATAAAGTAACATTACCAGTGTTACACACCTAGAAACCTAGGCTTTTGATTATTCCTACAATGTACAAAGACTAAATGTGCTGAGTGATTTTTAACTTAAGAAGGGAAAGGAGACTGGTGTGACTTATTTCTAGGTTGATGGTTCTCAATTGTGTAGGTCCTACTGGTTTCTTTTTTGACAGATATTCTATTTTTCTTTCCTGAAATAAAATTTTAGAGAATATAACTTACCTACACACACAAGTTTTTTAATCAATGCAGTTTTCTTACTCATATGAGGGAGACATAAAAGGAAAGTAATTTTTTATAAAATATTTTGATTTGTTTATAACTTGGGTACAACTATCATCGGAAACAAAATAATAGTAGAGTAGTCAGATATAAGAGATACTTATAATAAATAAGTTTTTGTTAAACAATTTAAAGAAGATAAAAAATTATTCCATATTATAAGCATGGGGAAATGAAAGAGAAAAGTGTTCAGGTGACCATTAGCATAAAATATTACTATTTTCTTGTAAAATATTTTCCTATTTAGCAGTCTCTTTCATTAGAAACAAATGTTTGGGGGCATAATAGGTACACTGATAACTATTATATTGTGAACAAAGGTATAAAACCCAATTTCAAATATTCAACTAAATACTTTGAATTTTTTCTTAATATTTGGCATTTTAAAATAAGGTTGTACATATACATACTAGTACATACACACATGTACATAACATGTATACACATACATAAACACATACATGAATGAATGATATAACATAAATTCAGATTAATACAGTGTGTTGTATCATGGCAACTCACATTTCATGAATACAGTGTCCTTTGTAAGTAATCTGAAATGGTGAAGAATGGTGATTAATCAAGCTTTGAACAAAGAAAAGTATAATATGTTTATATGTTTTTATACATAATTAGGTTTTAAATTCAAAAAATTATAAAAAGGATTTTCATCTATGTGTATGTCTGATAGGACATGCAAAGACATGGGGTGATTTTTCTAGAGCAGCACGGGAGTTCTGGAATCCTTGGCCTATGCCTCCTTAGTGCTGGGTGCTGCTCCCAGTCACTCTAGATTTCCAGAGTGTCCTTAGGACAGACAGTAACTGCACCCACCATGTTCTAGGCTTTTTGTTTTGTTTCCTTGTGGAAAAATATGATTTGATCTGATAAATATGCTTAGCAGTCTTGTTGTGCCTTAACGCAGAGGAGTAACTGTGGGATGGTGATTTCAGGGCCCATGGCCAGAAGCAGGGAGATTTCCCTCTCCCTTTGAACCCCATCCACGATGTGACAGTTGGGAGAGTGTTGGGCAGGCCAAATTAAGTGCCTCTGGGCCCATGGCCAGGTGATTAACAGGACCAATAGGAAAATACTAAACCAAAAACCCTTCCATGGAAGAATAGTGAATTCAAAGCTACAAAAGTGGGTCCAGGAAAGTGGAGCCTGGCCAGGCCAGGTTTACCCGCAGCTGTATTCTAAGCTGATGGTCTTGGAGCTGGCCAGAGCCTGGCCCAAATCTGGGAAGTGGACAATCAAGAAAGCTGGAGTGAAGGGCAGCATGTGTCCTTGATGTGGCAGTTTATATGTATGTAAAATTTTATGTAACAATAGAAAATATCTTAAAATAACAAACCAAAACCATGTCACATTGAAAATAAGGAACCTCAGTGTCATGATAACATTAACAAGTATATATTGATTTTTGTAATAGCTATTTTATTAAGCTTTTATAATTTACTAGGCATTGTACTAACCAGCTTATGTATAATTTCTCTTTTCTTACAATGATATTATGAAGTAAATAGGACAATATTATTGTTCCCAGAGTATGAATAAGGAAACCGAGAAGTAGAGAGGTTGAATAAAAGTCAGGCATGAGTAAGTAGTTGTCAAAGTGACTCATCAAAAAAGATATTTCTAATTTTAAGTTATTAAAATATTCTGTGTACAAGTGAAATTTATTGATGAGTAGATTTGTGTACATTGTAATTTTGGTACGTACACGGTGATAAAGGCCTCTGAATATTTAAAAATATTTAATGTAAGTGACCCATTCTTTTTTATTTGTGTACAGTATTAAATATATTCCAATAACTGCAAAATTGGTTGATGTTGTATATATTTTTGTGTAATAGATCTGTCTTGAAGTGCAAATTACAGTTGCATATCTTCTTTATATAGCCACATGAAAATTAAATATAAAGGGTTATCCTTATTGCATGAGACATAGTAATAAATTAGTAATATTACTTGTATGCATTTATAATATACTCTGATGATGTCAGTGCTGCACTTACTGTTTTAAAACTGTTCTTTATTCTCTATTCCCTCCTCTTAAGAGGGGCTGTATCTTCCATAATTTTTGTTCATTTTTTTATACTTTATGAGCAATTAATCCTTTTACCTCTGTTTCACCTATCTTCTTGGTAGATATAATGAGTCATAAATTGGTATTCATAAAATTGACATAGTAGAAGAACATTTCTTGTTACCTTCTGGCCTTGGGTCTTTTCTCATCTCAGAGCAGGGGACATTCTTTATATGATAGGGTGAAAGTATACCTGCTGAAAATGTCCACAGATTTCTAGGAGAAAGAAGAGGTATCGTAGGCCAGATTCCCATGCTCAGATAAACTTGTACTCAAAGTGAAAACGCCAAGAAGTAGAATAAGACTCTTTCTCTTAAAGTGCTTGGCTCTCTTTATTTTTTAGTTTTGTTGGTTGGAAATAACTATTTTCTTGCCAGGAGCTGACTCTGGGGTCTCTGAATTTACCGTTGACCGACAAAAACTTAAAGTTGGATTACTAAGAGATGGTCCTGGTGGTAGGTGTCTTCGTATGCTCAGGCCTACTCCAAAGCCAGGCAGAAGTAAGAAAAATAATTGAGTGGCACTTTGAAGGTATTTTGTGGGTCAAGTCAGAGTTAAATGAAGCTTTGACATTTCAAAAATATCTAGTTTTAGATATTTTTCACAGGTCACTGGAGGCGCATCCATTCATTTATAAATACAATATAAAGTAGGAATCATTTATAATGTAAAATGCTCAGAGAGAAATAAGCCTTTTTAAGCCAGAATTCTGAAAGAGGTGCTGTTTTGCTATTTTGCCAATCTAGGAAACCTTGACACCAGCAATAAGATAATATCTGCTAATTCTGTTAATTGAAGCAAACAATACTGTGAAAGGTTCTTTAAGATGAAATGGTAAAAGGCTTTGTGGGGAATGACTGAGCTCACCCACTAGAATAAAAACATATAATATACTCTGTATACATATATACCATGTTCTATAACAAAATATATGTATATATAATGGTTTCTGATACCAATTGCTGCTTCTCACTAATTAACAAGTGAAAGCCCTTTAATACTGTGTTTAAGAAGATAATTTTGAGATCTCTCTCTCTCTCTCTCTCTCTCTCTCTCTCTCTCTCTCTCTCTCTTCTCTCTCTCTCTCTCTCTCTCTCTCTCTCTCTCTCTCTCTCTCTCTCTCTCTCTCTCTCTCTCTCTCATTTCCGTTTCTGTTAGGGAAACAAGCCTCTGACATCTATTCATACTATGGGAAAGGACATTCTTCTGAGTGAAAATTGGATTGCATGAGAACTAAAATAAACTGGCTAAGAAATTGCATATTCTGAATATTCTCTTTACTTCTTAAACTAAAGGATTGATAAATTGTATAATTACTTTAAGATCAGTATCTGCAACTGTTTTTTCCTTTTAGAAATAAGGCATTTAATAAACTTAACCAAGTGTACAGATTTCAGAAGCACCATTTCTGAATCATTTTAGATTTTCCTGCAAGTAAAGAAATATACTTAATATGTTGATAGGGAAAATGAGACATTTTGGGGGGAGCTAGCAATCTGAATCTGTGCCAGTAACCTAATGCACGTTCTTGTTAGCCTATAGCCCCTGTAATTATCTGGTCCTGCAGGACCTGTTTATGTAAGCACTGCCCCCCACCCCAGCACATGGGGCTCTTTGTAAAGCCTGCAAAAGGTCTGGAAGTATAATCCCATATTTGGGAGACTAAGGACTGGGGAATATAAAAAGGGAAAGCCTCCTCCATATTGGGACTCAGGATTTGAGAGAAAGTCTCCCCTGAGTCCTCTGCCGGTACATGTGAAATATCTGGAAATAAATGGGTTTTTCCTGTGTCTCCAGTACTCCTCCGTATTTTTTCGATCCCTGGTAAATTCTGTAACAATGTAAGATGTGTTATATAAGATGTTTATGTTTAATAATTGTATATAATAAATAGGTATGGAGAGCCACTGAAAACTATGTGTTTCTGTGGCCAATTCACAGAAACAAATCACCTTGAATTTCAGTTCAAAATAAGATCATGGCTTAATTACCAGGTTAATGAACATTTTTTTGAACCCTTACTATATGTAGATAACCTTACTATATGTAGACAGGTACTAAGTATATGGAAATGAGCAGTTTACACTCCCTGTCTGAAGATAACGTCTGTACTAAGTGTAACAGCATTTTTACTGGTGTAGAGGGAAAGGAATAGTGGAAGTAGTCTAGGGAAAGTGAATGAAGATGATGTCAGATCTGGGCTGTGAAGGCAGAAAGGAATTCCCCATCAGGCTTGTTTTTGTTAGAGGAATCTACCTTGAGTAACTATCGCTAGTTTAATGACTTCTATGCTTCCGCTATTTAGTTGACATTTGCTGCCCTTAAAGTTTGACCATCCATTTTCTTCCCCAGTCAGAAAATACCTTACCGAGAGCTTTTTCTCTCTCCACTGTTCAGCTTATACAGTAGTTGATTTATTGAAAGCAGCACATCAGTCCCTCATCAGGCTACTTTCTATAAACTTTGTGCATTCATATTTATACCGACAGTGATTTGAAGAGAAGTATAGGCAGAGTATAATCAGTACTCAAAATTTTAAGGCAAGTAAATCTTTAAAGATTTTTTTAAAAAATGTTTATTACTTATATGGTTGTTATAACTGACAGATGAATAACTTCAAGAGTTGTATTATGTATTTCCTAGATTTAAAAAAAATTTTACTAGAATATTTGCTATGTAATTAGTCCAGTAGCTCCAAAATCAGAACATTACCAAGGAAGATCATTTTATTTCTGTAAATCATCAATGGAGTAACAAGTAATATGATAGAAATAGAATTATCTTATATTTCTTATTATCTACTTCAATGTAGTCATTTATAATTTTGTATATTAACAAACATTAATATAAGCTATATGATAAGAAGTTTCCTTTTAAATCAGACTATATAAATTAAATAAGAGCATTCGCCCTTTGCTTACCCTCCTACTTCTATCAAAGGTACATGCTGTTGGGACCAATTAGTTATCATTTATACTTTTTTCTGTTTTCCTCATTGGTTGGATCTAGATTTGCCTTTAAGCTGTGTGAATGTTATTGACATTTTCTTCAAAGGCTCAACTAGAACCAGATGATAAAATGAGTTGTGCTCTCCAGCTGATACATTCAGCTGTTTGTAGGTGATTTTGCTGGGCTGTAACAAAATAAAGCCTAAAGCTTCATATTAACTGTGCTGTTTATATGGGTGCTAATACACTTTGAATAAAACCCTCAATTACGAAGTATTTTTGAGTCCTGACAAGACAGTCCCATGACATTAATGGTATCTTTATAACCTTTTTAACTTCTTGTTTCTCTGACAGAGCTCTACAATAACAGCAATGGGTTTGCCCTTGGCAAGCAAAAACTCATTTTGAAAGGATAATAGGTATTCTCTATTTAGATAGCTGGCAATAAAATTTCTCTGAATGAGATTTTCCTGAGAAACTATAAACTGATTAAATTACTTTCTTTTAATGGACTGGAAAAGCGTGTAATAATAGTTCCTTGAAGCTTTGCATCCAATGTCTTGCTTCCTTTTTTAGAGACACAGAAGCAGCCTGGTTTTGGTGAATTATGGAGGTTGGTAGAAATTATTCTCCATTGTATAGCTTATTCTCAATTTTTCTAAGTTTAAAAAAAAAAGAGGGGGTATTTCTGTGAAGATAAGCAGGATGTGATCAGTAATGTATCTGTTTACTTCAAACTTTATTTTTCAGTTAGAAATAAAATATAGCAGTCATTTATGCCTCAAGAATTTTGTTTTTAGGAAGTACACTCTAACAGAGATATAAACTTAGAAGGCCACCCTGTTTTTCTTGTTCATATTTTTGCTTGATTTATTTAAAATAAAGAAAAATCAATAAACTGTTTTCTCTAAAGGCTGAAATTGAAGTTATTTTTACTATATTGATTATTAATGCATATGCTATATTTTATGAGCAACTTAAGATATTTTTGTTTAATTCTTATTAATTTGGACCTTATAAAATTTAACATGTGAAACCATGATATAAAGTACATATAAGAAAGAAATGTATATTAGTATTGGTATAAAAGAAATACTTAAGATATACTTAATTATTATAAAACTTTATTAAAGGGCTTCTCAAAATTCCACTTAATGTGAATTTTGTCAATAAATGTCAACTAAGAAAAATAATTTATACTTCTTGATTTAAAATGTGAAAACTTAAATAAAATATACTTGCTAATTCATACTCTAAACATTTTTCTCTGAAGACAAATCCATTATGGTCCTTGGGGGTGACAGCTTGCAGAATATCTTTCAAGGCCATGAATTTTGCACAGAAGTGCATCAAATTCAGTATTTTTATTCGCAGTCAGAATTTCATATTTGTCACCATAATAAAATTGTGATTGAAATGGGACCTTGAGTGTCCTGTCCTTATGTGAAGTACTTTGAATTTGAATATCACACAGATCCTAACTTAGAGCACATTTATTTTCTCTTAAGCCTTTGGCACTGACATGTCCATTGCTGGCATTGTTTTTCATTCCAGCAGGTCTGTGCTGTTGGCACCAATAGGTACAAGGGACACTAGTCATGGTAGTAAAGAAATGGAGAGAGAAATATCTGCCTTCCCCTCTCAGTGATCTGTTTCGGATCATTACTATAAGCTATAAACTTCCTATTTAGCTCTTATTGGGTCAATTACTTTGTCATTGTGCAATTTCTCCCTCAGTTCTCAGGTTTATAATAAATAAACATCAGTGAAATATTGTAAAATAATGGGTTGCCTTTAAATTTATTGAAATTTGTTCTTGACTGGATTGGGAAATTGTTTTTAAAGAAAAGTGAGATTACTTTAAAATGGAAATTTGTCCTCTTTAATAAATATAAAGTCCTACTTTAATTTTGATACTTCTGAAGTTATTCGTAAAACAGATTTACTGAAGTATAGCAAGGATGTAATGTAATGTGCTTGCATTTTAATCAATTATTTTTTCAATAAGATAATAACGTAGTTTCGCTACATTTATTTGCTCTCACTCAATCTGAATATGAATACCCCTTAAAAATATAACAGTTTTTTTCAATGTCTTAATGGCCCCTTAGCACAGATTTTAAACTAACTATTGTAATGATTTTCATGGAGTAAAGAAGTCATTTAAGGAAGATATCGCTGTGATTATTACTGGACTATAAATAAACTTTAACAAAACAGGAAAAAAATGTAAATGTTTTCTGCATAAATGTATCAACTTAAAGCTCATTGTAATTATAAGTTACAACATAGAGCTAGCAGATTTTGTCATATAGAAAAGTTGCTATGTGTATCTATTAATTTTTATTAGAATAATGAATATTTAGGTCTTTATTATTATTAAATAAAAATCTCAGAAAATTACTTGGGTTTTGGGACCTTCGTTTTCTAGTGTGAATTAATGCATTTACCATAATATTTTGTCATTCAACAAAATGAACACAAATATGAGTTTAAATGTTATGTAGCAATATGACTAACTATATCTGCAAACATTTTTACATTAATCCTCACTCCCACCCCATACCACCATTGGTGCCTGTGTTAATTCTGTTAATTTCATGAAATTGTAAACATTTAACATGAAATTGTTTTTAATATATAATGCAGGACTTAACCAACTGAATGCAACTTCATAGCACTGTTCATGGATAGAGTATTATTTGTGGCATATCGTTTATCTCTTAAACAGTTCTTGCGCTGAATTTTTCTTTCTTTTAAAGAGATTTTCAATTTTAACATGAGGGAACCAATGTCATGGGTAAGGCTTTTACATGGAAACAAAGTAGCAGATTGAAGTGGTTTCAGGGCTTTAATCCCTTGGTAAATTAGCCAGCAGGCTAGCCTTTTCATAGATGTGCTAAACAACAGGTTGATGCCATTTGGGCATTAGCAATGAGAACCACCTGAGGGAATAGGGAATGAATAAGAAGAAATGGAGAATGGGAAGAAGGCATGATTATTAGCTTTTACTGGGTTGAGTGGCTCAAATAATACCCATAAATAAGTCATTGTATATGATATTTTAGATTTCCCCTTGTATGTTCTTAAATTTACGTTAGTTTCAAAATTATCAAAGATAATACTGCATTTCATTATTATGTAATCCTAAGATTTATATGAAAACTTAAGTGCCAATAAATTTATAAATATTTACATGTTGTAAATTTATACTTTCTTTTTTGAAAAGAGATTTGAGGCTTTCAAATTTATTTGTGGATTGTTATTCCTAATCAAGCAAAAGAAAAATTTGAAATCTTCATGTAGAATTAATAGGATTTTAAATGTTTAAATAATCTTGCCTATTTGAAAATTATAAACAGAGTTTATAAGTTGTTATAAAATTATTTTCTTAAAATGTTTTCATAGTATTCAGAGCTGATTACCCAAGGGAAAAGAATTCTTTGCCATATTACATTAAATGTATTGGGCAATGTACTTAAATAATACCATCAATAAAGAATAGTACCAGCACAGTTAGCATCACTAATAGAAAAAAAATGATTTATTTAGACTTTAACCAAGGAATGTAATTTCATGTAAACTGAAAAGAATTTAATTTTAGGAAGAGCAACTTATAAAATTATTATTTTGCATATTATTTAAAATTCCTAAGCTAATTGGTACCTTGATATTGATAAATACTAGAATAATACAACATGAAGAAATTGGTAAAGGAGTAAAATCATTAAAATAGCCTGGTACCCTATGTGGCCCTCTCTCTAGGCTTTTAATTTTTCATTTAGAAGGGGTGATTTTAAGGATCAATATGAAGATCTGTTGATAATATTATATTTAATTAGAGTAATCAAAAACCATGCTCAGAGCATGACACCTGCCAGGGAGAGCTTCAAAAGATAGTAAGCAGCATGCGTTAGAATCATCTCTTTTGCTTGTCCATGAGCACTAATCTAGCAGAAGTCCCCAATGGGGCAGCTAGTCAGCTATTTTATTGACTTTGATCTGGTTTGGGGGGCAGTTTATTTTCCCATAATGCCATTGATCAATGATTTCCTTTCAGCAGTGATGTAATTAAAGGGCTTTAGTCGGCTTCTGCTGTGTTGCCTTGAAATTTATTATTCTGGAGATTTAAAGAAGATCGATAGGGTGCAGTGGCCCGATGTTTAGACTGGAGTAGGAGGACCCTACTGAGAGTATAAGGCATGCAGAAAACAAGGCTTTAGGACACAAACAAGATGTTTACCTGGGACCTTGAGCTGACCTATTCACAACAGATCCTGTATAACCAGTAGCATTTTAGTACCTATTTTTAACACAGTCTCAAAACTACTTTGTCCTCTTTGTTATTGATTTTTAGAGTTTGTTTTAAAGCAATTGAAATCAAATATTCCTGTTGTCAAAGGAAGAATTAAAATTTAAACATATGTGCCAGAAATACAGATTTCAAATGCCTTCATCATGAAATGGGAATAAAGCATTATTAATTCTAGGAATGTGAATGTCATTAAAGGCTCACTAAGATCTATTTTAAAATATGCCATTTATTTGCCTTATTTTATAACTAAGCTCAACACACAGAGTTTATTTTTGTATGTGTACAAATACACATGCAATGAACAGTGTTCTTAAGTGATAAAAATAGCACATTTGGCTAAAGAACTCATAAGACCTGACCTACCACTAACTAGAAATTAATAATTTCCTTACAGCCCTAGCTGGTTTGGCTCAGTGCATAGAGCATCGGCCTTCGGACTGAAGGGTCCCAGGTTCAATTCCCAGTCAGGGCACATGCCTGGGTTGCAGGCTCAATCCCCAGTGTGGGGCGTGCAGGAGGCAGGCAATCAATGATTCTCTCTCATCATTGATGTTTCTAACTCTCTCTCCCTTTCCCTTTCTCTCTGAAATCAAAATAAATAACATTTTGAAAAATTTTCTTACAACTTACATGATTTGATAGATAAGTAAAATTGTCCAGAGATTCATTATGATATGTACACGGTGCATCCTGGGCTGCTTTATTACTGTTCCAATAAAGTCAAAATAAGTTGAAAATAACAGAGGCAGATTTAAGTTCCCAAACTATTTTGTGTGTTGTTTTGTTAAGAGTTCTGTGTAAAGAAAGAACAACCTCAAATACATTTGAAAATCCTACATACTACTTTTAGAGAATCTCAACATAGAATAGCTCATTTTTGTTTTTAAGAAATCCTGAAGTAATCCTCTTTAACTCTGCTTACCAAAACATCTTTCATAGATCTTTGTGGAGGCCCAGTTTCAGAAATGCAAAAGATAGTGAGAAGTCCTGAATTCTAGTCCTGGAGTTGCCTTTCATTGCCCATACAGTTTTTACATGTTAAATAATCACTCTGTGTTGCAGCTTTCTTATAAGTGAAATGAGATTGTGTCAGAGGTTAAGGTTGGACAGGGAAAGATACACAATACCCCAAGGGCTTTTTCAAAATATGCATTCCATCAGACCCTCTTTCTGATTGCTGAGATTGACTTGAGATGCTTTGAGCTGCTGGTTAATTGTGCCAGTATTAAGAACATTTTTTATCAACATTACAGTTTCTTTATTTAACTGTCATTTTTAGGGACTTTTAATTGTAAAAGGTATGTTAAAAATATAGCAGTTATACTTAGAAAACCAAGAATAAATATTAGCACAATTTATTACCTTGCTAAATTTAGCCAGTACTGACACTATGCATCACTTGATAAAGAAGATAGCCCATCTAGCCAGAGAACCAAAGTGGTGATGCAGACACAGTGTGATTTGCTATCTTGATAAACATTAACTAATCCATAAACATTACTAAGACCATGTGTCATAGTTAAGGAATAACCAGAGAAAAATAGCCATAGCAGGAAAAAAAATGAGCAAATTAGAGATTTTGTTTACATTTTAATTATTGAGAATAATCATTTAGAGTGAATTAAGATTTCGTGGTATTTTAGGAGCACTGATGGCTTAGTGAAAAACTAATGCATTTGAATTAAATATATGTAAGGTAAGAGGAGCTAGAGGGATACAAAGAGCCATAAACCCTGCCTCCTAGTGCTCTGAGCCCAGAAGACAATACTATAATACAAAGCAGAAGTGACAAATATATGTATCCATGAAATTTGATAGAGGCATAGTTGAAGATGGAGTGATAGAATGTTTTATTATTCTTTCTTTCCTAATTTATTAGCTTTATTTTTCTTCATAGCATTCACTACTCTCTAACATATTTTATTCCTGATTAGTGGTTAGCATCAGGCTTTCCTACTAGAAAGTGAGCTCTATAAGAGCGGAATTTTGCCTGTTTGTTTAATAACATATCCTCCACCCTTTAAGATTTACTAGCACATGGTAGGTGCTCATTAAGGCTCATAGGCTTTCTGGAGATATTGTCTGTTTGTCTTATTTTCATTTCTTTTCTTTTGGACCCGCTTCTTCTTTCCAAAAAAAAAAAAATAGGGTTTGGGAAATAGTCAAGTATTTTTTTCATTCTATTATTTAACTCGTGTGGTTTTTTTTTATGAAATCATCCAGCTTGAAAGATTCTACCAAATATATGGACACTATTATTTTTATAGAATATTCTATGAGAATGCTTTTCCAATCCTGGGTACTAATACTTCGGACTATTTGGATTGTAGAGGGTTTGATTTGAGCTCTAGAGTCACACTGCCTTGGTTAGTTGAGCTTTATCATTTACTAGCTGCGCGACTTTAGATAATCACTGAAATTCTCATGCTTCAGTTTCCTCACTAGCAAAAGTGGGATATTAATATTGAGCATTAAATAAGTTAATACATATAAAGCAGTTAGAATTATTGCTAACACATAATAACTCAGGAAACATCGGCTTTCATTTTTATTAATTAATAGTGTTAATGTGAGTTAATTGAACCAGAACTCACTATAGAAAGAGAATAAAAACTATTGGTTATTTGTTATCTTTGACAGATATAATAGTTTTACATCTTTGCTTCTTAGACAAGATGAAGAGCCTGACAAGATTAATATTTTGAGTTATATTAAAACAAATTATTTTAATTGGTTCATGGTAGGCTTCATTAATATGATATTTGACTTCAAAATATATAATTTGCATAGATTTGCACTGATTAACTATTCCTAAGTTGTTTTTGCTTTATTAGATTTTTTTTTAATCAGCCTTTTATTTTAAAGTTTCATGGAATTTCAGATGTGATATATCTAAACTTTAACTTTATTATGTCACAAATTGTTCTAAGTGTTCAGAATATAGCGCCACATCTTTTATCCTGAAGATTGCTGGGTACATATCACACATGCTGAATACCTATTTTATTTGTGCTCTCAAATTTAATGTCAGTTTTAAAACATGGCCCCCAAATTCTATTACACTTCTTCCTTTGAGGAGAGTCTATGTTCTCTCCCTTTGAATCTGGACTTTGTCACTACCTGACCATTATAGTACAGCAAAGTATTATGGTTTCCAGGTCTAGACCTTAAGAAACTGGCAGCTTCATTTCCTGTCATTTGGAACACTTGCTCATGGAAACTAGCCTCTATGCCAGTGGTCTGCAAACTGCGGCTCTCGAGCCGAGGTTTGCCACTCTGTTGACTAATGAGTTTGCCGACCACTGACCTAAACTCTTGATTCCAATAATTACAGGCTGTTGTTGTTCCTTGTGATTAAGCCCCTATCCCAGTGGTCAGCAAACTCATTAGTCAACAGAGCGGCAAACCGCGTCTCGCGAGTCACATGTGGGAGAGCAGTTTGCCGACCACTGCTCTATGCTATGAGGAAGCAGTACAGCCTCATAGTGGGGCCACATGTAAGTGTCTGACAACTTCAGCTGAATTCCTAGCTGACAGCTAACAACAATCATCAGCTACGTGTGTGTGCAGGTCATCCCAGCCCTTCTATTGACCCAGTGGATGCTGAAGCAGAGGCAAGCAGCTCTGTTTGAACCTTGCCCAAATGCAATGTCATAGGCACAGTTAATGGTTGTGAGTGTATAAGTGTGGGTTGGTGCATGTCACAGCAAGGATAACTAACATATAAGGGTGGACTCTTTTCCTTTCTTCATGGCAACATTTTTAAGGGAGTAAATATCATTGAAATAGTTCTCAGAATTTGGCCTTGAAAGCCATTTGGTATTTTCTGCAGAGGAATAAACTCTTTAGAATGTCTATGAAATTTTTTCTTCTCTTTGAATATATTTGTTGTACTTTCACTGACTGTAATAACTGCAAGTTGTCTGATCATTATCATCATTGTTATTATGGTTGTATTTTGTATAGAGCAGGGTTGCAAATATGGGGCATTGAGCCCACTCCTTTAGACTTCATGTATAACATATTGCTAGTTAATCAGTGTACTTTTTCACGCTGAATCCAGATGTAACTTCAGAATTCTCAGCACAGCATGTCATAATGTTACTATCAGTCCCATTGGAATGGACATCTGAGATGAGACCTTTTATAAATATTTTAAAATTTAAATCTAATGTTCTCACCAGGTATAATTCTTACCCCTTCCCAACTTTGCCTCGAAACTCCCAAAGCCAATTTGATGCCACCATCACTCTGCTTACCTAAAGGCATTTCATTTATTTTTGAGAGGTCTCTGTTTTACATACAAGTTTGTTTCCTTTTATCTTCCTTTAACCTCTCCTGTAGCTTTTTTGTGAAGTCAAAAGTTATGTAACGTCTTGGGAAAATATATTTCTGAGGTTTTTCCAAGGAGACATTATAGTGAGTGGAAAAAGCTATTATAATACCCTATAAACAGTTTTCGCTATGGGACAAAAAGATAAGAAGTACATAAGTGATGAGGTTATTTATAAAATTTTATAGTATATCTAAAGAGAATGATAAGTAAGGGAAACCAAATTAGTTTAGGCCATGGTCTCCCAGGTGCTGGACAGCTTATGCACTTTAACTTGTTTGATCATCAGAATACACCTATAGGGAGAATAGTACTATTCAAGTTTTTCCACTTATACAGATTTATCAATCATTTTTCTTATTTGACGGTTAATTCTTTTTCTTCTATAAATTATTTGAAGGATTTGATAGCAAAGAAATAAAATGGTGATGTGTGAATTTTTCAAAATCAGAAAAAGGAAAAATAGACATTAAAGTGAAAGCTGCCCTGAAAGAATTGGGAAGAAATGAATTATCAGGGATAAGTAGGGTACTGATAGAATTATTTTAAGGCACAGAGAATGAATCGGACAAAATCCTAGCAAGAATATTTCAACAAATATAGCAAATAAAACAATGGTTTACAGACTGGAAATGTTCCAATCAAAGCCCCAATTTTCAAGAAAGGAGATGCCCAGAAGTGCAGTAGCTATAGGAGCATTGCTCGGATTTCCCATGCAAGTAAAGTGATATTCAAAGTGATGCAAGAAAGGCTTCTACCTTCTATGGAGCAAGAAATGATGGATGTTCAAGCTGGATTTAGAAAGGTAAGAGGCACTTGAGATCTAATTGTGAACTTTTATTGGATGCTGGAGTGCTCCAAAGAATATTAGAAGAAGACTAGCCTGTTTTGTAGACTGCAGTAAAGCCTTTGACTGCTCGGATCATGAAAAGCTGTGGTCACTCTGAGGGAAATGGGCACGCCTCAACATTTATTCATATTGATGCATAATCAAGACAGAATATGAATAGGCAGAGTGATTTCCTATAGTCAAAGGCATCAGACAAGGGTGCATTTATCTCCCTTTTTGTTTAATCTGTACACAGAACATATCACATGAAAAACTGGGCTAGACTCAGGGGAAGGAGGAGTGAAAATTGGTGGAAGAAACATCAGTAACTTAAGATAGGCAGATAACCCCATCAGAAAGTAGTAATAATTTGAAATGATTTCTGATGAAAATGAAAGAAGAAAGTGCCAAGAGAGGACTGCATCTGAACATCAAGAAGACAACAGTCACGACTACAAAAGAAATATACAACTTTAACATAGACAATGAAGACATCAAAATTTTTAAAGATTTTATTTACCTTGGTTCAATCATTAATTCAAATAGAGACTGCAGTCTAGAACTCAAGAAGAAGGCTGAGACTTGGGAGGGCAGCAGTGGAAGAATTAGAAAAGATCACCAAGAGCAAAGCTGTGTTAAGGCTAAGATCATCTGCTTCCTTGTGTTCCCAATTACTATCTACAGATGTGAAAGTTGGACAGTGAAGAAGGCTGATAGAAAAAAATTGATTCATTTGAAATATGGTGTTGAAGGTAGAACTCTGCAGATACCTTGGACTGTCAGAAAGATGAACAAATAGGTCCTAAAGCAGCCTGAAACATCCCTGGAGCAGAAGCTGTCCTACTTTGGGCTCATCATAAGAAGGAAGGGTTCTTTGGAAAAGACAATAATGCTGGGAAAAACAGAAGTCAGTAGGAAAAGAGGGCGACCAGGTATGAGATGCATTTACTTCATAAACGAGGCCATAGGCTTGAGTCTACAGGAGCTGAGCAGGGCTGTCGAGGAAATGACATTGTGGACGTCACTCATCATAGGTCCTTTAGAGTCAGAGACGACTTAAGAAGTACACACATAACAGTCAAGAGCAGGAGAAAAATAGAACAAAATTTATTCACCAAAGGAGCCTATAGAGTTGCTGTCTCTTGTTCAAGGTTTCCCAATAGCCAAAGCCCAACGCATATTATTAAAGAGAACTAAAAGTTTCTTTACAAAGCTTCTCCTAAAAGGAAATTCTCACATAGGGCTTCATGTAGGGGATTTTCTTATTAAATGAAATATTGTAAACATTCAAGTGGTCTTTACTATCTTTTTATCATTGTCATCATCCCTATATTATATAGTATATGATATCTTTAATATCATAATTGCAAGAAATGAAATAATAGTTTTTATTCATAATACCTCTTTTAATGCCATATAAACTCACCATAGTTTTATTCAGTTTGTTAGGAAAATATGATCCAAGAATACAGCCTTCTGATGAATCTGCTTAAACCTAGTTAAAACCCAGTATATATGGAAAAACAGAGAGAATGCTTGTTTTTGCAACAGTTCTTCCTATGTGAACGTTCAACTAGGCTCCTGTTGTAGGTAAATGGGAGCCATGTTGTTCTTACTAGTAGTTTTTAGAAGGGTCTGAAATGCAGATACTCTGGTTGATTCAGGAGTGATTCTTAACCTTTAGAGGTCAAATAGACAGGAGATAGGTTGACATTCCTTTTTGGAAACCAAGGAATCTTATGAGTACTCTCTCCGAGTAGCTAGCCCCTTATCTCCACAGGAAGGTAGGCCAAAGGGGATACTTCCAGGAAAGCCCAGAGTTTTTCTCAAGAATTAATGTTCCACACCTCAGGATAAGAACATATGAAAAAGCAATTCGCAAGTTGTTATAGCCTTGAGCATAGCAGAAATTTCTATATCATTTCATACTTCATCTTATTTCTCACTATGGTCCTAGAAAATTCTTGGTGGTGTTGCCGTCAAACATCAGGTTTGAGAAAAGTAGCTTCCTAGATAAATGACCAAGATTAATATGTTCACTTGGGTAAAATTTGAGATTAAATAAAGCAACAAGTGATACTTTTCTGCCATCAAAACTATTCAAAGCCTCTTTTCACTTGTAAGTTGTGTTCTCCCCAACCAGTTTATCATAATTAATTTCAAGTAAGTGGTCTCACCTAGATGGAGTGAAAATATGGCTCACCTTACCTTTAAAACAGACAACCCAAGTTTTTAATCAAGTGACCTTTATAAGGAGACATTACTACATTCTAATGAGAAGGGGATTTAAAATTTTTGGCATTCAAAACTATTTTCTAATACTAAAGAGCTGACAGAAAAGTAAACAATGTAGATATCAAGATTCTATGCCTTGGTATTTCTAAGTGGCAAATAAGAATAAGATTTACCTTGAAAATATTCTACATGAAATCCTAAAATCTTACTAATTACCTCTTTGATGAAAACTCACTATTAAGTACCCAATTGAATTTGTTTTGGTCACATTTTAATGAGCCATTACAAATATATTTGAATTGTGTCAGTTATATTTATATCAAATGTTTGCAATTGTTAGAATGTCATTATAATGAATATTAACACAGGAATGAATGAAACATTTAATCTGTAGACTTTTACAAAGATTTCTCATGAAGTTAGTGTGAAATTCAGGAACCTCGCTTAATAGTACTTATTGCTATAACCTCGGGCATGTTCTTTTTTTCTCCATTGCATAGAAAACTAATGGTTTGGTTCTTAGATGTGGGCTTAGGATCACAACCCAGTATACAAATAGAGAACAGCCAGTCATGGAGCTAATTCAAGCAAATAATTCTTTACTGTCCTACCTGACAATGTATTTGGCACTTACTAAAAACTTCCGTTTCCATTTTTATTTATGATTTTTATTCTTGTAAACAAAGTGAAGAAGAGCATGCCCTGAGTTATAGTGCTGCTCCACTTTGAGTGATCTAAACAGATCACTTAGCCTAATGACCATAAAGTCCATAGAAGTTATTTTCCAACTCTAAAATCATGTGATTTGTGATTTTTATTGAAGCAATGACACATGCAGTTTGGATTTGTGCCTGCTCCATATTTAGGTTGAGCAGGTAATGATGGCCCCTCCTTTGGTGCTGCCTCAATAGATTTGCAGATATACTTTGTTATAGTACCCAGCCCCTCACAAAGTCGATTTATGTCTTCTCAAAAACCAAAGCAAGAGTATATATATGTGACATTTTACATCTAGCAAAAAAGGGACTGGTGCAGCACACTCAAAGTTACCCTTTATATTAGCAGTACGTGTTACTGTAACTTTTTTTACATTAATAATCCTATAAAAAAAAGTCCAGGTTATTCACTAACTCAAACACACACACGCACACACACACACACACACACACACACACACTCACCCCACACACATTCTTTTCTCTACTTTCCTCTTCCTCTCCCTCTCTTTTTCCCCCTCTCCCTTCCTTGCTCCCTCCTTTCCTTCTCTTTGGCAAGACCCAAAAAGCCTCATCATACAGAAGCTTGAAGAATTTACTTGTTTACCTGTGTCATGTAATATCCTGGCATGTGTGCTTATACGTGCAGCACATTGAGTCACATATATTACTTCAAGAAATGTCATTATCTCATATTTGCTAGGTATGGTGCTAGACAGTAAGGATAAGATAAACAACATAAACCTGACCACTGCCCTCCATTTAGAGGATTAAGTGGTGGCACACTCTTTATGAATAAGGAAACAAATGTGGTTGAAAGTAAAAAGCTTGTGAAAAGATTTAACGTGACTTGCCTTGAGACACAGTAAATTAGCCAAATAGACAAGAGTCTAAGTCAGAATCCTACAACTCTATGGTAGCCTAAGGAGCTGTGATCATCTCTAATTAGCATTATGGAAAGAGTACTGTTCTGAGAGTAATAAGGTCTTGGTTCCTGCACTGGCTCTGCCACTAATTAGCTGTGTCACTTTGAACAAGTCACTTAACACATCTGGGCCTCAATTTTTCTCATTGTATAAGAATGAGAGAAGTGAACTAGGTGGTCCCTAAGATCCTTTTCAAATCTTGAGATTTTATGACTATCTAAAGGTATGAAGCCAACATAAATGAGATTCCTAGTTTGCTTAAGGATATAAAATAATATATATAACTCTTACAAATATATATAACTTTTTCATATATATATACAACTTTTTCTATACACCTGCAATTATATATTATAAATTAATAGTGCCCCGGTGCAGGGGTTTGTGCACATTGAAAGGAAATTAATTAGAAGGTGGCTGGAGGGGCGGGACTGGGTGAGATGGAGCCAACCTCCTGCGGTCCCTCCCTGGCCGGCGCACCTGGGGCAGCACCACGGCTCGAAGGGCATCTGGTGATCAGGCTGAAACCAGCTCTCTGACATCTCCCAAGGGCTCCTAGATTGTGAGAGGGCAGTTTTCGGGTGACGTACCCTGAAATTGGGCTCCCTCCTCTCTGGTTCCAGGGTGCGTCACCGGAGAAACCCCACTGCCAAGTCACCACAGCTCGGCAGCTCCTGCATTGAGCATCTGCCCCCTCGTGGTCAGTGCACGTCGTAGCTACCAGTTGGACAGTCATATGGTTGCTTAGCCTTTTATATATATAGACTTTTATAGATAGATAGATAGATAGATAGATAGATAGATAGATAGATAGATAGATAATAAAAATGTCTTTTATATAACAAAATAACAAAAATAAACTTTATTAGTTAATTTAAAACATTTTACTGAGCACTTACTGTATTCACACAACACTGTTAGCTACTAGGAGACAGTCAAGCTGCCTGCTTTTATTGAACTTTGTTGTTCTAGTGCAGGCGTCCTCAAACTACGGTCCATGGGCCACATGCAGGTGTTTTTGCCGTTTTGTTTTTTTACTTCAAAATAAGATATGTGCAGTGTGCATAGGAATTTGTTCATAGTTTTTTTTAAACTATAGTCCGGCCCTCCAACGGTCTGAGGGACAGTGAACTGGCCCCCTGTTTAAAAAGTTTGAGGACCCCTGTTCTAGTGGGAAAGCAAACAGGAAATTCAGTTATTTGTATAATTTTTATTAATAATTTTGATAAATGCAATAAAGGCAAAGGATAGACTAATAAGAGAGCATAGAACAGCCAAGGCTAAAATTTTCATTTATTTTTCCTCCATTTAACAACAATTTAAGTATAATTTGCCTGGGACTGAGGAGGGTTTTCTCAAGATGTGAGACTTTCAGTATTCAAACCAGGAAAGTTCCAGGCAAACTGGGGTGTTGGTCACACAGGACCATGGTATCTTTTCAAAACAAAGAAGATGGAATAAGGTGATTGAGAATATTGTGAATGAAGCTAGTAAAGTAAGAATAGATAATTCATGGCCTTATGAGCCATGTTAATTTTAGAATTTTGCTTCATTTTTTTTTCTAAGTGGAAAGCCATTGGAGGACATGGCATGATTAGAATTCATTCTTAGAAAATCTATCTGCCTGTAGCAAGAAAAGTGAATTTGGCGGTGTTGGTGAAGGTTGTAGTGGCAGTAGTGATAAGATTAGCACAAAACTAGCTTTAGAAAGATTTCTAAAGTTATAGTAATTAAAGTGCAAAATGATGATGGACTAGGGTAGTGGCAGTAAAGCGTAGAAGTGAACAGGTGAAAGTATATGATCTGTTAAAGGTAGATTATGAGCAACTTGAGATCAGTCTCTTGTTCACTATTGTAACCTTACCACCTACCACAGAGCCTGGTATATATGTGCTCAATAGACATTTTTAAAATAAATAAGATGTGGAGTATTAGATCTAGTGTGGATAGGAGATAAATATTTAACATGGAAGGTTACTAAAACCTTTTGTTGACATTCTAGTGATGTCAAAAGAGTGGTTCCATGACCAAATAAGTTTGGGAATCAGCACATTATATTTCCCTTATAGAGAGAAGCAAGGCACATTAGCATATGATAGATTCTGATGAGTTCTGCAATAAAGAAATAGTTTAATTTTGTTCAACCAAATGTTTTTCAAAGATATTTGACTACAGAACCCTTCCAGCACCTCATTGTGTGGACGCGGTTTGGGAAATGCTGCTCCTCGTTTCACGAGGCTAATCTCTAATAAAAATTATTTTAGGGTGCTAGAACATCATTTTGATAATAGCACTTAAAATCTTGGTGTCATCAGCTTGGTATTCTGAGTAAATGTTTAAATAACTTACAAATACATCTCCACAAAAAAGCATATCTAACAAGGCATTTCTTTAGTCTGTGTCAGCAACTACTATAATTTCTTTATTCCAGATTATAAAAGGTGGGACACTTTAAAGAACAAAGCATTTTAAGACATCCAGATTTTCATTTTATTTCAAAAATAAATTAATGATAGTTTTTAAAGTGAAATTGAGGTTTTTAAGTTTTCTTTTTACTTAGTTATTGGGCCTATTTTTTTTATTACACTGTTTCTCTATTAAGATTCTACCCATAATACACCTAAGACAATTGTACTATAAAACAATATGGTGGCTATGAAATTTTCAAATACACTATTTTTTATCTGAATTGGCTCTATGTAAATCCATTTGAATCATTTTGTGGTATGTTGCTAAATAGGATATTCACATTAAATAAAAATTTTAATTTTAATGTGACTTTAAAACCCACTTTTGTGGGAAAATCCTGGTCATCCCTAATGTAAATAAAGTAGTCATCTTTTAAAAATTGCTTCACACTGAGAATTTTAATGTTATGTATAAATTTTCCCTTATATATTTGTGTATTATTAGCTTTAGTAAATTGCTTCTTAAACATATCTTAGATGACTAAAAATAACATCACAAAACATGTTTGTTATATTCTTAATTGTTTTGACCATAGAATTAATTTTAAAGTCAAAATGGGCATTGCTTTTTCATCATTTCCAGTTCAGAATATTCAGCATGTCACAGATGTTCATGAATAATGTCCATTTAAAACTGTTGGCAAAGAGTGCTGGTGAGTTGGCTAGATGAATTAAATGTTGGGGGGATCTGACAGGCAGCACGCTGCTTTGTGATCATTCCAAAGTTCTAATAATCTCCCTCACCTTCTCTGCCTGCCACTAATGAAAGAGAATAGGTGATTGCACCTCCGGCTATGTTCTGCGCCTAATGACTCCTCCAAAGGCAGATTTATGAAGAAAAAATTAACTTTGAATGAGGATTGAATTGGCCCTGACAGTCTGATAGACTGTGACACAGATTCTGTGGCAAAACAGACGTAGCCCTAATTGATTATCAATATTTTAAGCAAAGTGATGAAAATAAGCATTAAGTGATGAGAAAGGCAGTCTTAATACAGTAGGCAGTAACCAGGACATAAGAGAGTCTTTGGGGAGGTTTGCCCTGATTGCTATTACTGAATTTTATCTGTCAATTTTTACCTTTGCTTCCCAGCAGCCATTGTCCCTCCTTCGTGTACTTTTTTTTTCCCTTAAAGATCTACGACTAGAATGTTAATCTTTCTGATAACACTGACAAAGCTATCTGCAGTCTCTTCCTCTAGAGAAGTTTGTTTAATATTTAACTCATTTTGAATTGAGTTTAGCTTTCATGGTTTTACGGAACTGAGGCTTTTTGTGATGCTTTTAGGTTAACAATTTTTTCACATACTGTTTCTAGATTTGTTGTTATTATCCATAAAATATGTACTAGCCTAAGATATGGCATATCACATATTTCATAATATCAGGCATTATATCTTTTACATAATTTGCAGTAGTGACTTCAGCCTTAATCTTAGGAATTAAATAAAAACATTTTCCTAGAAATAAAACACAAACACATACACACACACACACACACACGAGAGTCTGTGTGTATACACTATGGTTACTTAAAAATATACTTTCAAAATAACAATAAAAATCCTGGATAAATATATGCCCAGATGCTACTTCAGAAATTAATTTCATAACTTCTGAAATTATTATATACCTTTATTCTTACAGGTTACATTTAGCCTTCTATATTTGAATCGTAGGGAAAAAAAAATCACAAAAAAATCTGTAGCAATTTAATTTACTATTTAAATTGATGAGCCAAGAACATAGTATTTGACATACATAATGATGTGTTTGTTGACTATTAAATAGGTTTTAGATAAATTAGCTTATTTAACACAGGAACCCTACATGTTTTTCCCATGTGTTAAAATACCCTCTTTATTATTAGTCATCGGTGTTCATACTGTTTTATGAAATTAGTTTCAACTAGAAATTGTGTAATTATTGAAAACTTTATGAGTCTCCAGGTTAACTGTAGAGAAAGTTTAAAGGAGACATTTTAATGTTACAGATAAAATGACGCTAAAACAGATACTGTAGGATAGTGCTTCTCGGTCTTTCTTATGCTGAGACATGCAAAAGGGTTCTGTCAGGTTGGCACACAAAGTTGGACCGATGAGGCCGCTCCTGTGCAGAGGCTAGCAAACTGCATCCACCTCAGACCCTGCCTGGCTGCCCTGAGGGCTAAGAGGATCAATATTTCAGCACATCTGTAACTTATTTGTGCCCCAACAATTGGGAAGCTCTGAATGTGTCACACGTAAGCACTGCATTTGTAAAACTTAGATTGTTAATAGTAGTTTGAAATTTAAATTATCTAAAATCTACCTAAACACTGAAAAGAGATTTTAAAAATTACCCTATCCCAGTGAGAACAAATATATCTCTAATTATAGTTTTACTAGCTGGATTCATTATCTTAACCTTATTTTCTACCTACTGCTGGCTCTAATATCTGTTAAGATTAACTATTTAGATTTTAATCTTTGGTTTGACCCTATTTAAGCAGGATATACTTTGTTTAAATTTTATTCCTAGAAAAAAATATTAAATAAAACAAAGTTATCTTCTGGCTTAAGTATTATCACTCATTCTTAGCGTGCCAAGATTGATTTCTCAGAAACTTCAAAGGACTTAAAATGAATCAAATCCAACTCTTAGCAGCCTGGGAAACTGCAGCCCAGGTCACAGATTCGATCATTGCTAAGCTAGAACTAGAATCCATTTCTCCTGGTCCCTGGATTGTTCCCTTTCAGCTCTACTCTGGGGTCCTTAAAAATCTTAATATGAGAACTTTTAAACTATTATGTATTATAAAATTACATATTATACATTCACAATTATAAGAAGTAATTTGCAGTTTACACTCTTAAGCTAGATAATACTTTCATAGGAGTTTTTAATAAAGTAGTTCCATTTGATTTACTTATTTTTTACTCAGTGCCTTCCCTAGAAGCCTGACTGACAGACACAGTTCTAATGTTCAAAATAGCCGATGGAAAAATTAAAAATCACCTATTATGCTAAAGTTTCCTTCATGCTAAAAATTATTTTGTTGTAATAAAGGAGTTAAATTCCAGTATAAGTAGTTAAAACTTTTCTAGCTTAGGTACGAATTCTACAAAACACTGATGTTGAGTACTTTGTCCTCTGTCATTCCATGTAACATTCCAACAGACTGTAGGAGAAACAGAAAGATAAATTATTCTTGGTGCGCCACCTAGTGAAATTCGGGTGCTGTAGTGCATTTAATTTGCAGTAGGCTGCACGTTCAACTCCCATTTGTTATGCCTATAATTCTGCCGAAAAGAAGTTCACAAAGGAAAATAATCCAAAAATCTACATCCACAAAGGTTGATTTATTCCTCATATTTTGGTTTACAAAGTTTTCAAGACAAATATTATTAGCAAAAATATAAATACTTTACTCACTTAATCTCTGAAGGCATTGCCTTGAACAGAACACAGTAATTGGTAAAGTTTTAAAAATCATTCTCGTCCAGCTTAAATCTAATATTTTAAAAGATTATATGTTCTAGATAAAAGTTCAAAACACTGAAAATAGATGGTGTGAAATCAGACTGAAGATTTTGTATAAAGCATTTTAAATGTCTCAAGTTATTTAGCCTTTTATGATAAGACATATTGATGTTTTTCTTTAATGAGATTGTGTTTATCATAAGTCAAAAACATTTTCAAAATAATTTGTGCACATGTGCATTTGAAAAGAAAATTGTATTCTTATATATAAAAATGCTGGGTCTACTGATTTGTAGTATGTAATAACACTATGTTGAAGAAACTATTTTTAAAATTTGTGTTTTAAGTGTTTGCTGTGAAAACTCTTGCATAGTTTATATAGGAGTTTTTTTGTAACACTACATAAGCATTTATATGCTTCACTTGTAGGTGTTAATTTTTAATAATATCAGATTTCAAAATGCTAGCACATGGTAAGATAAAAATAATGTCATAGTTTTGTTGATATAATATTAAATTTGTATTGTAAAAAATCAGGGAAAAACCTTCATTCAAATGGGAGAAAAATGTTTCCTATATATCTAAATTTGTTGTGTACAAGGAAGAGTATAGGACTTTTGGTGGCTATAACTATAGTTCTGAAGATTTTTGTTTGATTTGCCATTTCTTACTGTGAATATTCAGATTCATAATAATTGCTCTTAAATCTGTTATACAGAGAAATTCTAAAGTATAAGCCAGAATATTATATCATACCCTAAATGAATTTTTTGGTAAGAGAAGGGTTTACCCTTAAAAATTGGTAGATAGGCATGTTTATATATGTGTGCCAATATAAATAAACATACATCAAATTAATATCTTAAAATTAGAAGTTTTGAGGAGCTATGCCAAATTTTCTATTTGGAATATTAATATTCATATGTCTAGAATAGAATGTGCTAATTAATGTAATTTTCTGGATACTGATAAATCTCACAATATTCTTTTTGTCATGGATGTTTCTAAAATATTTAAGTAATATGAACAGAATTAAATCTTTAATCTATGACTGTACCTCATTATTTTACATGTTAATTTTCAGCTTAACTCAATGAACAGTTTTTAGGAGCTAATGAACCATGTGTGATACTACACTGTATTAAAGCCAGTGAGATATATGACCTCAAGGAGTTGGCACTCTAGTGTTTAAGAAAGTTACATGTCCAACTGGCTATACAAGCAAACATAGGCCTCTCAGACCTAAGAAGATGAATTCGTGCTGACTAGGATAATAGGCTAAGCAGTGGTTCTCAACCTTTCTAATGCCGCGACCCTTAATACAGTTCCTCATGTTGTGGTGACCCCCAACCATAAAATTATTTTCGTTGCTACTTCATAACTGTAATTTTGCTACTGTTAATGAATCGTAATGTAAATATCTGTGTTTTCCGATGGTCTTAGGCGACCCTGCTAGCTGTTCTCAACCTGTGGGTCTGTAGAGCCTAAGACCATCGGAAAACAGATATTTACATTACGATTCATAACAGTAGCAAAATTACAGTTATGAAGTAGCAACGAAAATAATTTTATGGTTGGGGGTCACCACAACATGAGGAACTGTATTAAGGGTCGCAGCATTAGAAAGGTTGAGAACCACTGGGCTAATGCATCATGGAAGTGGTGACATCACAATTGAATAGTTTATAGTTCATACTACTATGAATGTAGATAGAGCAAATGGAAATACAGAGCTAAATTTCTAAGTGAGACAGAGCATATCCAGGGACTTAAAAATATGTATTCCCTTAGTTTAAAGTAGGTCCATTTTATATTTCGTTCAATTTCCCAGAAATATCAGAAACCACATTACATATGCTTAGCGCATATTTCTCCAAATAAAATTTTGTTATAAGGAAAGGATTCACTACTAAAATTTTGTAAATAGGCCCTAGCTGGTTTGGCTCAGTGGATAGAGCGTCGGCCTGCGGACCAAAGGGTCCCAGGTTCGATTCCAGCCAAGGGCACATGCCCGGGTTGCAAGCTCCATCCCCAGTGGGGGGCATGCAGGAGGCAGCCGATCAATGATTCTCTCTCATCATTGATGTTTCTATCTCTCCCTCTCCCTTCCTCTCTGAAATGAATAAAATAATATATTAAAAATGAATAAATAAGTTAATTAAAATTTTGTAAATAGGTTAAAAATTATATCATAAAGCGTAGAGATACATGTAGTTTTATGCTAATAACTACTCTAGGTAAATACTAATATCAATAAGAATCTATATATATAAAAGCCTAAGCAACCAAACGACCAGTCGACTGATCACTTTGACGCGTACTGACCACCAGGGGATAGGTGCTCAATGCAGGAGCTGGCCCCTACTGGTCAGTGCACTCCCACAGCCACTGGCCAGCCAACCTCCCGTGATCCCTCCCTCCAGCCGGCTGGCCCGATCAACCCCCAGGACTGGGTGAGACGGCCCCCAACAGCCAGGTTGTTGGCCAGGCCAAGGGACTCCACCCATGCACGAATTCAGTCCTCTAGTGTATAGATAATATTTTGTATTTTACATAAATGTAATATCTAACTCATATATGATACCATAGGATATGTTCTGTTCTGAGAGCTTGGCATATATTAACTCATTTAATCCTTATATCAATCTGATGGCTTGTAATGGAGGTACTATTATCAATACTGTTTTCAGATGAATTTACTGAGACAAATAAGTTAATTAAGATGATTGCCTTAGGTTTCATTGCTAGGAATGGGTTGAGCCAAGATTCAAACCCAGGCATTCTGACTTCAGAATCCATACTTTTAACCTCTCTGCTATAATAACTCAGTAATTCATTTTGTCCTGATTATAAACATTTTATTAATAGCTAATGCTATAGAAGATATCACAATCTAGTAAGTGTCTTCCATTTCTTTCATATATCCAAAGCTTTTGGATGGGGATCTGATAAAATATATTATTATACCAAGTTTCCAGGTTAGTGTGTAATATGTAACCAGACATCAGTATAATAAAAGCCATTTTGATATTTTGAAGCTATAAACGTTTTCCGCTATTTTAGATCACTTTCTTACCAGTGTTTTCTTTCCTTTATTGAAATACTAAAAACAGGTTGATAAAGGTTAATGTAATAAGCATTCATTGGCACTGAACTGAGTTTTAAGGATGCAAACGTGAACAAGAAACACACACACACACACAAATATATATAAAATAGAGAAATATGCTAATTAACCGGGATGCCGTAACGGGTCGACTGGACAGGAGGAGGTTGTGCACACAGCTTCAGGGGCGGGGCAGCAGGGGCCTCCGCGCGCCTGCGCTGGGGGAAGGCCTGATCAGCAGCGGCCGCAGCTGCTTCAAGGGCCAGAGAGCGAGGCAGGGCCGGACCGGCGACTCAAGGGTGGGCGGCGCCACGCGATTTCAAATCGCGCGCTGGGCTCTTAGTATTAAATAAATGATTACAATATAATATGGTTAATGCCAAAATAGAGATATTGTAAGAGTGACTGTCTAAAGTTAGGAAGGGGTCCAGGTGAGGCCGTGGGCCCCTGGATCCGGGTGAGCCTGGCCCCGGGTCCGGGTGAGGCCGGGGGCCCCTGGATCCGGGTGAGCCTGGGTCCCGGGTCCGGGTGAGGCCGGGGGCCCCTGGATCCGTGTGAGCCTGGGTCCCGGGTCCGGGTGAGGCCGTGGGCCCCTGGATCCGGGTGAGCCTGGGCCCCGGGTCCGGGCGAGGCCGCGGGACCCTGGATCCGGGTGAGCCTGGGCCCCGGGTCCGGGCGAGGCCGCGGGCCCCTGGATCCGGGTGAGCCTGGGCCCCGGGTCCGGGCGAGGCCGTGGGCCCCTGGATCCGGGTGAGCCTGGCCCCCGGGTCCGGGTGAGGCCGCGGGCCCCTGGATCCGGGTGAGCCTGGGCCCCGGGTCCGGGCGAGGCCGCGGGCCCCTGGATCCGGGTGAGCCTGGGTCCCGGGTCCGGGTGAGGCCGTGGGCCCCTGGATCCGGGTGAGCCTGGGTCCCGGGTCCGGGTGAGGCCGTGGGCCCCTGGATCCGGGTGAGCCTGGCCCCGGGTCCGGGTGAGGCCGTGGGCCCCTGGATCGGGTGAGCCTGGGTCCCGGGTCCGGGTGAGGCCGTGGGCCCCTGGATCCGGGTGAGCCTGGGTCCCGGGTCCGGGTGAGGCCGTGGGCCCCTGGATCCGGGTGAGCCTGGGTCCCGGGTCCGGGTGAGGCCGTGGGCCCCTGGATCCGGGTGAGCCTGGGTCCCGGGTCCGGGTGAGGCCGTGGGCCCCTGGATCCGGGTGAGCCTGGCCCCGGGTCCGGGTGAGGCCGTGGGCCCCTGGATCCGGGTGAAGCCGTGCCCCTGGGTCCGGCCGAGACCAAACCAGAGGGAGTCGGACCTGCATTACCACCATTTGTCCACCATCCAGAGCTGAGGGGTCAGTGCCGACATGTACTCATAAGGAACTGGTGGACATTGATATTGGGTCTCAAAAGAACTGTTGGTCCAGAAAGAAACTCACTACAGACTGATTCATTTGCCTGTCAGCATAACTACTATTGCTCGTCGCACATTCAACTCTTATAAGTATATCTCTAGTGACACATGATTTCGCTCATCTAGGGGAAATGATGAACAACATAGACTGATGAACAAGAACAGAACCAGAAACAAGGAGGCATCGATCGGACTATCGGGCCTCAAAGGGACGATAGGGGAGGGTGGGGGGAGGGGGGAGAGATCAACCAAAGGTCTTGTGTGCATGCATATGAGCCTAACCAATGCTTAAGTTCAACAGAGGGTTGGGGCATCCGTGGGGAGGGGTGTGGGATGGGAATGGGGGGATGAGGACAAATATGTGACACCTTAATCAATAAAGAAATTTAAAAAAAAATAAATAAAGTTAGGAAGGGATTTTCATAAAATATGGCATTTAAAGAGTGAGCAAAGCCTTCCAAACCTAGGGTACAATAAAAGCACAGAATTGTGAGAGTGTGGTGTACTTACTAAACTGAAATAAGTTCTTAGTGTTTAGAGAATAAAGACTATGTGATAAAGTAATAGTGGGAAATGTGGGTTGGGGCCACTTGGTGAAGGATCTTGTTGGTCATGCTAAAGAAAATGAGGTTTTCCTTTTTTTAAAAAAATCTTAGGAAAATGAGGTTTTTCTGACCATTTTTTGAGAGCTCTTTTTGAGGAAGATAATGGATTCCACTGAGCCCACATCACAAAAGTAATACTGTTCCAAAGTTAAATACCTCTCAGAAGAGTAGTCTGGATATCCTTGCTTAGTCCAGTCCCCGGGGGAAATCTTAGACAAGGAGAAAGAAGTGGTCCAGGAGTGCCTCCACTAAACCAACCAAATTATTCGACTTAAGTTTTAGTCATTAAACTGTTCTCTGTAAATCTCTACGCTTCTGTGCTCCTCTAAATTTAGTTTGTGGAGAATATATTTATTTCTTGGCTTCTGGGCAGTATTCACTGAGTCATGTATTTATTGAGCATCTACTCTATAGCAAATGTATCGAGTGCTGGGGTTAAAGTGATGAACTGGAGAGACAGTGTCCATTAAAAATATTTTTAAAGATCCATAATCTTATTTTGACAGAATAAAAAGACATATTTTTATTATATATCCGCCACATTCAATCCTTTTATATCTTGCCTAAAAAGAAGAGAAAGATTAGCAATATTATCTGCATTTTGCAATTGGGGTTACTCAAGCATATCTTCAAATTTACTTAATTAGGACATTTGTTTAATCGGCATAAGAATGTGGCTTCTTGAACCCTAATTCAGCATACCTTTCACTGGGATGCCCCAGTTGTTTGGTAAAAATATATTTTCCATTTCTGGATCATTTTTATTTGTTTTATTCCTTATGTTTTCTTCATTAAACTCTTTAGTACCTTCTCCAGAGTATACTGTATCAATATCTGATATACATCAGTTTTTTGTATCTGATTTGTGTGCATCTGATTACACCGTCCCAAAACATATGAAGCAAATATTGACACAGTTGCAAGAATAAGCTTTGAATCCTGCCACCATAATGCGAGATGTATTAAACAAAACAACAAGCCAACAGATTTGCTGTGGTGGACACATGTAAGATCCTGAATTCAAGATTTAGGGAATATATATTCTTTTCAAGTACTGATTAAAGATTTACAAATTTGACCATAATTGGTTAATTAAACATATCAAAAGTATCATACACACTATATTCTTTGACCAGAATGAAATTAAATTAGACCTCGGTGTAAATAAAGAACACCAAATAATTTGCAAATTTTAAAACATTCATCTAAGTGACTTATGGATCCACACAAAAAAAAAAATCACACTGGGATAAAATGAATTTAAAATTCTATGTTTCTAAATAAAAATTATGTCAAGATTTAAAATTGCACAATCTAGACCCTCATGGGGCCAGGAATCTGTAACAAGCTTTCCATGTGATGCTTATATATGCTGAAATTTGAGAACCAGCACCTTAAAGGTACAGTAACTTAACCTACTTGAAAATAATTAGCAACAAAATAGAGATTGTAAAATATTGGTAGCAATTAACACTAGGACTGGAAAATCACTAGTAGTGTCTGCAGAATTGATGGGCACTGGGTTCCAGTTTTGAGGACAAATTCTCATCATTATAGCTTGATAGAGTGACTGTAACGAAGATCTTCATTATATTATTTTCTTTGATTCCACCTTCATACTGTGAATTGTTGGAAGTATTTCTCTTGTTTCAAAACTGCCATATAGAATTTAAATATATGCATTTCTTCTGATATATTTACTTTGTGTTGCCTATAAAAATATGTAGATATAAATGTATTTTTAATCGTCAAAATAACTTAAAGGATACTTAAAACACATATTTTATATATAGTATGCTATATTAATGAAGTACATGGACTTGCTAATAAAAATTTGCCTATAATAGAAAGACATGTTTTGGAAATTTCTTACATAGATCTTGAATTTCTTACATCGGTGGGGTGGGGGGGGGTCGTTTTAAAGTTGTTCATATGGAAAACAACACAATAATTAATAAATAATAATACAAGAATAATCTGAGTTTCATATACTCACAACTGTAAACCTATTTTTGCTCCACCCTGTATTTCTTACCTTTCTTATTCATTTCTAATCCAAGAAAGTTCTGGTTTATTATTTCTGTGATATTCAACTTGTTTGTATTCAGTTATTTTTGTTTGGGACTGAATTCTGAGCATTGGTGTAGATCATGACTCTGATTTTTAATGGATACCATTTTTTCCCCTTATCTCTTCCACCTTAAGCTGCTACTGCTATTGTTTAATTCAACTATCATATGAGAGAAAAGAACATGCCTTTTCATTAATAGGCTGGTAAAAGGTCATACATTGGTCCAGTTTACAGTTCACCCTGGAGAGTAAATGCAACAGTTTCATTATGTGCCTAATTTTCACAGATCTGGGGGAGTAGAAATCTCAAAGATCATTCCAAAACCAGGTCACACTTCCAGGGTGCTTCAAGTTGTCATCTAACAAACTGGCATTATTAATTTTGAATTGTATTTTCAGTACTCTTTAGCATAGTAGGGGCATTCCAGTTAGTAGGGCAATGATACAACTCCCTCTATCAGAATCTGGTATATAAAAGGTGCATTTAAAATATACTTTTAACAGGATTAAATCAGGACATGGCATAAAGCTCCTTTGGGGAAAATTTGTGGACTCAGCAGTGGAAGTCTGCATTTTCTCAGAGGTGTTAGCATTTTTAGTGTAGAGATGTATGTATTAAAGCACTGCAATCCAGCTATTGGCCTCAGACTTAAATGATGAGTCTCTCAAGTTGAGGCAACCAAAATCATGGCATGCACTTAAATACTGAGCATTTCGTATTCCTGAAAGAAAACAACTTCAGAGTATTTATCAAGAGCATGACAATTTCACACCAAATTATTTGCTTTCATACTTATTTTACAATAGCATTTCATACATGACCTTTCTGACTTAATAATTAAACTTTGACTAAAAAAGGATAAATTATCTTTCATTTAGAAGCACTAGTAGAATTAGATTTTTTATACAAGTTATTTCCACACTGTTTTTAAAAAGACATTATAGTGTAATGAAAAGCGCATACACATGTGTTATAATTCTTGACTCACCCATTTATTAGGTATTTAACCTTGAGCAAATTATTAAGCCTCTATGAAACTTTTGAAGATTATATGAAATAGCTGTATCTTAAAATACTTAGCACAGTGACTGACACATAGTAGGTTTGCATAAGTTTTCGTTTCCCTTTAGGAATTGAAACCATGAAAACAAAGATATAAATAAAAAAATACAATTCTATTTTAAAAAAACCTTTGTAATATAAGAATATAATAAAAATTAGGGAAACAAATATAGCATAATTTATTTGATATGGAAAACTATTGCATCTCATCCTTATTTCTGACATACTGCAGTCAAACATTGCCATTTCTGGACTTGGTTCTTCTATTTAAAAGAATCACTTACCTGTAGTTACTCATTAAAAATATGTATTGATAGGGTGTTTGGAGTTACTAAAAAGAATAAGCATTACAAATCACTTAGTAGAGTCTAGGATATGATTCCTTTCAAAGGGTATAATTCTGTAGCTCCAAACCCCAGAGTTTTTCTGAAATGCTGAAACATCTTTCTTGGAATGGGGGTTATAATAGTGGCCAACTGACATCCAGTTGATGGATGTGCAATAAGTCAAAGGAACACAGAATGATGAAGTTATTTTTATTTTCCTTATCAGCATTCTGTAAAAAGGAAAAAAAAATCTAGTACTGCTTTTCATTGAGACTAGACATCACAGCAGTTCTGTATCTCCATGTCGTTATTATTGGATTGTTTTCCATTGTTTTCAACTTTCCTTCTTAGATTTTAGCAAATGACATCCTAATTACTGTGGCTAAGCAGTTTATTCATGTTACAGAATGGGAAGCTGGGTAAGCATCAGGCATCAACACAACTGGAGAAGAGAAATATAAGCTTGGTCAGAAGTCTACATACAGCACTTTATTTAAAAAAAAAAAAAAACACTATTCGCTCTCTACTTTTTCATCTTAAATGGTAATTAGACCTATTTGATTTCTTTCTTGTCATTGGAACCCTCATGGAATCCAGCAGGAGCACTGGGAATAAAAATGTCTATTCAAGTGAAGAGCATTAGGATAGTCTGCGTACAGCTGCATTAGACCAGAATGTCTGTTGGCATACTGTGTGTCAGTCAGCAATGACATTGATCACCACAGCTTTTCTAATACTGGTAAATGACAGAAAATTTTCCAGCAGAATAAAAAGAAAGGGCACATAAAGTAAATCCTTGCAAGTTTGGGTAATCTTTAAGCCTACTTCGGGGATATAAAAATTAAGAGAAAATCTGGACAACATGACATAAGATATAGTGAAAGAAAAAGCTATTACTTTGGGAACTGCTAGAGAGTATATAAAAGGGAATTTTATGTAAAAGTAGACAAAGCAATTATTTAATATGTTTCAAATATTTATACTCCCCTATTGGTGCTAAAAAAGTAGGAAATAATTAAAAGATACCATATGGAGATGGGCAAAGGGGCGGGTGGGGGTGTGGGACATCTGTAATAGTGTCAACAAACAACCAATGAATGCATAAATAAGTGGCAACAAAGTGATGTTTCTCTATCTCTCTAAAATCAATTAAATAAAAAATTTTTTAAAAAATAGTTTAAAGAAAAGATAACGTATCATTTTGTGGTTTTCCGTTTGTCATTCTCACTGAATCCACAATTTTCAACAAATGCACCATTTATTAATTTGCAGAAATAAATGTAAATGATCTTAAGAGTTATAAAGCATGAAATTCTACAAAAATATTTCTAGGCTTCAGAATAATTGTGCCTTGGATGTGTAATAGTTCTTATCTTCAGATATCCAAGTGGGAGTATTTCTTTTTAAAGAAAAAAATTCAAATGATGAAATATCTTTATATCTCTTAGAATCCAAGTTAGGGAGAATATTAAAATAAGTTGGTGAAAGCATTAAACTAGGTTAAAATTTCTCAAAGTGTATTATTTCTTTATATTACAGGAAAAGACTGGTTCATTAGTAAACGGGAGGTTGGCTGGCCATGGGAGGTTGGCTGTGGGAGCGTACTGACCACCAGGGGGCAGCTCCTGCATTGAGCGTCTTCCCCCGGTGGTCGGTGCGTGTCATAGCAACCGGTCGCTTAGGCTTTTTATCTATAGATCATTTTTACTCACACTCATTTTTTTAAAGCATATGGCAACATATAACTGAATAAACATGTGTCACTCATGTAGGAAAGAATAAAATGTCAGAAAATTTTCTCAAATGTATTTGGATGTCTAATCTAATAAAGTCCACACATATGTGAAGGACAGGATGGGCAGGGCTGGATACAATACTAGTGTTCTGATTACAAATCATCCTGCTTTACAGTCATTGCTTAAAATATTTTGACACAGCAATACCTGTGAAATATCCAAGTATCTTGATCACTTTCTTAGTGTGAATGTGAAAAACACTGTTATTATTATAAACTGAAATAAGGAGAAATACACATTTTTCTAGATGGTTCTATTTATAGTCTATTAGAATATTTCTCTAGGCTCCAACATTTATATTAGAGCATTATAAAACTTTAATATCTCAAGAGAATGATTTTCTTAACTTTTTAGTTTTAATATTAGAGTATGTATATATTTTTTAATGAAGGTAATATAATAAAGTGAAGAGCACACCTGTTGGATTGGGTAGAAATCTCTGCACATAGGCAGGTAAATTGGGACTTTTCCATCCAGATTTCCTGTTCGCTTCCTATGCATTTACATTTGTGCTCCTGTACTTTGTTTTGTTTTCTTTAGCAAATGGGATCATGCTGTATATTGTTATTCAACCTGGGGTTTTTTTTACTTAATATTTGTGATGAAGATCTTTCCATATTAATATATACAAGTCTGTCTCATTCTTTAATGACTTTATAGTATTTCACAATATCTTCTTAGACAGATGTTGGAACATATGGATCTTTCTTCTTGCTTCTAACTCAGTGGCCTTGAAAAAGTTATTTTACTTCTGTGCTGCAGTTTCCTCATCTATAAAAATGGGGGATAGAACCAACGTGAGAATTAAGTGAATAAAACACACATGTACAAACACAAAGGCATATATAGTAAGGCTTCAGTAAATGTTAACTTTAATGGTGATAATGGTGATGATGCTGATCTTGTCTCTTAACTTTTTTCCTGTATGTGAATCTCATTGTTCTTTTTCACTATATTCAGAGAAAATTCCTTGATAGGATATTCTAACACACGCATTTAGTATTCAGCTCTATTTCTCCTGCTATTCAGTTCTTTTATGGAATTCTGTACTGATGATTGCAATTTAATTTTCAAGGTGCAATAATATCTTCTTAAATCACTTTAAAGGCGTTTACACTGAGTCTAAAAAATTCTGTTTGCCTTATCGACTCTCATTCCTCTGCTTTGTTGTTCTAGAGCAGGGGTCCTCAAACTACGGCCCGCGGGCCACATGCGGCCCGCCGAGGACATTTATCCAGCCCGCCGGGTGTTTTTGCCTTTTTGCCGCCGCTGCCTGTCCTGCTTAGCAGCCAACTTAGCAGTGTGCATAGGAATTTGTTCATAGTTTTTTTTTTAAAAACTATAGTCCGGCCCTCCAACGGTCTGAGGGACAGTGAACTGCCCCCTGTTTAAAAAGTTTGAGGACCCCTGTTCTAGAGTGTTATGGTTGTGTTTTTGTTTTGTCTCTCATAGGGCTGGTTTTCCTTGAATGTCTGGTAACTCTAGGTTGGCTGGTCATTTTTATACTTGACAGTCCCTGTAGTCCTGCCATTTCAGCTCATTATACCCAGTTCAATTGATTGTGTCAGGAGATAAGGTGTGTTGCTAGTAAGGACACATTAGTAGCTTGTCAGCCCTTTAGGCATTTGTAGTGACCAGCCCTTGCCTCACTGGGTTTAGTACCTCCTACACGCACTGCTTTAACCTGTGTTCAAGGTTCAAGTAATAGCTTTACCCTATTTACCCTGCCAGGGAGGTGCCATTGTTCAGCTGCTCCATTCATAATTCCCTATTTAACATTTGCCCCAGGCAGGCCTACCTCCTGTGCTTGGTTTCTACTGACTCTAAAATGAAAGTGCCCTTGGAGTTTCTCCCATTTCTATGTAAGTCTTCCGAATATGATTGGGCTGTGATTTCCTCTAACCATTTTTCCATAGATTTGAACCCGTCTGCTTGCTATTTTTTAAGAATTCCTCAACATTTCTGGTCTATTCATGTTGGTACAATTTCAGAGGTTGGGCTGCATATGGAACAGAACTTCCAGATGAGATTTCCACAGAAGAGAAAAGTTAAACACTTATTAAAAGATTTTCTCTGGGAATATTAATATAGTCCTTTCTGGAAGTAGGGGATGCATTGAAAACCTTGTCAGTCTTTTTTTCAAATTCTTGACTTAATTTATTTTCTCTCATAGGGCATGTAAAGTTCTTCCCCAAATTATTTAAAATCTGACTTAAGCAAACAGCCACAATAATCTAAAGAGTCCTATAGCTGTGGAATTTTTAAGTAAAGTCAGTAAAGATGAGAATAAGTTCTCATAATATGCCCTTGACACCACATGCTGAATAGTGCCCGACTTAACCCACATCACTTCTGCAGCTGGTCTAATCTCCATCATTCAAATGAAATGGCCTTAGGGGGCTTCTTTTCTGAAAGGAGACTTCACTTTAGAAGGAACAACGTAATATTTGTGTTAACTTCCCAAGTCCTTTTTACTCACTTGTTTAGGAAATACTCAATGAACACTTACTGTTAACCCCCAAATGTCAGCATCTTAAGACAATAAAAATATATTTTGTGTAAGACAAGTTATCAGGAAAGCATTTCTGCTCCTTGTAGAAATTCAGTGACCCAGATTTCTTTTATCTTGTGGTTCATCATCCGTAGGTCTTCTGTTCAGCCAATGAATGGGGAAAGAAAATGAGGATTACATGGGAGTTTTTTATAGGCCAGGTATGGAAACAGGATACACATCACATATGTTCACATTCCATTGGATTGAACTCAGAAAATGGCCACACTTAACTTCAAGGAGATAAGAACATGTAGTCTGGCTAACCACTCATGAAAAAGAGAAGCTAATAATTTCTGTCACTTATACTAATGTGCTCAGCTCTCAAGGATTTGGATATTTCTGTAATGAAGGAATAAAGCAGGCGTCCTCAAACTACGGCCCGCGGGCCACATGCGGGTGTTTTTGCCGTTTTGTTTTTTTACTTCAAAATAAGGTATGTGCAGTGTGCATAGGAATTTGTTCATCGTTTTTTTTTTTTTTAAACTATACTCCGGCCCTCCAACGGTCTGAGGGACAGTGAACTGGCCCCCTGTTTAAAAAGTTTGAGGACCCCTGGAATAAAGTGTAAACATTTCATAAGGAAGGTACTGAAGTGCCTAAGAAGCAAGGAGGGAGCAGTCAGATCCAATTGGGGACAAAGATTTCAAAGTAGAACGTACCATTTGAACTAAAACTTTCTGGTGAAATTTTCTCAGTGAAAAGGTGAGGTAGGGACCCAGTAAGAACAAAGGCATGATAATACAAACAAAAGGCCATGTATCCTTGAAGTAATGAAAGAAGAGTGGTGAGTGATGAAGCTGGAAGTAACATTGAAGTCAGACTGAGAGGGGCTTTAGATGGTATCTAAAGAGTTTGGGTTTGATAAAGATGTGGCTGGTTAGCTGTTGTTTTTTAAAGGAGAGACAGTAACAGGATAAAACGGAGGTAACTATTAAATTTGGCTATTGCAGAGTTTTTAGGGCCTCTAGCAAAAGCTGTGAGGACAAATTCTATCAGAATCGAGAAGAGGCAGTAACTTGGTTGAAAGAAGAGTTAATATTGTACAGGATTTGTGAACCTTGAATGTATTTGTAGTCTAAGCATAGACAAGAGTGAGTGAATCTTAAGAGGCAGAAAGAACCCTAAAGGAAATGGAAAGGAAGAGGTTCTAAAGTACAGGAGAATGGATTTACTTTCCATTCAAGGCAAAAAAGAAGTAAGGATTGATTAAAATATAGAGGTGAATGGGTGTGAGGCTGAGAAAAAAATAACTGACTTGGGGGAGCTGGTTTGAGGTTATTGGCATTTGTATAGTAAATAAAACATTGTAAGTTGTAGGAAATGAGCATGTAAACCAACCAGGGGTGCTGACTAAGGAGGAACAACAAGGAAGGATCCATGTTAATTTCTAAATCATTGGTAAAACCAGTAACATTAATATACCATATTGTAGGCTGCCTCTGCAGCAAAAATTGGAAAAATTGGTCAGATGTATTGGTAACAGCTTGGCAAAACAACAAAGGAATCAGGAAAATAAGGGTGTTATGAGTATGGAATTGAAATGGTTGCCTTGGGCTAGGGAAAGAAGCAAATCCCAGAGGGTACTATTAGCCTGGGGGTGGGGGGCGGGTTGGGAGAGCCAGGGGGCTGTAAGTTGTGAACAAAGTTAGTGGAGGATGTAAGTACTTTTGGTAAATGTAAAATCAAAGGGAATGATCAGGAATCATAAAAATAAAAAAAGATAGGTCTTACCACTTTAGTATCATTTTTTTGGTTCATCTAATGAGATTCAGTATCATCATTTATAAAATGGGATTGCCGCCTTTTAGAGAATATTTTTAAAATTACGATAAACTAAATCATGTATGAATGGCCATACATTTGTCCCTAATCCCATTTAAATAATAATATAATAAAGCAGACATAAAGAAAAAAATGTTTCTTCCCAAGTCCCTTAATAATCAATGAGTTTATCCTAATGTCTCTATTTGAATAAATAAATTTTCCTCAAATGAATTTATTTAGATTCTTTGTAGAAAACACACTGATTATTAATAAAATTCTCAAATGTGTGCTTTTTAAATTAATTACCTATGCAATTTTGATATAATTCAAAGTTTTTTATATAAACATACACATATGCACATACTTGGGAATCTTGATTGACAACATAAAGTTCAATTACATAAAATATTTAACCACAGCACAAGAGCCATTTGCAGTTTTAAAAAAAACATCTAAAACAATATTCCAATGAATTGTCCATGTATAACAACAAATCAGTAAGAAAGGACAAACCGGCATAGTGAAATAGATAAATCAGATTTAGGCAGGGTAGTTTATTGAATTTAAATTGTGCCCAGTTGGCCCAAGAGCTATATATAAGCAATCCATCTTACATTGTTAATGGAGGTTCTTGAAATCCACCTGATGTTTGCATTATTAAATTTCAGTTTAATGAGCTCCGCTAATACATATTGAAGATGGTTGTAAGGAGTAGAATGTGAATCTGAGCGGGATAATTTGAAAGAAACATAAGCTGAGCATTTTACATGACTCAAGGGGTATATCTACAATTACACATATAACCAAAATTGAATTTAAATGGAATTTCTATTATCCTTGTCCTTCTACTAGGGAGAATAAAGTGTAAATGAAGTAAAAGTCTTTAGAGTTACTGGTGGTTTGTTTTTATTATCTAATTTAATAGATTCTTGCAGTGATACAGAGTGGCATAAAAGTTTTAATATTTCATGACTTTAAATGCAGCCTAAGTATGTATTAAAGCTTGTAAATGGAAACAGATGTCTGTGTAATTGGATATAGCACTTCACAACACCATTATATAAGTTTTATATTTTAAGAAAGTGTCGATATTAATGGTGAAGAAAAATAAACTTTGAAGAAAAATAGTTATGTATGTGATGTGTATTTTCTTTAAATTCCCCTTTTAAGCCAGGTTTTATACTTCTGAAGGATATGTTGATTTTGCATAGGAAAAAGATATGCAGCAAAAACTGAAGAGCAAGTGTGTTTA